>NC_041391.1:77517771-77521631 GCF_002162155.2 Triticum dicoccoides
CAACAATCACTGTTCATCCAATCGATCGGCTTCAGTTAGTAGCAGTAGCGAAGGAATCGCTCGATCGAGTTCAGTTAACATCCATCGATCGATCGCTCGGGTTCAGTTAGAGCCCAACGCCTCGCTCGGGTTCAGTTAGAGCCAATGCCTCGCACACACGCGCGTACGTGTATGAGAGAAACGCACATCGCTCGGCCCCCGACCACTCACCGTAACCGGGAACTCCTCGAAATTTTCCTCGCCCTCGCTTCTACCATAGTTTTTTCCATCATGAACGGCCCAAAGAATGTCATGCAGCTACGTCTCTGGCCCGCCCAGGACGAAAAGCCCATTTTCTGTGATGAGTTTTTGTCATAGAAGTAGGAGCCCACCACATCTATGATGATACCGGGTTTGTTCACAATTATCGTCATAGAAGTGTCATATGTATGACAGAAAAAAAATCGTTCAGCCCAAAATGTCATGGATGTGTCTATTTTTGTAGTGTTTTGTCCTGCCCAATCTGAGTTTGATAGCCCAAAAGATCAAAGTTGGCTCCTCTTGGGTACCATAAGCCAAAGTTTGGGGTATGAGCCAAATATTGAAAGATTTGCTTGACCGCCACAAAGTGGCTTTCCTGTGCGGCTTGAAACCGAGCACAAATTCCCACACTCAACATGATATCTGGTCTAGATGCACAACGGTAAAGCAAGGATCCAATCATGGAGCGATATACCTTTTTATCCACCGCTTTACCATTGGGATCAATGTCAAGTTGGCATTTTACGGGCATTGGAGTGGAGGCCGGCTTGACATCACTTAGCTTGAATCTCTTGAGCATATCTTGAGTGTATTTGGCTTGGTTGATGAAGGTTCCTTCTCTTCTTTGCTCGATTTCGAACCCGAGAAAGAACTTTAACTCTCCCATCATTGACATCTTGAACTTTGAGGTCATGAGAGCGGCAAATTCCTCATTGAAAGCTTTGTTAGGGGAACCAAAGATAATATCATCAACATATAGTTGGCACACAAACAACTCCCCTTTGACCTTCTTAGTAAAAATAGTGGGGTCGATTTTCCCAATTTTGAACCCACGATCTTGCAACAACTCAGTAAGATGTTCATACCACGCACGTGGGGCTTGTTTAAGGCCATAGAGTGCCTTGTTGAGTTGGTACACATGATCGGGGAAATAGGGATCCTCGAACCCCGGGGGTTGTTTGACATACACCAACTCATTAATGGGACCATTAAGAAAAGCACTTTTCACATCCGTTTGTTGCAACTTGAAATTATGATGAGAAGCATAAGCAATCAACAAACGAATAGATTCAAGGTGAGCAACGGGAGCAAAGGTTTCACCATAGTCAATACCCTCGACTTGGGAGTAGCCTTGTGCCACCAAACAAGCCTTGTTGCGAACAATGATTCCATGAGCATCTTGCTTGTTGCGAACAATGGTTCCAATGACATTATGATTCCCGGTTGGCCTTGGCACTAATTTGCACACTTGGTTGTGCTTGAAGTTGTTGAGTTCTTCATGCATGTCATTGAGACAATCCGGATCCTCGAGCGCCTCATAGACCTTTTGGGGTTCGACACAAGAAACAAACGCGTGATGTTCACAATAGTTTGCTAATTGTCTATGAGTGCTTACCCCCTTTCTTAGGCTTCCAACCACATTCTCCATGATATGACCTTTGGTTGTGAGCTTGGAAGCAATGTTCGCGGCACAACGCTCTAATTCCTCCTGAGGTGTGAAAAGAGGAGGGGTAACTTGATCATCTTGAGCGCCGTTTTGAGCTTGTTCTTGATCTTGAGCTTGCTCTTGATCTTGAACTTGTTCCAAAAGGGAGAACTTGACCTTGGTCATCACTTGGTGGCTCACCACCATCTTGAGGTTGATCTTGCCCTTGATCTTGTTCACGTGGTTGAGGGACTTCACTTTGTTCTTTGGAAGCGTGTGGGTCTTGGGTCGGTGATGGCTCCACTTGAGTGGAGCATTGTCCTTCTCCTTTGGCCACAAGGGGTTCCTCAATGGGTAGGATATGACCAACAACCATTCTTCTTATGGATTGGGGAGGAATTTCATCACCTACATCACAAGTACCACTTTGCTCCACTTGGGAGTCGTTATTCTCGTCAAACTCCACATTACACGTCTACTCAATGAGTCTCGTGGACTTGTTGACGACATGGTAAGCATGAGAGTTTGTAGCATAACCAACAAATATGCCCCCATGAACTCTAGCTTCAAATTTAGACAAACGAACACCGTTCTTGAGAATGAAACACTTACACCCGAACACCCGAAAATACATGAGGTTGGGCTTGTTACCGATGAGTATTTTATAAGGAGTCTTGTTTAAGCCTTTGTGGAGATAGAGCCGACTGGATGCATGACATGCGGTGTTGATGGCTTCAGCACAAAAGTTGTAAGGAGACTTGAACTCCGCCATCATGGTCCTTGCTGCATCCATCAACGTCCGATTCTTCCTCTCCGCGACACCATTTTGTTGAGGGGTGTATGGTGCACAATATTGATTCTTGATCCCCTCATCACTAAGAAACTCATCCAAGGTGTAGTTCTTGAACTCGGTGCCGTTATCACTTCTTATTGTCAAGATCTTTGCGTCGTGTTGACGTTGAGCTGAATTTGCAAAGTCGATGACGGTTTGTTGGGTCCCACTCTTCCTCTTGAAGAAATATACCCAAGTATATCTTGAATAATCATCCACAATTACCAAGCAATACTTTCTACCCTCAAGACTATCAAAGGATGGAGGCCCAAAGAGATCCATGTGAAGGAGCTCCAAGGGTCTCTTCGAGTAGATGATAGTCGTGGGAGGGTGAGCCTTCTCATGTAGCTTTCCTTCGATACAAGCACTGAAAGCACGATCTTTGGCAAAACTAGCATTTGTTAGTCCACGGACATGATACCCCTTGACAATACTTTGCAAAGATCTCATATTGACATGGGCTAAACGGCGATGCCAAAGCCACCCCACATCAACTTTAGCCATTAGGCATGTCGCGGTCTTAGTGGGTCGCTCCGAAAAGTTAATCACATAAAGACCATTCTCGACATGCCCAACAAAGGCTACTTTAAGAGTCTTGCTCCACAAGAGGGCCACAGTATCAATATCAAAGAATGTGGCAAAGCCCATGAGTGCAAGTTGACGAACGGAAAGTAGATTGTATGTAAGGGACTCAACAAGCATGACTTTCTCGATCGTGAGATCATGAGAAATGACAACCTTGCCAAGACTCAATACCTTAGAAGATGATGCATCACCCCACTCGACGTTGGTGGGAATAGATGGGATCTTGTGCACGTCCAGCACCAAGTCCTTGCTTCCGGTCATATGATTTGTTGCTCCACTATCGAGCAACCATGGTCCCCCACCGGAAGCAAACACCTACAAGAGATCAATGCTTGGTTTTAGGTACCCATTTTGTAATGGGTCCTTTGATGTTAGTAACAAGGATCTTAGGAACCCAAATAGAACATTGAATGTACTCATAAGGAGAACCAACAAATTTAGCATACACTACTACAAAAAGGGCTATAGATGGAATGGCCACTAATGGCGCACCAGACATGTGGTGCGCCATTACTATATTCTAATGGCGCACCATGTCTCGGTGCGCCATTAGTAATATATTACTAATGGCGCACCTCTTGTGTGGTGCGCCATTAGTAGTTTTGAAAAAAAAACATAATTTTTTTGTTACTAATGGCGCACCATGTCCGCCGTGCGCCATTAGTAGTTGACATACTAATGGTACACCACATCCCCCGTGCGCCATTAGTAGTTTTGGAAAAAAAGTAAAAAAAAATAAAAAAATATTTGTTACTAATGGCGCACCATATCTTGGTG
>NC_041391.1:77521778-77522641 GCF_002162155.2 Triticum dicoccoides
GCCTTTTCAGTTTTAAAAAAAATAAAAGAAAATGATGGAAATGTCAAAAAAATAAAAAGAAAATAAGTTTCCCATGAAATATGTGGTCTAGTTGCTGGGAAAATTTACAAATATGAATTTTGACTTTGTTTGCAAAATCTCTGTGGAAATTTGTAAAATGGGCATAACTTTTGCATACGAACTCGGATGTAAAAGTTTTTTATATGAAAAATCATCTACTCGAAAAGTTACATCCAAATTTAACTGGGGGGGACCCCGTTAAACATTTTCAAAATCCCCAAAAACCTAACAGAAAAAAGTTATGGGGGTTTCAAGATCTAGAGGCAAAAAAATTCAAAAAAATTCAAACTTACTAATGGCGCACCTGCCCATGGTGCGCCATTACTATCTTCCCACCTTCAAAATTAAAAAAAAAGTAAAAAAATAAAAAATAAGTTACTAATGGCGCACCTGCCCGTGGTGCGCCATTAGTATTTTCCCGCCTTCAAAATTCAAAATAAAAAAAATAAAAAAAAAGTTACTAATGGCGCACCTGCCCATGGTGCGCCATTAGTATCTTCCCGCCTTCACAATTCAAAATAAATCAAAAAAATAAAAAAAGTTACTAATGGCGCACCTGCCCGCGGTGCGCCATTACTATGCCGTATATATGGCTGGGCGTGTCCTCTCCTCCTTACCTCTTCATTCTTCTCCTCCACTCCACCTCTCCTCCACTCCACCTCTCCTCCACTCCTCCACTCCATCTTCCCTTCTCTCCTCCACCATACTACCCTCCTCCTCCTCCTCCTCTCCGGCGACCTCCTCCACCTCTCCTCTCCTCCCCTCCCCTCCCCTCACGGTTTCTCCTCCCTCCTCTCCGGTGA
>NC_041391.1:77522920-77565899 GCF_002162155.2 Triticum dicoccoides
GCTCCTCCCCCCTCATCTTCGGTGAGCTCCTCCTACCTCCTCTCCGATGAGCTCCTCCTCCCTCCTCTCCTCTCATCCCCTCATGGTTTCTCCTTCCTCCTCTCCGATGCTCCGGTGAACTCCTCTCCGGCGACCTCGTCCTCCTCTCCGGCGATGTAGGCGAGTGCCTCTCTGGTCACCTCCTCCTCCTCTCCGGCGAACTCCTCTCCGGCGAACTCCTCTCCGGCAAAAGAACACGGCAAAAGAACGTACAAGATCCAAAAACGGGAACATAATTTGAAATAATATCGTGCAAAAAAACGAGCAAAAAAAAGGAGCAAAAAATGGGCAAAAAAATCGCGATCCAGATCCAAATTCAAAATTCAAAAATAGCAATGGCGCACGGTGGGGGTTAGACGGTGCGCCACTACTATTTTCCCGCCTTCAAAATTCAAAAATACTAATGGCGCACCGTGGCCTATACTAATGGCGCACCAGTGGCCTATACTAATGGCGCACCATGGGCTATTCTAATGGCACACCAGCTGGTGCGCCATTAGTATACCAGATACTAATGGCGCACCAGTGGTGCGCCATTAGTAAAATATACTAATGGCGTGGCACTAATGGTGCACCACTAATGCGCCATTAATGGCCAAATTAGGTGCGCCATTAGTAGGCCTTTTCCTAGTAGTGATAAACATGTCCATCACTAGCACGGCACAACACATAAGAAGGGTTGAAGTCGCCGGCTTTGTTGGAAGGGGTGGCATTGCCCTTTTGACGTCACCACCCTTCACATTGTTCTTCTTATCCTTTGGAGCACCCTCTCCCTCCTTCACAAATGTTTGCTTGAGAGGGGGAGGTCGTTTGGTCTTGTCGTTCTTCTTCTTGTTCTTGGACTTGGGTGCGAACCCAACTCCCTCCTTGACCACAACTTCCTTTTGATTGCCCAAAAGGTCATTGAGGTTCTTCTCACCTTGTATGCACGTCACAAGGCCTCTCTCAAGTTGCTCTTTCAACTTGGCATTCTCCTCCACAAGATTCACATGCTCACAACATGGGTTAGTAGCATTTGCATTATAAATTAATACCATATGAGGAAAAGTGGCTTTCTCCTTGGTTAGCTTCACTTGGAGTTGATTATGAGACTCCTTGAGGCTAGCATGAGAACCCTTCAAGACCTTGTGGGCCTTGTCAAGCATATCAAACTCCTCCTTGAGTCTAGCATGGTCAACCCCAAGTTTATCCTTCTCGGAATTTAGCACACGAGATACAACAAGAACATGATCAAGATCTTTCTTTAATTCAGCATGGTCATCGTTGTGTGACTCCTCAAGAGCCAAACGATGAACACACTCTTCCTCAAGTGCATTAGAGAGATCCTACATCTCATCGGCATAGTCACGACTATGACCTTCCATCTTAGAGATGGTTTCTTCATGAGCCTTGATCATGTCATTGGCTTCACCAAGTTGTTCTAAGAGAGCAACGAAGTGCTCCTTGGATTTGCCCTTGAGTTTACTCATAAAAGACTCAAATTCATTTACTTCCCCATTAGACCCCTCACTTTCATCAATGCAATCCGTCAAGGAGGGATTAGTAATGATGGTGGTTTTGATGTTGGGGGTTACTTTGTTGGTGGCTTTAGCCATGAGGCACTTGGCGGTGATGTTCTTGTTGGGTGAGTCGAAGAGGGACACCACTGGAGCTGTGGCAGTTGCAACGGAGGCCATGGCCATGGCTTCACTATCTTCTTCATCATCATCCTCATGGTATTCTTCTTGATCCACCAACACTTTAGTTGGAGTCTTCTTGGTGAAGTGGTTCTTGTTGGGGAAGGACTTTGCTTTGTCTTTTCGGATGAGCTTGCCACCATTGTCTTCCCTCTTTGTCGTGGTGGGCGCACGACAGATGCCAAGGGATGGCTAAAGAGATGAGGAGGCTCGAGGGCGCTGGTGGGCTCCAGAGGCGAGGTTGGCATGAGCGGGCGTGGAAAGCCGGACATGCCCAGGTTTGGGGCTCTCCGGAGAGATAATACCCCTAGTCCTGCCGAGTGTAGTTTGATGATCGATAGTACAATGTTGCTCCTGGAGCTGTATGGAGGAGGAAGGAAGCCGGCCGAGGCTTGGGCCGCTCCTTCTCTCCAGTGTTGCAGTTTGGTGGCTAGTCCTATGATTGCTTGCTTTTCCCTTGTATCTGTTTCTTACATGCCACCTTATGCATTATCCTCTTCTTTCTCGACGTCCCCTGTAGGCGCGGGTTCCTGGGGGGTTTATAGATCAACCCACACAGGGTTACAATGGTAATTCGTTGAGTCGGTGGTTCCGTATTGTTGGTGTCCGGGATACCGGGTTGGGTCCGATGAGGGCTTGTGGTTCGCCGGGTTCCCCTAGGTGCGGGCCCGGAGTTCCTAGGGGGACTGTGCACCATCTTGTCGATCGTCAGGGCGTGGCCGAGTGGAGTCACGTACAGTGCTCTCCGTCAGGTTGCCGCTTGCTCTCGTCAGCGGCGAGGGTGGGAGCACTGTTGCCATGCCAGCCCCGGTCAGCGGGTAGGTAAGGGGCATTGTTGCCATGCTCCGGCTGATCGTAGGCATGGGTGGAAGCACTGTTGTCTTTGTCATCAGTGATTGAGGTCTCGTCCCATAGTACGGCCTGGATGGGACGGGAGCTTGACCCGTGGTTGGATTGCGGCGCACGCCATGGGTGGGGTCGGCTTGTTGGGGAAGCCTTGGTCATGTAGGGTTCGGCTGTCTTGCGCCAGTTGCTAAGGCCGGGCCGACGTACCTTGCCGGGTCGGAGAGTTTGGCCGGGTTGCAGACCTTGCCGGGTCGAGCGACTGGGCCGGGCACGTGCCGGTTTGAGGGGTGATGCGGGCCCCACTATTTTTGAAGAGGATCCGGGTTCCGTTGCCTGCCCGGGGTTCATCCCCCCGACAGTAGTCCTAGAAGCTGTGAAGGTCCGCCGTCTTCGGATGAGTGGGCCTTCATAGTTTCCCCCTTAAGAAAGGCGGATTCTGTGAGCGCCGGGCTCGGTAACACCCACTATGTGCCGGTTTTCTCGGAAATTGGATTGCGGCATCCCGGCCATGGTGGGAACCGAGGAGTCCATCGAATCTTGGGGCAATCCCTCGGGCTTTGCGCTGGCGCCACGTGGTGGCCAGAAGCCGGAGGGGCCTGACAGGCCACGCACGTGACATGACTGTGTGACGGGCTGGGGCCCGCTGCCGCAAGCCCTTGGCCCACGCGCACAGATTTATTGCGGCATCCGGGGGCCGGTTGCACTTCCCCGGGCAGTTACTGCATGTGTACGTGCGCACTTATTGTGGGGTAGTGGAACGGGCGCGTGCAGACGATCCCACTACCCCACATTTGAACTGAGGGTTATAAATCGGGGGGCAGGGGGCGGCGGACATTATTCTCGCTCGCGCCCTCCTGTCCCCTTGCTCTCGCTCCGCTCTTTGCAACCGACGCACTACGGCGCCTGCTGCTCCAAGCAGAACTTCCTCCGTTGTCCATCTTCTTCCTTCTTCTTCCGTCCATGGCGCTGCCGTCGGGCTCCTGGATGGTCTCGAACGTCACCACCGAGGACATCATCCATATTCGGGCGTCGCGACACCTGCCGCTGGAGACGGACGTCGGCATTCGCCTGCCGCACGGCGAGCAGAGGCCTCGGCCCGAGGAGTAGGAGCGCGTGGTCTTACTCATGCACTTCGAGCGCGAGTTCGGGCTGCCGGCGAGCACCTTCTTCCGCGTGTTCCTGGAGTTCTTCGGGCTCCAGCCTCATCATCTTGGTGCTGGCGCCATCGTCCAGCTCTCCGGCTTTGTCACCCTCTGCGAGGGGTACCTGGGGGTCGAGCCAACGATCGACCTTTGGGCGCGCTTCTTCTCCTTGAAGCAGCAGGGCCCATCGGCCGGGGAGTTCGCCAACTGCGGCGCCGCCGTCATCTCGAAGCGGTCGAGGGTGGATTTCCCCAAGATCCCGCTAGAGGATTCTGCCAAGAAGTGGCAGAACTCCTTCTTCTATGTCCGCAACCTTGGTGCGGACCACATCAACCTTCCGCCCTTCGCCATCGCGCCGCCGCGGGTGAAGACGAACTGGGGCTACTCGCTCAGGCGCCCGTCGCAGGTGATCGTCAACCTCTGCGAGCGGGTGACGGTGATGAGGACGAGGGAATGTCTCACCGGCACCGACCTCCTTGCCGCGTTCATCATGCGCCGGGTCCTTCCACTCCAGAGGAGCTCCTGCCGCATCGGCAAAACGATCGGCCTTCAAGACCCCAACCGCATGGGGTCGACGTGGCTGTCCGCGAAGCAGATGGCACGCGGCATGAATGACATCTCCAAGGCCAACCTTGGAGAGGACTGGCGGTTCGGCAAGGCGTCGTACAGCGAGTCGAACCCGGCGCCGCAGGTGATTGTTTGGTCTTCTTACTTTGCTGCGGTGCACCTTCTCATTCGTCCTGACGTGACGCGGGTGATACATCTGAATGTGATTCGGCATCCTTACGCCCGGGCTTCATCGCAGGTGGAGCAGGTGGCGCAAGAGGAGCCCGCGGCCCCTGGCGAGGAGGAGGTGGCCGAGTCCGACGCCGGAGTTGGGCGTCGCGCGGGTAAGTTCTATGTTTTTCTCTCTTCATGTGTCTTGAATTGCTGATCGCGGCATGGCGCGGGCGATGCTGACACCGGCTGTTGTTGTAGTGGCGTTGGGCGGGGGAGGCAGCGACCCGGACGGAGCCGGGTCCTCGCATGGGGCGGCGCCGAGCTGCCCGCATGGGAAAGACAGCATAGTGCCGCGACCTCGGGCCCTGAAGCGCACGGCAGACCCGGCGGGGACCAGGAGGTCGGCCAAGAAGAGGCGCAGCGGTGGGCACGGGAGGCCGCCCCCGGTCTCGGTCTTGATGGGCTAAGCTTCATTTCTTGTTTGCGCCCAGATTTTTTGAGCTATTCTTGTTTCTTTTTTGCTCATTCCTTCTTCTTCTTGAGGTCGCCAATCACGCTGGCAAGGCCGGCGGAGGAAGCCGTGGCCGCCGAAGGGGCCACTTTCGCAGGAGCCGGTCCGACCTCGCCGACCAGGCTGAGGTGGAGCGACAGGCCAACTCAGACCTCGACCTGGACCCGAATGACGCGGAAGCCTTGGCCTGGCGGGTTAGGAACCGGGCCGAGGCAGAGCTGGAGGCGGTGTCGGTCCAGGCTTCGACCGACGCGGCGGCGGAATGGGTGCGAGCCGGCGCGGAGCCGGCCCGGCACGAGATGCCACAGGGCACGAGTGGCGGCGACGGTCTTTGAGCCATCGTCAGTGAGGGAGCGCGGCCGTGGAGGCCGGGCTGAGGTGGTGATCCTCGACCAGGAGGTCGTGGAGGTGGGGGGCGATACCCCGCCGCGGGCCGACGTGGTCGAGCGCATGGGGGCTGATGGTGGTGGAGGCAGCGATGTCTTGGAAGAGGCGCTGCGGGCGGCGGTGCCGGAGGCCACCCGGTAGCTGGGCCGGTGGTGGTGACGCAGGGCATCCCGGCGTCCGGGTCATCATCGGCGCCGGGAGGGGCGTCGGAGGAGGTGCTGGCTGCGTCGCAAGCGGCCAGTGGGGGCACGCCTTGGTGCCCCATTAGGGAGGGCGCCGAGCTGCCGTGCCACAGCCGACGCAGAGCAGGGGCGCTGCTGTCTTCGGGCCTCAGACCCAGGAGGAGGCGGCGTTGGACGCCGTCAGCCGCCGCCCGTGAGGCTGGACGGGGCGGCTTCGCCCAGGCCGAGATGGAGCGGACGCGCGACCTGGAGCGCGCCGTTCTGGTAAGTCTTCTTTTTCCTTGTAAATTCTTCTTTGTGGGGGCGCGCCAGTGCACCCACTGGGTGTAGCCCCCGAGGTTCGGGCCAACTACGTAGTAGTCGGGTCGAATCTTTAGAGCATTGGCGTTGTTCTGACTTCTGCTTTCTTCAGCATCTCGACGCCTTCCAGGTTGCCGCCTACAACCGTCTGATGGTCAAGCACCGGGAGCTCGTGGAGCAGCTCGCCGCCAAGGAGGAGGAGCTCCGCGTCGCCGCAGGTACTCTTGTGTTCTTTTTTAGTGGGGGCGCGCTAGCGCACCCACTGGGTGTAGCCCCCGAGATTCAGGCCAACTGTGTAACAGTTGGGCCAAATCTTAAGTCTTGCTTTTTCCTTCTACCGAATCCTTCTTTTTGCTGCCGAGGTGCTATCCTGGCGGACTCGTCTGCTCCGGGCCGGTCATCATTATGACTGGCTCATTGCCGACACCGCCCATCTTGGCGTCGAGACGGCGCAGGCGAGGGCGGAGTGTTGGGGAATGTTGCATAAAATAAAAAAATTCCTACGTTCACCAAGATCAATCTATGAGTTCATCTAGCAACGAGAGAGAGGAGTGCATCTACATACCCTTGTAGATCGCGAGCGGAAGCGTTCAAGAGAACGGGGTTGAGGGAGTCGTACTCGTCGTGATCCAAATCACCGGAGATCCTAGCGCCGAACGGACGGCACCTCCGCGTTCAACACACGTACAGTTAGCATGACGTCTCCTCCTTGATCCAGCAAGGGGGAAGGAGAGGTTGATGAAGATCCAGTAGCACGACGGCGTGGTGGTGGATGCACCAGGGATGTGGCAGGGCTTTGCCAAGCGACTACGGGAGGGAGAGGTGTAGCAAGGGGGGAGGCAGGCGCCAGGTGTCAGGGTGCGGCTGCCCTCCCAACCCCCCTCTTTATATAGGGACCCCAGGGGGGCACCGGCCCTAGGAGATGGGATCTCCTAGTGGGGCGGCGGCCAAGGGGGGAAACTTGCCCCCCAAGGCAAGTGGAGGTGCCCCGTCCCCTAGGGTTCCCAACCCTAGGCGCAGAGGGGGGCCCAGGGGGGGCACACCAGCCCACCAGGGGCTGGTTCCCCTCCCACTTCATCCCATGGGGCCCTCCGGGATAGGTGGCCCCACCCGGTGGACCCCCGGGACCCTTTCGGTGGTCCCAGTACAATACCGGTGAACCCCAAAACTTTCCCGATGACCGAAACTCAACTTCCCATATATAATTCTTTACCTCCGGACCATTCCGAAACTCCTCGTGACGTCCGGGATCTCATCCGGGACTCCGACCAACTTTTAGTTTGCTGCATACTAATATCTTTACAACCTAGCGTCACCGAACCTTAAGTGTGTAGACCCTATGGATTCGGGAGACACACAGACTTGACCGAGACTGCTCTCCGGTCAATAACCAACAGCGGGATCTAGATACCCATGTTTCCTCCCACATGCTCCTCGATGATCTCATCGGATGAACCACGATGTCGAGGATTCAAGCAACCCCGTATACAACTCCCTTTGTCAATCGGTACGTTACTTGCCCGAGATTCGATCGTCGGTATCCCAATACCTTGTTCAATCTTGTTACCGGCAAGTCACTTTAATCGTACCGTAATGCATGATCCCGTGACTAGACACTTGGTCATTTTGAGCTCATTATGATGACGCATTACCGAGTGGGCCCAGAGATACCTCTCCATCATACGGAGTGACAAATCCCAGTCTCGATCCGTGTCAACCCAACAGACACTTTCGGAGATACCCGTAGCATACCTTTATAGTCACCCAGTTACGTTGTGACGTTTGGTACACCCAAAGCACTCCTACGGTATTCGGGAGTTACACGATCTCATGGTCTAAGGAAAAGATACTTGACATTGGAAAAGCTCTAGCAAAACGAACTACACGATCTTCTGCTATGCTTAGGATTGGGTCTTGTCCATCACATCATTCTCCTAATGATGTGATCTCGTTATCAATGACATCCAATGTCCATAGTCAGGAAACCATGACTATCTGTTGATCAACGAGCTAGTCGACTAGAGGCTCACTAGGGACACGTTGTGGTCTATGTATTCACACGTGTATTACGATTTCCGGATAATACAATTATAGCATGAATAAAAGACAATTATCATGAACAAGGAAATATAATAATAATCCTTTTATTATTGCCTCTAGGGAATATTTCCAACAGTCTCCCACTTGCACTAGAGTCAATAATCTAGTTACATTGTGATGAATCAAACACCCATAGAGTTCTGGTGTTGATCATGTTTTGCTCGCGGAAGAGGTTTAGTCAATGGATCTGCGACATTCAGATCCATGTGTACTTTGCAAATATCTATGTCTCCATCTTGAACATTTTCACGGATGGAGTTGAAACGATGCTTGATGTCCCTGGTCTTCTTGTGAAACCTGGGCTCCTTGGCAAGGGCAATAGCTCCAGTGTTGTCACAGAAGAGAGTGATTGGCCCCGACGCATTGGGTATGACTCCTAGGTCGGTGATTAACTCCTTCATCCATATTGCTTCATGCGCTGCCTCCGAGGCTGCCATGTATTCCGCTTCACATGTAGATCCCGCCATGACGCTCTGCTTGCAACTGCACCAGCTTACTGCTCCACGATTCAACATATACATGTATTCGGTTTGTGAATTAGAGTCATCAAGATCTGTGTCGAAGCTAGCATCGACGTAACCCTTTACGACGAGCTCTTCGTCACCTCCATAAACGAGAAACATGTCCTTTGTCCTTTTCAGGTACTTAAGGATATTCTTGACCGCTATCCAGTGTTCCTTGCCGGGATTACTTTGGTACCTTCCTACCAAACTTACGGCAAGGTTTACATCAGGTCTGGTACACAGCATGGCATACATAATAGATCCTATGGCTGAGGCATAGGGGATGACACTCATCTCTTCTTTATCTTCTGCCGTGGTCGGGCATTGAGCCGAGCTCAATCTCACACCTTGCAATACAGGCAAGAACCCTTTCTTGGACTGATCCATATTGAACTTCTTTAATATCTTATCAAGGTATGTGCTTTGTGAAATACCTATGAGGCGTCTCGATCTATCCCTATAGATCTTGATACCTAATATGTAAGAAGCTTCTCCAAGGTCCTTCATTGAAAAACACTTATTCAAGTAGGCCTTAATGCTGTCCAAGAGTTCTATATCATTTCCCATCAAAAATATGTCATCTACATATAATATGAGAAATGCTACAGAGCTCCCACTCACTTCCGTGTAAACGCAGGCTTCTCCATAAGTCTGCAGAAACCCAAACGCTTTGATCATCTCATCAAAGTGAATGTTCCAACTCCGAGATGCTTGCACCAGCCCATAAATGGATCGCTGGAACTTGCATACCTTGTTAGCATTCTTAGGATCGACAAAACCTTCCGGCTGCATCATATACAGTTCTTCCTTAAGATAGCCGTTAAGGAATATCGTTTTGACATCCATCTGCCATATCTCATAATCATAGTATGAGACAATTGCTAACAAGTTCGAACGGGCTTCAGCTTCTCTACGGGAGAGAAAGTCTCGTCGTAGTCAACCCCTTGAACTTGCCGATGACCCTTAGCGACAAGTCGAGATTTATAGATGGTAACATTACCATCCGCGTCCATCTTCTTCTTAAAGATCCATTTGTTTCTATTGCTCGCCGATCATCGGGCAAGTCTGTCAAAGTCCATACTTTGTTTTCATACATGGATTCTATCTCAGATTGCATGGCTTCAAGCCATTTGTTGGAATCTGGACCCGCCATCGCTTCTTCATAGTTCTAAGGTTCACCGTTGTCTAACAACATGATTTCCAGGACAGGGTTGCCATACCACTCTGGTGTGGAACGTGTCCTTGTGGACCTACGAAGTTCAGTAGAAACTTGATCTGAAGTACCTCGATCATCATCATTAATTTCCTCTCCAGTCGGTGTAGGCACCACAGGAACATTTTCCTGAGCTGCACTACTTTCCGGTTCAAGAGGTAGTACTTCGTCGAGTTCTACTTTCCTCCCACTTACTCCTTTCGAGAGAAACTCTTTTTCCAGAAAGGATCCGTTCTTGGCAACAAAGATCTTGCCTTTGGATCTAAGGTAGAAGGTATACCCAATGGTTTCCTTAGGGTATCCTATGAAGACGCATTTTTCCGATTTGGGTTTGAGCTTTTCAGGTTGAAGTTTCTTGACATAAGCATCGCATCCCCAAACTTTTAGAAACGACAACTTAGGTTTCTTCCCAACCCATAATTCATACGGTGTCGTCTCAACAGATTTACACGGAGCCCTATTTAAAGTGAATGTAGCTGTCTCTAGAGCGTATGCCCAAAATGATAGTGGTAAATCGGTAAGAGACATCATAGATCGCACCATATCCAATAGAGTGCGATTACGACGTTCAGACACACCATTACGCTGAGGTGTTCCAGGCGGCGTGAGTTGTGAAACAATTCCACATTTTCTTAAGAGCGTACCAAATTCGTGACTTAAATATTCTCCTCCACGATCTCATCATAAGAATTTTATCTTTCGGTCATGTTGATTCTCTACTTCATTCTGAAATTCCTTGAATTTTTCAAAGGTCTCAGACTTGTGTTTCATCAAGTAGACATACCCATATCTACTTAAGTCATCAGTGAGAGTGAGAACATAATGATATCCTCCGCGAGCCTCAACGCTCATTGGACCACACACATCAGTATGTATGATTTCCAATAAGTTGGTTGCTTGCTCCATTGTTCCGGAGAACGGAGTCTTGGTCATTTTGCCCATGAGGCATGGTTCGCATGTGTCAAATGATTCATAATCGAGAGAGTCTAAAAGTCCAGCAGCATGGAGCTTCTTCATGTGCTTGACACCAATGTGACCAAGGCGGCAGTGCCACAAGTATGTGGGACTGTCGTTATCAACTTTACATCTTTTGGTATTCACACTATGAATATGTGTAACATTACGTTCGAGATTCATTAAGAATAAACCATTGACCATCGGGGCATGACCATAAAGCATATCTCTCATATAAATAGAACAACCATTATTCTCGGATTTAAATGAGTAGCCATCTCGTATTAAACGAGATCCATATACAATGTTCATGCTCAAACTTGGCACTAAATAACAATTATTAAGGTTTAAAACTAATCCCGTGGGTAAATGTAGAGGTAGAGTGCCGACGGTGATCACATCAACCTTGGAACCATTCCCGACGCACATTGTCACCTCGTCCTTCGCCAGTCTCCGCTTATTCCGCATCTCCTGCTGTGAGTTACAAATATGAGCAACGGCACCGGTATCAAATACCCAGGAGTTACTACGAGTACTGGTAAGGTACACATCAATTACATGTATATCACATATACCTTTAGTGTTGCCGGCCTTCTTGTCCGCTAAGTATTTGGGTCAGTTTCGCTTCTAGTGACCCTTCCCTTTGCAATAAAAGCATTCGGTCTCAGGCTTGGGTCCATTCTTCGAATTCTTCCTGGCAACTAGCTTACCGGGCGCGGCAACATCCTTGCCGTCCTTCTTGAAGTTCTTCTTACCCTTTCCCTTCTTGAACTTAGTGGTTTTATTGACCATCAACACTTGATGTTCTTTCTTGATTTCTACCTCTGCTGACTTCAGCATTGAAAATACTTTAGGAATAGTTTTCACCATCCCCTGCATATTGTAGTTCATCACAAAGCTCTTGTAGCTCGGTGGGAGAGACTGAAGGATTCTGTCAATGACTGCCTCGTCTGGGAGGTTAATGTCTAGCTGGGACAAGCGGTTGTGCAACCCAGACATTTTGAGTATGTGCTCACTGACAGAACTATTTTCCTCCATCTTACAACTATAGAACTTGTCGGAGACTTCATATCTCTCGACCCGGGCATGAGCTTGGAAAACCATTTTCAGCTACTCGAACATCTCATGTGCTCCGTGTTGCTCAAAACGCTTTTGGAGCCCCGGTTCTAAGATGTAAAGCATGCCGCACTGAACGAGGGAGTAATCATCAGCACGTGACTGCCAAGCGTTCATAATGTCTTGGTTCTCTGGGATGGGTGCTTCACCTAGCGGTCGTTCTAGGACATATGCTTTCTTGGAAGCTATGAGGATGAACCTCAGGTCCCGGACCCAGTCCGTATAGTTGCTTCCATCATCTTTCAGCTTTGTTTTCTCTAGGAACACGTTGAAGTTCATGTTGACATGAGCGTTGGCCATTTGATCTACAAGACATTTTTGCAAAGATTTTAGACTAAGTTCATGATAATTAAGTTCATCTAATCAAATTATTTAATGAACTCCCACTCAGATTAGACATCCCTCTAGTCATCTAAGTGTTACATGATCCGAGTCGACTAGGCCGTGTCCGATCATCACATGAGATGGACTAGTCATCATCGGTGAACATCTCCATGTTGATCGTATCTTCCATACGACTCATGTTCGACCTTTCGGTCTCTGTGTTCCGAGGCCATGTCTGTACATGCTAGGCTCGTCAAGTTAACCTAAGTATTTTGCATGTGTAAAACTGTCTTACACCCGTTGTATGTGAAAGTAGGAATCTATCACACCCGATCATCAC
This sequence comes from Triticum dicoccoides, assembly GCF_002162155.2. NCBI lineage: Eukaryota > Viridiplantae > Streptophyta > Magnoliopsida > Poales > Poaceae > Triticum > Triticum dicoccoides. The sequence continues at coordinate 77,535,274 of NC_041391.1, forward strand.
GTGGTGCTTTTAAACGACGAACTTTAGCAATGGTGTACAGTTAGGGGGAACACTTTCTTGAAATTATCATGAGGGGTCATCTTATTTACTACCGTCGTTCTAAGTAAACAAGATGCATAAACATAATAAACATCACATGCAATTAAGTAGTAGTGACATGATATGGCCAATATCATATAGCTCCTTTGATCTCCATCTTCGGGGCTCCATGATCATCTTTGTCACCGGCATGACACCATGATCTCCATCATCGTGTCTCCATGAAGTTGCTCGCCAACTATTACTTCTATTACTATGGCTAATGGTTTAGCAATAAAGTAAAGTAATTACATGGCGTTAAATCATTTACACGCAGGTCATACAATAATTAAGACAACTCCTATGGCTCCTGCCGGTTGTCATACTCATAGACATGCAAGTCGTGATTCCTATTACAAAAACATGATCTCATACATCACAATATATCATTCATCATTCATCACAACTTTTGGCCATATCACATCACAAAGCAATTGCTGCAAAACAAGTTAGACGTCCTCTAATTGTTGTTGCATCTTTTACGTGGCTGCAATAGGGTTCTAGCAAGATCCGAATGCCACTGTTGGGGAACGTTGCATGAAATAAAAAAATTCCTACGTTCACCAAGATCAATCTATGATTTCATCTAGCAATGAGAGAGAGGAGTGCATCTACATACCCTTGTAGATCGCGAGCGGAAGCGTTCAAGAGAACGGGGTTGAGGGAGTCATACTCGTCGTGATCCAAATCACCGGAGATCCTAGCGCCAAACGGACGGCAGCTCCGCATTCAACACACGTACTGTCAGCGTGACGTCTCCTCCTTCTTGATCCAGCAAGGGGGAAGGAGAGGTTGATGAAGATCCAGCAGCACGACGGCGTGGTGGTGGATACAACAGGGATCCGGCAGGGCTTCGCCAAGCGACTAAGGGAGGGAGAGGTGTAGCAAGGGGGGAGGGAGGCGCCAGGTGTCAGGGTGCGGCTGCCCTCCCAACCCCCCTCTTTATATAGGGACCCCAGGGGGGGCGCCGGCCCTAGGAGATGGGATCTCCTAGGGGGGCGGCGGCCAAGGGGCGAAACTTGCCCCCCAAGGCAAGTGGAGGTGCCCCCTCCCCTAGGGTTCCCAACCCTAGGTGCAGAGGGGGGCCCAGGGGGGCGCACCAGCCCACCAGGGGCTAGTTCCCCTCCCACTTCAGCCCATGGGGCCCTCCGGGATAGGTGGCCCCACCCGGTGGACCCCCGGGACCCTTCCGGTGGTCCCAGTACAATACCGGTGAACCCCGAAACTTTCCCGATGACCGAAACTCGACTTCCCATATATAATTCTTTACCTCCAGACCATTCCGGAACTCCTCCTGATGTCCGGGATCTCATCCGGGACTCGGAAAAACTTTCGGTTTGCTGCATACTAATATCTTTACAACCTAGCGTCACCGAACCTTAAGTGTGTAGACCCTACGGGTTTGGGAGACGCAGACATGACCGAGACTGCTCTCTGGTCAATAACCAACAGCGGGATCTGGATACCCTTGTTGGCTCCCACATGATCCTCGATGATCTCATCAGATGAACCACGATGTCGAGGATTCAAGCAACCCCGTATACAATTCCCTTTGTCAATCGGTACGTTACTTGCCTGAGATTCGATCGCCGGTATCCCAATACCTCGTTCAATCTCGTTACCGGCAAGTCACTTTACTCATACCGTAATGCATGATCCCGTGACCAGACACTTGGTCACTTTGAGCTCATTATGATGATGCATTACCGAGTGGGCCCAGAGATACCTCTCCGTCATACGGAGTGAAACATCCCAGTCTCGATCCGTGTCAACCCAACAGACACTTTCGGAGATACCCGTAGCATACCTTTATAGTCACCCAGTTACGTTGTGACGTTTGGTACACCCAAAACACTCCTACGTTATCCGGGAGTTACACGATCTCATGGTCTAAGGAAAAGATACTTGACATAGGAAAAGCTCTAGCAAAACGAACTACACGATCTTGTGCTATGCTTAGGATTGGGTCTTGTCCATCACATCATTCTCCTAATGATGTGATCCCGTTATCAATGACATCCAATGTCGATAGTCAGGAAACCATGACTATCTGTTGATCAACGAGCTAGTCAACTAGAGGCTCACTAGGGTCACATTGTGGTCTATGTATTCACACGTGTATTATGATATCCGGATAATACAATTATAGCATGCATAAAAGACAATTATCATGAACAAGGAAATATAATGATAATCCTTTTATTATATCCTCTAGGGCATATTTCCAACACGGAGGTGGCCGCGGCCCGGTGGTCTCTTGACGAGGCCAATCGGCTGCATGAGCATCTGGCGGGTCACAAGAGCCGCCTTGAGGCCGAGGTGGAGCTCCTTAAGGCGGAGGCCGCCAAGGTGGTGGAGACGCAGCAGGCCCTGGTCGAGGCGGACCAGCAGCGCGGCCAGCTGGCCGACGACAAGGGTCGGCTCCAGGCCGATGTGGAACGCCTGCGGGGGCGGGTCACCACGGCTAAGGGGGCCCATGGGGACGAAGCCCGTCACCGCAAGACGGCCGAGAAGGCGGCCGAAGACAAGAACGCTGAGCTGAAGGCGGCCCTTGCCAAGGTGGCCACTCCGGAGAAGGCGCTCGAGGAGCGCGACCCCGCCATGGAGCGGGAGCGGCATGGTACGTTGCTTGAGGCGCAGCACCTGGAAGATTCCTTCTCCAGTAAGTGCTGTTTCTTGTAGTTTGTCGGGTCAGGACCCGGCCTTTCTTCCTTGTTGTTCTTCTTCTAACTTTCTTATTCCTTTGTGGCAGGGGCCTTCCCAGAGACGCAGCGGCTGGCGGAGGAAGCCGTCCGCTATCAGCCCGATCCGATCGGCGTCGTTGGGTCGGGGACGGATCCGCGGATGGCCTGGACCTTCCCAGAGATCATCGCCGCTTGTGAGGCCCACCTGCGAGTCCTGGGAACGCAGATGGAGCGGCTATCCCGGGCCGGCACCGCGATGACGATGGCCCTTTGGCCGGGCGTCGTCATGCCGAGAAGCTTCACGCTCCTGGCACGCTGGTTGGACACGGGCCCGGACCGGCTTGGGGAGTGGCGCGTCTCTGCCACTCGTGCCGGTGCTGAGATGGCATCCCGGTTCGCGCTGTCTTGGCATCCGGATCTTTAGCTGGACGCGTTGATGGGCCAGCGGGCCGGCTCGGAGCAGTTGCTGCAAGAGCAAGCCGGCCGGATCGCCTCCTGGGCCAGCTACATCGCCGAGTTCGCCTTCCATGACGAGTTCCATCCGGAGCGGACGGAAGATGGCAGGGCCGTGGATGGCGACGACTACGGCTTACTTCTCCATGATCTGGAGGGGAGCTCAGAGGAGATGGGCGTCTACGGCAATGCGGATGCCGAGGAGGACACCGGCGACTAACCGGACCCGGCGGCCGTCAGGGGAGGGTCGTCGACTTTGCGATGCGGCGCTGGAGATGCCTGAGATACTTTACGAAATTTGTTAAGTAGCGGGTTGATAACCCACAAGTGTAGGGGATCGCAACAGCTTTCGAGGGTAAAGTATTCAACCCAAATTTATTGATTCGACACAAGGGGAGCCAAAGAATATTCTTGAGTATTAGCAGTTGATTTGTCAATTCAACCACACCTGGATAACTTAATATCTGCAGCAGAGTATTTAGTAGCAAAGTAATATGATAATAAAGGTAACGGTAGCAAAAGTAATGTTTTTGGGTTTTGTGTTGATTGTAACAGTAGCAACGGAAAAGTAAATAAGCGAAGCACAATATGTGAAAAGCTCGTAGGCAATGGATCAGTGATGGATAATTATGACGGATGCGATTCCTCATGTAATAGCTATAACATAGGGTGACACAGAACTAGCTCCAATTCATCAATGTAATGTAGGCACGTATTCCGTAAGTAGTCATACATGCTTATGGAAAAGAATTTGCATGACATCTTTTGTCCTACCCGCCCGTGGCAGCGGGCCCCTAGTGGAAACTAAGGGATATTAAGGCCTCCTTTAGAGAACCGGAACAAAGCATTAACACATAGTGAATACATGAACTCCTCAAACTATGGCCATAACCGAGAAGTATCCCGATTATTGTCACTTCGGGGTTGTCGGATCATAACACATAATAGGTAACTATAGACTTGCAAGATAGGATCAAGAACACACATATATTCATGAAAACATAATAGGTTCAGAACTGAAATCATAGCACTCGGGCCCTAGTGACAAGCATTAAGCATAGCAAAGTCATAGCAACATCAATCTCATAACATAGTGGATACTAGGGATCAAGCCCTAACAAAATTAACTTGATTACATGGTAAATCTCATCCAACCCATCACTGTCCAGCAAGCCTACGATGGAATTACTCACGCACGGCGGTGAGCATCATGAAATTGGTGATGGAGGATGGTTGATGATGACGACGGCGACGAATCCCCTCTCCGGAGCCCCGAACAGACTCCAGATCAGCCCTCCCGAGAGAGATTAGGGCTTGGCGGTGGCTCCATATTGTAAAACGTGACGAAACTTTCTCTCTTATTTTTTTCTCCGTGAGACGGAATATATGGAGTTGGAGTTGAGGTCGGCGGAGCCTCCGTGGGCCCACGAGACAGGGAGGGCGTGCCCCCCACCCTCGTGGATAGGGTGTGAGCCCCCTGGTCTTGATTCTTTCTCTAGTATTTTTTATATTTTCCAAAAAGTGCCTCCAAGGATTTTCATGACATTTCGAGAACTTTTGTTTTCTACACATGAAACAACATCATGGCAATTCTGCTGAAAACAGCGTCAATCCGGGTTAGTTTCATTCAAACCATGCAAGTTAGAGTCCAAAACAAGGGCAAAAGTGTTTGGAAAAGTAGATACGTTGGAGACGTATCAACTCCCCCAAGCTTAAACCTTTGCTTGTCCTCAAGCAATTCAGTTGATAAACTGAAAGTGATAAAGAAAAACTTTTACAAACTCTGTTTGCTCTTATTGTTGTAAACATGCAAAGTCATCATTCAGGTTTCAGCAAATATTATGAACTAACCATACTCACAATAACACTTAGGTCTCACAACTACTCATATCAATGGCATAATCAGCTAGCGAGCGATAATAATAGAACTCGGATGACAACACTTACTCAAAACAATCATAACATGATATAACAAAATGGTATCTCGCTAGCCCTTTCTGAGACCGCAAAACATAAATGCAGAGCACCTTTAAAGATTAAGGACTAACTAAACATTGTAATTCATGGTAAAGGAGATCCAGTCAAGTCATACCCAATATAAACCAATAATAATGAATGCAAATGACAGTGTGCTCTCCAGCGGTGGTTTTTAATAAGAAGGGTGATGACTCAACATAAAAGTAAATAGATAGGACCTTCGCAGAGGGAAGCAGGGATTTGTAGAGGTGCCAGAGCTCAATTTTAAAATAGAGATTGAATAACATTTTGAGCGGCATACTTTTGCTGTCAATGCAACAACTATGAGATGGTTGTATCTTCCATACTACATGCATTATAGGCAGTTCCCAAACAGAATGGTAAAGGTTTATACTCCCCAACCACCAACAATCATCAAGCCATGGCTTGCTCGAAACAACGAGTGCCTCCAACTAACAACAGCCCTGGGGGAGTTTTTTTTAATTATTTTGATTTGCTTTGATCTTTTTGGATCATGGGATTGGGCATCCCGGTTACCGGCCCTTTCTCGTGAATGAGGAGCGGAGTCCACTCCTCTTGAGAATAACCCACCTAGCATGGAAGATATAGGCAGCCCTAGTTGAAACATGAGCTGCTCGAGCATACAAAACAAAATTTCATTTGAAGGTTTGGAGTTTGGCACATACAAATTTACTTGGAACGGCAGGTAGATACCGCATATAGGAAGGTATGGTGGACTCATATGGAACAACTTTGGGGTTTAAGGAGTTTGGATGCACAAGCAGTATTCCCGTTTAGTACAGGTGAAGGCTAGCAAAAGACTGGGAAGCGACCAACTGAGAGAGCGACAACAGTCATAAACATGCATTAAAATTAATTCACACCAAATACAAGCATGAGTAGGATATAATCCACCATGAACATAAATATCATGAAGACTATGTTGATTTGTTTCAACTACATGTGTGAACATGTGCCAAGTTGAGTCACTCAATTCATACAAAGGAGGATACCATCCCATCATATCACATCATAATCATTCTAATAGCATGTTGGCATGCAAGGTGAACCATTATAACTCATAGCTAATCAAGCATGGCACAAGCAACTATAATCTCTCAATTTTATTGCAAATATGTTTACTTCATAATAAGCTGAATCAGGAACGATGAACTCATCATATTTACAAAAACAAGAGAGGTCGAGTTTATACCAGCTTCTCTCATCACAATCAGTCCATCATATATCGTCATTATTGCCTTTCACTAGCACGACCGAATGATGTGTATAATAATAATAGTGCACGTGCATTGGACTAAGCTGAAATCTGCAAGCATTCAACTCAAGAGATAAGACAAGGTAATATGGGCTCTAAGATAAATAAACAATTATGCATACGAGAGCCACTAAGCATTTTCAATATGGTCTTCTCGACCCCCAAAGAAAAGAAAAAAACTATTTACACGAGAATGCTCCCCACAAGTAAAAGAGAAACGAGAAAATCTTTTTGGGTTTTCATTTTAATTCTACTACAAGCATGAAAATTAAACTAACTAATTTTTTGGTTTTTCTTAAGGTTTATCAAACACAAGAGAAGAAAACTAGAAAAAGAAATTTAAACTAGCATGGATAATACAAGGAAAGAGTATGAGCATCGACGACTAGTGTGTGAACATGAATGTAAAGTCAGTGAGAAATACGTACTCCCCTAAGCTTAGGCTTTTGGCTTAAGTTGGTCTAATACCAAGGACCGCTGCTACTCTCCCCGGTGTACTGGGAAGTGAAATCAGGATACCACTGGCTGGCCATCTCCGGATCCCACTGGAAATATGATGCACGATAAGGTTCCAGTGCAGGTTCCGGCTCAGGTTCAGGTTCTGGAGTGGATGCTTGGCCTCGATGAGCGTACACCGCCTCCGGTGTAACAAGAAAATTATATGCAATCAAATCAAACAATAGAGGCGCAGGCAAAATAATAGTCTCATTGTATTTCTTATTAAATCTAAGGTTATATAAGAGCATCTTCTCATTGCTGTCAACAATAAACGCTTGTGCTACCATGCTCTTGTAATCTAAAATGTAAGAAGGCAATTTTGTCTCCTCTTTCTCATGGTGCCTAATAGCTATCTCAAAATGTCTAGCAAGACGTGAAGCATGGATACCTCCGAATGTGGGGCCTTTTGTACAATTCAGGTTTAGCCGTTTAGCAATGACGGCACCCATACTAAAACTATTGTCTCCAAACAAGGCATGCTGAAGAATGATAATATCAGGAACATTAAAGTTTCCCCTATTTCCTCAACCAATCAAGCATCTACTGGCAAATATGGCAAAGTAACATAAAATAGGAAAGTGTATGCTAGAGATTTTTGCCTCGGGACCTTTCTTTGGCTCCTCTACAGCTATAGTGTTAACAAAGCCATCCACATCTTTACGATGGGGTTCCTCTAACTCTCCTTCGAAGGGTGTCGGTGTCAAAACCGGCGGATCTCGGGTAGGGGGTCCCGGACTGTGCATCTAGGCGGATGGTAACAGGAGACAAGGGACACGATGTTTTACCCAGGTTCGGGCCCTCTTGATGGAGGTAAAACCCTACGTCCTGCTTGATTAATATTGATGATGTGTGTTACAAGAGTAGATCTACCACGAGATCAAGGAGGCTAAACCCTAGAAGCTAGCCTATCGTATGATTGTTGTTCGTCCTACGGACTAAAGCCATTCGGTTTATATAGACACCGGAGAGGGCTAGGGTTACACAGAGTCGGTTACAACGGTAGGAGATCTACATATCTGTATCGCCAAGCTTGCCTTCCATGCCAAGGAAAGTCCCATCTGGACACGGGACGAAGTCTCCAATCTTGTATCTTCATAGTCTTGGAGTCTGGCCGATGATGATAGTTCGGCTATTCGGACACCCCCTAGTCCGGAACTCCCTCAGTAGCCCCTGAACCAGGCTTCAATGACGACGAGTCCGGCGCACATGTTGTCTTCGGCATTGCAAGGCGGGTTCTTCCTCTGAATAATCCATAGAAGATTGTGAACACCACGATAGTGTCCGGCTCTGCAAAAATAAATTCCACGTACCACGGTAGAGAGAATAATATTACACAAGTTCAATCTGCTGACGTATTCTGTGGCATGACGTCACACCACCACCAAGCCTTTACTCAAATTGTTTTTATTGTTCCACCTCAGCGCGTTCAGCGAAGCGGTTTCCTTAGCATGTCTTCTCGAAGCAGAGATTGTGTTCCCCTTATTTCGGGATTCCCATCAATACGGACGTGGGTAACCCAACCGCGCCATTGATTACGGCGCTTGGGAGATAAGCGAGTTTTACCAGGCCAGTGGGGACACATGTTTTTTTCCGCCCATATAAGGGGATAAAGATCCAACCCTTTTACCTGCGCCTTCTTCCTCCTTGGCTTATCCATCTCCGCGAACTCGAGCTCCAGCGCCCAAGTCCGCACTTCTCACCTCAACCTTCTCCAACTATGTCCGGAGTGGCAGGCAAGTGGATGGCCTCCTCGGTCACAGAGGGGCAGATCCAGAAGCTGCGCAACGCTGGATATTTGTCCAGCAACATCGCGCACCGGCTGACGAGGTAAGTGATTTTGTTGCTTGTTTTCCATAGTTTGACTCTGTGCGGGATCTAAACTCCCTTTACCTTTGACAAGACTGGTTGGCGAAGGCCGAACAAACTATCTGTCTGGCCCCATTGCCAGAGGACCCAGCGGACGCCCGCCTAACGGGGCTGCTGGCTCCGGCACCCCACATGGTGCCGGAGAAGAAGGCCAAGAAGAAGGCCACGGGTACTCGAAAGAGTTCCCGTTTTCAGGCATTATCGGATGACGACTCCGAGGCCGACTCCTCCCACAAAGGCGAGGAGGAGAAGAAGAAAGCCTCTCCCCCAGCGGGGGGAGGGAAGAAAAGGAAGGCTTCGCCTACGGGGGAGGCCGAAGAGTCCAAGAAGGGAAAAACTCTTTCCCCGGACTGCTCTGCCAACGCCAGTGACGACGACGAGGACTGGCCTCCAAGGGCCAAGCCCCTGGCGAGATCGTAAGTATCCGGACTCCCGAATAACTTCATGGTTTTTCTTTTCGCCACATAATGTCTTTCTAATGCCGCATACAACCCTGCAGTCCGCCCAAGGATGATCTTCCCGCTTCGTCGAGCGGGTCCTTAGGTGCGTCGGGTATGGATTCTCTTTCGACTGCCTCCACCCCCCGTCATGCGGACGATGCCGAGGTGGGATCCCAGGAAGGGACCCACCAGGAGGAGGAGGCCCCGGAGGTGTCGCAGGACAACCTCCCGGACTTTGCACCGGACTTGGCCCCGGAACCCATAGTGGCTCCGGAGTCAGGTGGGCGACCCCTTCGTAAGAAGGGCAAGACCGAGACGCCGGCAGCCTCCATCCAACCGGAGGCGCCGGATAACTTGCTGGAGGCGCTCAATGGCGCCTCCATTGAAGAGGAACACCGCACTATTATGTGTGCGGTGATTCAGAAGGTTCAGCTCGCCAAGAGCGGGCTGACCGAAGCCTGCAGCAGCCTTCTAACAGGCTTTGAGGTAAGAATTTCGATATAAAATGGTACCGCATAGACAGTAGCCCCTGATGCTCGGTTCGGTGTTCGGAAAGAAAAGCCGGACTGAGGATCTAAAAAGATATTCGCAGGAGTCATAAGAAATATGTCAATATGGGATTGCAGGCTGTGCTGCTGACCTCCGCCGCACTGACTGCGAAGGTCAATACTTTGAAGGAAAGCCTCGAGCGGTCCGAGAACGAGCTCGGCCGTGCCAAGAAGCAGCTCGAGGAAAAAGAAGGTGAGTAATACCTTATTAAAATTGTACCTTACAGAAAAGGATTTGGTTGCAAGAAAAATGACAAGGATAACGTGGATATAGCAGGGGACACAAACGAGGTGGCGACCCTGAAGGAGGCGGTGTCCGCGGCCGAACGTAATGCGGCCGTGGAACACACCGAGCGAGAGAAGCATGAGGCGCGGGTGGCGGAGGTACAGCAAGAGCTCCAGGCTCTCATGGAAAAACATGAGAGTTTGGAGCGTGACTCGAAGACTCGAGAGTCCGAGCTTGCGACGGCTCTTGAGAGTGCCAAAGTCGCTAAGGCCGAAGCCTATAAGGCCCTCCAGGAAATCGAAGCGTTGAAGAAAATAGCGGCGGGTAAGGCATTTTTCATGCAAAGTAAGCATGTGAGTGTGAATGACCTATCACTTACCCGAATTCGGAGCTCTCCAGGAACGTTCGCAGATCTTCCTCGCAGCGTATCCGATGCTGTTGCATTCTACCGGGCCGAGGAGGGGAGCTCGACGGAGAAGGTCTTCTAGTCTTAGTACGCCGAGGCCGGACATCCGGTGCCCCTTAGCGACCAGCTGAAGTAGTTGGTCGAGCTCCACAAGGTGGCCGAACAGGCCATGAATGGCCTCATAGGTAGGTTGTGGCCTAAGGAGGTCATGCCTGGGATCTACTTCGGCCTGGTGCGGTGGCTGGTGGATGCGTGCCCGTGGGTTGAAGTCATCAAGCACTCCGCCTGTATTGAGGGTGCCCGTCGGGCCCTTGCCCGCGCAAAGGTGCACTGGGGCAAGATGGATGCCCAGAAGCTTGTGACGGACCCGCCACCGCAGGGCAAGGAGCACCGCACGCCCGAGATGTATTATAAGAGTGTCCTGAAGGGTGCCCGCACTATTGCGGGTGAGTGCTCCAAAGATGTAATATTTGAGTAGACTCGCATTTTGTTATCCTGTGCGCTGAAAACTTAGTTCATATGCGCTAAGCAACGCTTGTTAATTTAAAATATTACCTTCTGTGCGGCTGTTTATCAAATCTGAGAGATGGCAAGTCGTCGGCTTCGGCCCCCATGCCACGAGTGCTGGGGTGTTCGGGATAAACTTGAGCACTCTTGTTCCCATTTTTGGGTCCATCTAGGGAGGCGCTCAACACGACGAGCACGGCAACCGGACTTATAATGCTTGAACACTCTCACTTAGCCATAGAATTCTATAATTTTAAATTTTGGCGAAGCCCCTAGTCTTCGGAAGGCCGAATTTGGGGCGCTATCCACGCGTGGGCCGGACAAAAACCGGCTCCTCGCTCTAAGCGGCATAAGTCTTTAGGGACTCGCAAAAAACCTCTCGAACAGCGACCGGCTCTCGCCTCATCATGACGGTCAGTTTTAGCTTTCTCCACTGAGGCGTTAACCCAGCTCAACTGGGGCGCAATCGTAGTGGTTCTCCTAGTGCTACCTTAGCCGATACAACGGAACGTAAGGTACCAAAACATGGGAGCCGGGCAAACCCAACTATTGACCCAAGACATGATTCGGAGCTGATGCATATAATGCTATAAGTTCGGGGTGCCGCACTTGTGAAAGTGTTCGGACTTATCACACCATGATGCGGGAAACATAAGCCCCTGGTGTATTTAGCCGTACCAAAATGTACGGATGCAACATGTCATAAATGAACATATGAATAAGAAAGAAATGCAATTGGAAGCAAGAAGGTGTTGCATTACTTATTCAAGAAAAACTGATGTAATTGCAGAACGATACAAATGGTGCGATAAGCAAGGGGTGGGACTATTAAACATGTCCCCCTCCAGGGGTAGGCTGCTGAATGGTGCGTAAAACAGATTTAATGCTCGTAATGGAGACCACCTAGATATTCGTTGTAGCCTTTATCCTTCCCTGGCTGTTGCATCATGAGTTCGGCAGGTCTGCTGCCGGATAGGGCCTCTGATGAACGGAGTCCTGTGGGTAAAAAATAAATAAAAAGAGAAAAAAAAGAACAACACACTTGAGAGCCCCTGGTGTGGTTGACCCGCAGTCTGGGCCTATCGTGGTCGTGCCCCTCTCCCCATGCCCATGGTATCTTCAGAGCGTAATGGTGTACGCGAAGGACCTATCTTGACGTTTTACAGGGGCTGGGGTTGGGGCCGCACTGCTACGCGTGCTCGAAACGTGCCAGGTGGTCTTGTTGTAGGTTACTCCGGAAGCGCTTAGCCGTGTCCGGCCGCTTAATGGCCGGACTCGAGAATTACCTTAAGAGGCTGCATTGTACTTTTGCCGCGAGAGCCGCTGTATGTTCCTCCGTTCGAGAGAACGTTCAATGTTTCCATTGACCGTGATGACTCCTCGAGGGCCTGGCATCTTGATCTTGAGGTATGCGTAGTGCGGCACCGCGTTGAACTTTGCAAACGCGGTACGTCCGAGCAGGGCATGATAGCCGCTGCGGAATGGAACTATGTCGAAGATTAACTCCTCGCTTCGGAAGTTATCCGGGGATCCGAAGACCACTTCCAGTGTAACTGAGCTTGTACAATTGGCTTCTACACCTGGTATGACGCCATTATAGGTCGTCTTAGTAGGTTTAATCCTTGAGGGGTCTATGCCCATTTTGCGCACTGTATCCTGATAAAGCAGGTTCAGGCTGCTGCCGCCGTCCATCAGGACTCTGGTGAGGTGAAATCCATCGACGATTGGGTCTAAGACCAATGCAGCGAATCCGCCATGGCGGATACTGGTGGGGTGGTCCCTTTGGTCAAAAGTGATCGGGCAGGAGGACCATGGATTGAACTTCAGGGCAACTGGCTCCATCGCGTATACACCCCTGAGTGCACGCTTCCGCTCCCTTTTGGGTATGTGCGTTGCGTATATCATGTTCACCGTCCGCACCTGTGGGGGGAAACCCTTCTGTCCTCTATTGTTCGGAGGTCGGGTCTCTTCCTCGTCATCGCTATGCAGCCCATTGTCATTGTTTTCGGCAATTAACTTGCCTGCCTGCTTGAATACCCAACAGTCCCTGTTCGTGTGCTTGGCTAGTTTTTCGGGGGTGCCGTGTATCTGGCACGAGCGGTCGAGTATTCGGTCCAAATTGGACGGACCCGGAGTAGTTCTTTTGAATGGCTTTTTCCACTGACCGGGTTTAGAGCCTCTGAATCCGGCATTGACTACCGTATCCTCACTATTGTCGCCGTTAATGTGGTGTTTGTTTTTGTTACGACGCGACCTGCCATTACGGTCCTTGATATCCGGACTGCCAAAATTTTTGCTGAGGTTGTTGCTGCGTGCTAGCCAGCTGTCCTCACCCGCGCAGAAGCGGGTCATGAGTGATGTGAGGGCTGCCATGGATTTCGGCTTTTCCTGTCCCAGGTGCCGGGCAAGCCACTCGTCGCGGATACTATGCTTGAAGGCCACGAGGGCCTCCGCATCCGGACAGTCGACGATTTGGTTTTTCTTGGTTAAGAACCGTGTCCAGAATTGTCTGGCCGATTCGTGTGGCTGTTGAACTATGTGGCTTAGGTCATTAGCGTATGGTGGTCACACATACGTGCCTTGGAAGTTATCGAGGAATGCGGCTTCCAGGTCTTCCCAACTCCCAATTGACTCTGCTAGCAAGTCGTTAAGCCAATGCCGGGCTGGTCCTTTAAGCTTGAGGGGGAGATATTTGATGGCGTGAAGATCGTCACCGCGGGCCATGTGGATGTGAAGGAGATAGTCTTCGATCCAAACCGCGGGGTCTGTTGTGCCATCGTAAGATTCAATATTCATGGGTTTAAACCCTTAGGGGATTTGATGATCCATTACTTCATCTGTGAAGCATAGTGGGTGTGCGGCGCCTCTATACTGGGCGATATCATGACGGAGCTCAAAAGAGCTTTGTCTATTTTGTTCGGCCCGGCCGGACTTACTGTGTCCAGCACGACGGTTGTCGTCACGTATCATGGGGCGCCCACGCGATCCATAGATCGATCTTGATTGTCTTGCCTTATCCTCCAATATATCTCGCAAGTCCGGAGCGTTCCCCTGTGGCCTTGTGCTTTTCGAGCGATGCCGGGGTATGGTTCTAGTGAAGGGCCTAGAGGCCTCTCTGTCGCAACCACGGGGTGGTCGGTCAGCCGTATTGTCTGCTGGTGATGCAGGTTCATACGCCTCCTCCTCTAATCGGGGGAGCAGCTTGCATTTAGGGTAGCTTTTGGAGGGGTGTTCGAGCTCATGCTCTTCGGCCGCGAGGACTTCAGTCCATCTGTCGGCTAGCAGATCTTGATCAGCTCTAAGCTGTTGCTGCTTTTTCTTGAGGCTGTTTGCCGTGGCCATAAGCCTGTGTTTAAAACGCTCTTGTTCGACGGGATCCTCAGGCACGACGAATTCTTCGTCGTCGAGGCTTGCCTCGTCTCCGGAGGGAGGCATATAATCCTCTACCTCTTCTTCTGCCGCCCTCTCGTGAGGGCTGGCGTCTCCGTCCTCCTGTGCTGAATCTTTCTGGAGTGGGTTGTCTTCGGCACTATCTGAGGTGTTATTATCTCCGGTGCCGGAATCTTCATTCTTGCTATGGCGGGATTTAGAGCGGCCCCGCTGACGCCGGCGCTTGGGCTGTTTCTTGGAGGGGTCATCCTCCGCTGCTCCTTCGCCATTCCCATCCTTTGGGATATCCACCATGTATATGTCATATGATGAGGTGGCTTTCCAGTGCCCGGTAGGCGCTGGTTCTTGGTCGTCTCCGGCGTCGTCGTCCATATCATCGATGTCTTCGGAGTCGTAGTCTAGCATGTCGATTAGATCGTCGACAGTGGCTACCAAGTGGGTGGTGGGTGGGATTTGAATTTCTTCATCGTCCGCATCCCAACCGTCCTGGCCGCAGTCCGGCCAGGGCTCTCCTGATAACGAGAGATACTTTAGCGAACTCAATATGTCGCCAAAAGGTGAGTGTTGAAAGATGTCCGCTGCGGTGAACTCCATGATTAGCGCCCAATCGGATTCGATCGGAGGGGGCGCGGGTGGTTCGGAGTCTAGCGAGGAGTCCGGCACCTCGGAGTCACGAGCTTCATGAGGGACAAGGTCAGTGTTCGGCTCTATCACCGTAGAGGTTGCAGCCCCCGAGGCGGTGTCTAGCCATCCGTCCTCGATCTGCGCAGCCGGCTCCGAATTGAGGATCGAAGCGGGCTCGAGTGCGGCCTCTAGGGTACTGTCCGGCTGTAGGGCTAAATCATGCTCGCCGTGGTAGTGCGGCAAGCTCGGCTGTGGCTCGAATCCGTCGAGGATCATGTCCCCGCGGATGTCAGCCATGAAGTTCAAACTTCCAAATCTGACCTGACGGCCAGGGGCGTAGCTTTCGATCTGCTCCAGTTGGCGAAGCGAATTGGCCCGCAGTGCGAAGCCGCCGAATACGAAGATCTGTCCGGGGAGAAAGGTCTCACCCTGGACCGCGTCGTTATTGATGATCGAAGAAGCCATCGAGCCTATCGGTGACGACACAGAGGAACTCTCAATGAAAGCACCAATGTCGGTGTCAAAATCGGCGGATCTCGGGTAGGGGGTCCCGAACTGTGCGTCTAGGCGGATGGTAACAAGAGACAAGGGACACGATGTTTTACCCAGGTTCGGGCCCTCTTGATGGAGGTAAAACCCTACGTCCTGCTTGATTAATATTGATGATGTGTGTTACAAGAGTAGATCTACCACGAGATCAAGGAGGCTTAACCCTAGAAGCTAGCCTATGGTATGATTGTTGTTCGTCCTACGGACTAAAGCCATCCGGTTTATATAGACACCGGAGAGGGCTAGGGTTACACAGAGTCGGTTACAACGGTAGGAGATCTACATATCCGTATCGCCAAGCTTGCCTTCCACGCCAAGGAAAGTCCCATCCGGACACGGGACGAAGTCTTCAATCTTGTACTTCATAGTCTTGGAGTCCGGCCGATGATGATAGTTCGGCTATCCGGACACCCCCTAGTCCGGAACACCCTCAAAGGGTATCCTACATACCGCGCAAAAATCATGTAAAGTCATTTCTCTAAATTCATCATATAAATGAAATGATACTGAAGGTAGTGACTTCTTGGGATAGTAATAAAAAATTTGCACGAAAGTATTCGTAAGTAAGAGATACTGATGCATCCGGTCGTGGAGGAAATCGGTGAGGTCCGCATTCTCGATCAAAGAATAAAAATCTTCATAAATTCTACCTTCTTTCAAGAAATTATCACATGGCCATTCACACGACAGTACTTCCGCTAAGCGAGGAAGATTTTACTTGGCTTTTTCCTCCTCTTTAGCTTGTTTTTCCTGAGAGCCTTGGCTAGAGGAGCCCCTTAAAAGTCTCCTTAACATTTTCTGAAAATTTCTGAAATTTTAGTAACTTCGAAAAAAAAGTGAATAAGACTTAACATGAATGGTAGGAACTACTCCTACAAGTGCCTAGACCCTATATCTTGCATTAGAAATGCTTGGGACCTCATGAATTTAACATGCAAGCTCAAGAACATGGTCACCTATGCAGCAAAAGTTTGTAATGAATAAAGCACTAGAACAAAAACTAATTGGACCAATGGAGAAGTCACATACCAAGCAACAATCTCCCAAAGCAGTTTTGTGAATGGAGCTTTGAGCAAGCAGATCAAAGATCACAGCAAAATGAGCTAGAACTCGTGTTTGAGATGGATGGAGATTTTTTTGGGTATAAGATAAAGTGTGTGGGTGCTGGCATAAGTGGAGGGGGGCCACCAGGGGCCCACGAGATAGGGGGGCGCGCCCAGGTGGGGTGGGCGCACCCTCCACTCTCGTGGACTCGTGCTTGCCCCTCCCGCAGTGATTTCAGTGCCTAAAATCCTCAAATATTCCATAAAAAATCATACTAAATTTGCAGGGCATTTGGAGCACTTTTATTTTTGGGATATTTTTTATTGTACGAATAATTCAGAAAACAGATGGATAATACTATTTTTGCTTTATTTATTCTAAATAACAGAAAGTAAAAAGAGGGTACAGAAGGTTGTGCCTTCTAGTTTCATCCATCTCATGATCATCAAAATGAATCCACTACCAAGGTTGATCAAGTCTTGTTAACAAACTCATTCCGAATAACGCGGAACAGGAGAAATTTTGAATAACACTAAGTTACCTCAACGGGGATATGAAAATCCCCAACGATAAGAATATCATACTCTTTCTTGACAGTAGGGAGAGGAAATTCATAACCTCCAATAATAATAGTTGGAACCTTTTCAATAGAATTGATGCTATGAACTTGAGATTGTTTCCTCAGAAAGTGTACCGTATGCTCATTACCATTAACATGAAAAGTGACATTGCCTTTGTTGCAATCAATAACAGCCCCTGCAGTATTCAAAAAGGGTCTACCAAGGATAATCGACATACTATCACTACTAGGGAAAACCTTATACACAGAAGTTTATCAGTAGCGCAGTTTAAAAGTGGGCGCTACTGCTAATTAGTAGTAGTGAGGGGTATAAAAACCGCGCTACTACTAAGTTGATAGTAGTAGCGAGGGGTATAAACCCACGCTGCTAGTAAGTGGTCTCCAACAATGCCCCTGGGATAGGCCATAGTAGTAGCGAGGGGTATAAAACCGGCACTACTACTAAGTAAGTAGTAGTAGCGCAGGTTAGACCCCCATGCTACGACTAAGCGTGTCCACCCCTCTCGCTCTACTAAACACGGCCACGCCTCTCTCCTCTCCCCTTCTCACCTCTCGCTCTCTCCCTCCCCCCGCACGCGTCACACGCTCCTCCCGTCCCGATCCCCCCTCTGCCGCCGCCGTCGCCGTCCGATTCCGGCCAGCTCCGGGGCCACCCCGTGCCGCGCCTCACCGGCCCGGCTCCCCCTCGCCCCCCTCCGTCGATTCGCCGCCTCCGCCCCGGCCTCACGTCCCTGCGCGCGCCCCCGAGGCAAACCCTAGATCGCCGGCGTGGCGGTCTGGTGGCCGTCTTCACAAAGGGAAAGGAGGAGGGGAGCCCAAGAACAAACATTTCTCCTGAGGGCACCAAACCCTACCAATCTGCCGTATATTACCCCAGAATTCCTCCCCCATTGCTCCCCGGAGCCGAGCACGCTGCCAGAGCGGAGCAATGCCGAGGAAACTCGTCAATGCCGTCCTCTTCACGGTCCTGGGCATCATAGTCGCGATCTTCCTCTGCTACTCCATCCGCTGCTACCGATGTCGCCGCTGCTGCGGCCGCGCGGTGCTGCCCTCGCATGGGGCCAGGGCCGACCGCTTCCAGGCGGGCGGATCCAGCGGCTACGGCAACGGCGTTGGGGAGGAGCTGCTCACGTTCCCCGGCGGTGATGGGCTCACCATGGCCGCCATCCTAGTGGCGCCCAGCGAGGTGGTCGCCAAGTCGGCGCACAGCACGCTGTACCGTGCCGGGCTCAGCTCCGGCGAGGCCGTGGCCCTGCTCCGGTTCCTCCGGCCCGTCTGCTCCGCCGGTGCCGAGGAGGCCGCGGCTGCTCGGCGCCGTGCAGCACCCGAATCTCGTGCCGATCCGCGCGCTCTACGTCGGCCCGCGTGGGGAGAAGCTGCTCGTTCACCCCTTCTACGCCGCCGGCTCGCTCCGCCGCTTCTTGCAAGGTTTGCCCTTTACTTACGTTGCTCCATAGCGTGCAATTACTTCCACTGCTTTGCGTTCGAGCCAAGTTTACCTTGAGTAAGACTAATCATGCCAAATAATCCGTCATAATGAGCTGAAACTATAGTAAATTTGCTGATTTATGTGCCATCATAATTAGCTCTGCTTCGTCTCTGGTTTCCTAGGAAATTAACTGAATATCCTCTCTGTTTGATTTGATCGATTATTCTGCTCATCTGATTCAGATTTAGCACGAACGTGTACTTCCAATAATGCTGCAAAGATTGAGCAACAGCCTTGTAGAGTGATTTTTGTTACTTTTAGCCATGTGTCTTCACTGCTACACTTTGTACTTTGGTCGTGAAGTTTACCAGACCACGGGACAGCTCAATAGTCAATAGTTGGAGTAGTTGGCTGGGACACTTTCCTTAGCAATCTGTTTAGTGTGTGTTTAGCTTTCAGTTTTTGCTTGTACTTCACAGAGTGGAAAATCGTAAGAAAACATTGGATGATATTTAACAATTATTCTTACAAGTAAACCTGAGCAGTATTTGATGATATATTGTGAGTCACTGAAAATGTATACTGTCTTTTCTTCAGGATATGGATGACTATCTGAAGGGATGCAGGTTTCTTCCCAAACTTAAGAATGAGATACCTGTAGCATATGTAGACATAGAGAATGCAGTTCTAGGAGAGCTTAGGTAATGTCAAGTGCACATAGTATGATCTTAGGTGTTTATCTTAGATAATAGGGTTATTCCAAGAAAACCGTGTAATGCACCATGAGAAGAGTATGATGTGCCATGCCCAATGAATTAGTTAAATCTGTGCATGTTAGTAGAAAAGAGTAGAGAATGATGTGATACATGTGAATGACACAGGGTTTGCTTCAGCTCTCGATAATTTAAGTTTCTGTATAAATTTGGTGCTATCTATACCTATTTCTCGACATAGGTAGACAAATTTGGTGTTGTTCAAAGAAAGGTAGATAATTTTTAGTATGAAGTGTAAACCCAGATACCATATTTAGTATGAAGTGTAGATAATTTGGTGTTTTTCTCAATCACATCTTGATTCAGAAAAACCATATTGCACAATTATGCTATTTTCTGACATGAGAAGAACACCCCGGCACATAACTAGTCTGTAGACACGTGCCATGGAAATTCTGACATTTTCTTGGGTTAAAGAAACATTTACTTTTATTCACAAGTTGGAACAAGATAAATGAAGTGGGTTTATGAATTTGAGATGATTCTCACTAGCTTTGGTAACTTAGAGATATTTAGCATTCTTAACGAACCCCTAGCATCTTCTTTGAGTTAGTAATGTTATTACATACGTCTATACTGTTGATGGTTACTATTGTTAGTTATGCACTTGAGTGCGGGGTCTGTAGGATCATAAGATCATCAACTCTGCTACACTAGATCTGTAGGATAATGTTGTGTAACACCCACGATGCGGCTATATCGCCCACGTGTCGAAGCACGACTTAGACGCATAACCGCATGGTGGTTTTGTCGCAAGAAGGGTCATCTTCACACAATCCCATGTAATGAACAAGAATGGGATAAAGAGGGTTGGCTTACAATCGCCACTTCACACAATACATAAATTAAGATCATACATCATTCAAATACACTCATAGACCGGCTACGGTCAAGTTCAAATGAAAAGAAGACAAACCCAAATGCTAGATCCCCGATCGTCCCGACTGGGCACCTCTACTGATCATCGGGAAACGATACATAATAACGACCAAGGGCCTCATCAAATTCCCACTTCAGCTCAGTTGCGCCATCTGCGCCAGTATCCTCGGCACCTGCATCTATTTTGGTAGAATTTGTGAGTCACGAGGACTCAGCAATCTCACACCCGCGAGATCAAGACTATTTAAGCTCATAGGTAGGTAATGGGTAATATGGTGGAGCTGCAGCAAGCACTAAACATATATGGTGGCTAACAAACGCAAGTGAGAGCGAGAAGAGAAGCAACGCATCGGTCGAGAAGCTAGAAGCGATCAAGAAGTGATCCTGAAACTACTTAGGTCAAGCATAACTCAAACCGTGTTCACTTCCCAGACTCCGCCGAGAAGAGACCATCACGGCTACACACCCGATTGATGCATTTTAAAGAGGTCAAGTGTCAAGTTATCTACAACCGGACATTAACAAATTCCCATCTGCCTCATAACCGCGGGCACAACTTTCGAAAGATTGTATACCCTGCAGGGGTGTCCCAACTCAGCCCATCACAAGCTCTCACGGTCAACGAAGGAATAGACCTTCTCCCGGGAAGACCCGATCAGTCTCGGAATCCCGGTTCGCAAAACATTTTGACAATTGTAAAACAAGACCAGCAAAGCCGCCCGATGCGCTGACAAATCCCGATAGGAGCTGCGCATATCTCGTTCTCAGGGCACACCGGATCGTCCAAACTTCCGGTAGGCCAGCCCAGAGTTGCCCCTGGTGGCCATCGGCGGCTGACAGGCTAGACCAACACTCGCGACGAGCACTGGCCCGGGGGGGGGTAAATAAAGATGACCCTTGGGCTCGCGAAAACCCAAGGGAAAAGGGCTTAGGTGGCAAATGGTAAAACCAAGGTTGGGCCTTGTTGGAGGAGTTTTATTCAAAGCAAACTGTTAAGGGGGTCCTATAAATCACCCAACCGTGTAAGGAACGCAAAATCAAGGAACATAACACCGGTATGACGGAAACTAGGGCGGCAAGAGTGGAACAAGTCACCAGGCATAAGGCCGAGCCTTCCACCCTTTACCAAGTATATAAGATGCATTAATTAAACAGGAGATATTGTGATATCCCAAAATATCCGTGTTCCGACCAGGAACAAACTTCATCTTCACCTGCACCTAACAACGCTATAAGAGGGGCTGAGCAAAAGCGGTGACATGGCCAAACAACGGTTTGCTAGGACAGGTTGGTTAGAGGTTTGACATGGCAATAGGGAGGCATGGTAAACAAAGGCAGGTAGAACTAACATAGCGATAGAGCGAGTACTAGCAAGCAAAGATAGAAGTGATATCGAAGGTATGGTCATCTTGCCTGCAAGGTTCTCAGGGTTGTCGAAGGCTGGATCCTTGTAAGCGTTCTCAACAGGTTCCTCATGCACGTACTCGTCTCCCGGATCTACCCAAAGCAAGAACACAAGCAAGGAACCACAATAAATCACGGTGCAATGCACAAACAACATGATGCAATACATGTCATGATATGCGAGATGTGATATGCAATGCATATACGTGCTTCGGAAGGAAAGATGATGAACAAGGCATCCACTTGGCAAACCAAGTATGCCACTGGAAAGATGAGATGATTTCGCTTGAAATCGATATAAAGATCACCGGAAACGGATGCACGGTTTGCAAATGGCAAGCAAGACAAGTATGGCACAAAGCTGCGATTAACAGCACGATGCTACTTTGCATGCAACAAGAAACTATGCTACAGCACCCCAACATAAAAGAAAAGCATATGGCAATGATCTACAGGAGATGCTTTACAAAAGAGGAACACTGAGCTACGGCTAAATCACATCATAACAGGTTCAAACAAGCATGGAGAAAGTGCAAAAAAATGTCAGGTTGGACATGGCATAAACAACATCACGAAGCAATGTTCAGAGCAGGTTATCAACATGCTACAGGAACTTATAATAGCCAAACAAGACATGGCATGAATCTACTCGAAGCATATATCAAAAGTCCCTTACTGACCATAAGCCAAAAAGGATCAGAAAATATGATGGCACCCACGTAAACATAGCAAGTTTCGTTAACAGATTCAGCAAACAAAGCATGGCATTGAAATAATTACGAAGGCACCTTCGTGAGCTCGATGCACTCACTACAGAGCATTTCATGATAAACTAATCATACATCCATCAAGAAGACATGACATAGAAGCTATACATGGCAAGAAACAACATCATAGCATATCCGGATCAACTACAACAACCTCGGCCAAATTGAATAACATGTAAACAATTTGCCAGGAAACATTTTGAAGCAAAAGTAGAGCACGAAAATGACATGCTAGGCTACTCCATAATTGCAACCAGGACCATGGATGGATAGAGCAAAACAATGTTTTCAAAACACCCTTACTGAAGTATCTCAAATTATGCATGTATCTCTCTGTAGCAACATGTTTACATGGCCTCAAAATTACAGCAGAACAGGAACTAAAATCGGCATTATCACGAAGCCTTGTTTGCATGCTTGTGCTAGTCACCACATTGATCACAAAAATACATGGTAAGAACCTCTGTAAAGAAGACATAGCCTAGTTCAAAACACATTTAGGGACCAAGTCCATAAGATGCACACGTCAATCATGGCAAAAATGACAAAAGAGCTTGTGCTGATAAGAATCTGAAACTAACATTATGGACCCCTCTTCCGAGAGCATTTCGGGCACCAAGATGAGCTCAAATGAAAATGATTCAATGAGATGAAATGATGTACTCTTCGAGACGACCAATCGGTATGCTACACGCCCAAAACGTAGACACGGGTGCAAAGTTCTGATGCGATGAAGATGCAACAAATTTCAATGCAGATTATTGACTTAGTGAAAAAAACGGGGGGGAGAGGAAGTCAACCCTGGATTAGATCGGATTTGGGTCCGACCGTGGCTCGGACGTCGAGGACGACGCCGGAGCAGGTGGCGACGGTGGCCGGAGTCGGGGAAGCCGGAGGGGAGGAGGACGAGGCCGGGGCGGCGCTGCTCCGGCCGGATTCTCGCCGGAGGCCAGCGGCGCGGAGCGGAGGGCATGGCTGCCGAGGACGGCGACGGCGGCGGAGGAGACCAGCGATGGGCGCGCGGCAACGCGGGGCCGGTGACGGCGGCCGAGGCGGCCGGCGACGGGCTGCGGCCGGAGGCGGCGCGGGACCGCGGCGGCGGGGCGCGGGGCACGGGGCGCGGCCCGGGAACGTGTGCGGGAGGGCCCGCGGCGGGCCTCGCGGGCTGGCGCGGCGATGACACGTGGCGTGGCCTGATTCGTCCGTTGGCGCGGGCGGACGTGTCCGGCCGTCCGGATTTCGTCCGGCGGCGCGAGGGGAGCGGGGAGAGTAGGGTTTCGTCCGGATTTCGGGGAAGGGATCTATATTTATAGGTAGAGGGAGCTAGGAGTGTCCAAATGAGGTGCGGTTTTCGCCCACACAATCGTGATCGGATGACGGAGAGCATGGAAGTGCCTTAGATGGGTTATTGGGCTGTTTTGGAGGGGTGTTGTGCTGCAACTCAAAAGAGGCCTTTGCGGATATGCGGATAACTGTTGGAGTACCAAACGAGCTCCAAATGACCCGAAACTTGACAGGTGGTCTACCGGTGCTATACTAGGGCCACTTGGCAAGGCTCGGTCCATTCCGAGAATGTTTAACACCCACACACGAAAAGAGACAAGAGGGGTTCGCCGGTGCATGTGGGAGTGTCGGATTACGAAACGGACAAGGGGGAAAATGCTCGGATGCATGAGACGAACACGTATGCAAATGCGATGCACATGATGACATGATATGATATGCATGACATGAATAAAATGCAAAACAAAAGACAAAACCCAACCACGGAGGGAACATCATATCACATAGCCGAAAATGGCAAGAGTTGGAGTTACAAAGATGGAAAGTTACATCCGGGGTGTTACAACACTCCACCACTACAAGAGGATCTTGTCCCAAGATCTAGGACTGAAAGAACTCCGGATATTCGGAACGGAGGTGATCCTCGCGCTCCCAGGTGGCTTCTCGGTCGGAATGGTGTGACCACTTCACTTTCAAGAATTTGATTGACTTGTTGCGAGTCTTGCGCTCGGTTTCTTCAAGAATAGCAACGGGGTGCTCATGATAAGATAGATCTTCTTGGAGGTCGATCTCTTCGAAGTTGATAGTGCGCTCAGGAGTGTTGAATCACTTGTGAAGCTGTGACACGTGAAACACATCGTGCACGTTTGCAATAGTTGGATGGAAGCTCAAGTTGATAGGCAAGATCGCCTCTTTTGCCAATGATCTTGAAAGGACCCACATATCTAGGGGCAAGCTTCCCTTTGATACCGAAGCGACGAGTGCCTTTCATCGGAGAGACGCGGAGGTAGACATGGTCTCCGATCTCAAAAGCCACGTCACGGTGCTTGCTATCATAGTAACTCTTTTGGCGCGATTGCACGGCTTTGAGATTCTCACGAATGACTTTGCACATTTCTTCGGCTTCTTTGATCAAGTCATTGCCAAGAAGTTGGCGTTCGCTTGTCTCAGACCAATTGAGAGGAGTACGGCACTTTCTGCCATAGAGAATTTTGAATGGGGCCTTGCCCGAACTCGCTTGGAAGCTGTTATTGTAGGAGAACTCGGCATATGGAAGACAATCTTCCCACTTCATACCAAAAGAGATAACACAAGCCCTGAGCATATCTTCAAGGATTTGATTGACTCCCTCGACTTGGCCACTTGTTTGAGGATGGAAAGTTGTGCTGAAACAAATGTTGGTGCCCATGGCCGTCTGAAAGGAGTCCCAGAACTTAGAAGTGAAGATGCTTCCACGATCTGAAGATATCAATTCTGGAATGCCGTGCAAGGAGACAATTCTGGAGGTGTATAGCTCTGCCAGCTGAGCTGCTGTGATAGATTCTTTGATAGGAAGAAAATGAGCCACTCTAGTAAGCTTGTCAATGACAACGAAGATAGCATCATTTCCACGCTTGGACTTAGGAAAACCAGTCACGAAGTCCATCTCAATATGGTCAAACTTCCATTCCGGAATAGCAAAAGGTTGAAGGAGACCAGCTGGTCTTTGGTGTTCTGCTTTCACTCTTCTGCAGACATCACATTCATTCACGAATTGAGCAATTTCTCACTTCATTCGAGTCCACCAATATGACTTCTTGAGGTCATGGAACATCTTTGTACTTCCAGGATGAATGGATAGGAGGGAATTGTGTGCCTCATTCATGATGACTTTTCTCAGATCACCTTTTGGAACCACAATTCGATCCTCGAAGAAAAGAGTGTCTTTGTCATCCAAGCGATAGCACTTCTATTTAGGAATGCCCTTGTCAATACCACGTTTCACCTTCTTCACCATGGTATCTAGGAGTTGTGCCTCACAAATTTGATCTTCCAAAGTAGGAGAGACTATGAGGTTGGCAAGAAAGCCTTGAGGAACAACTTGAAGATTCAGCTTGCGGAAGGCTTCACAAAGATCTGGTTGAAACGGCTTGAGAATTAGACTGTTGCAATAAGCCTTTCTACTCAGAGCATCTGCAATCACATTCGCCTTGCCAGGAGTATATTCGATACTCGGATTGTACTCTTGAATCATTTCGAACCATCGAGTTTTCCTGAGATTAAGGTTGGGTTGAGTGAAGATATACTTGAGACTCTTGTGATCGGTGAAAATGTCCACTTGCCTTCCCAATAAGAGATGTCTCCATGTTATCAATGCATGGACAACTGCCACCAACTCAAGATCGTGAGTGGGGTAGTTCTTTTCGTTGGGCTTCAACTGACAAGAGGTATAGGCCACAACTTTCTTCTCTTGCATCAACACAGCACCGAGACCTTGAAGGGAAGCATCACAGAAAACTTCGAATGGCTTGGATTCATCAGGAGGAGTCAAAACAGGAGTTGTGACTAGCTTCTCTTTGAGGGTGTTGAAAGCGACGTCACACTCAGGCGTCCAGACATACTTGACATGCTTCTGGAGGAGGTTGGAAAGAGGCTTTGCAATCTTAGAGAAGTTCTCAACGAATCTTCAGCAATAGCTTGCAAGACCGAGAAAACTGCGGAGCTGCTTGACATTCTGAGGAGGTTCCCAATTCAGAATTGCAGAAACCTTTGCGGGATTAACAGCAATGCCCTTGGCAGAGATGATATGACCAAGATAAAGAACTTCATCAAGCCAGAACTCACATTTGGAAAACTTCGCATAGAATTGATGCTCTCTGAGCTTGTCGAGCACCAATCGCAAATGTTTGGCATGATCCTGCTTATTCTTGGAGAAGACCAAAATATCATCGAGATACACCAGAACGAATTCATTGGTGTAGGGGTTGAAGATAAAGTTCATCATGCGAGAGAACGTTGGAGGAGCATTGACAAGGCCGAACGACATGACAGTATATTCATAAGAACCATAGCTTGTTCTGAATGCTGCCTTGGGAATGTCTTGTTCACGAATGCGAATCTGATGATAACCCATACGAAGGTCAAGCTTGGAGAAGACTTTAGCACCTTTGAGTTGCTCGAAAAGCTCATTGATGTTGGGAAGTGGGTACTTGTTCTTGATTGTCTTCTTGTTCAATGGACGGTAATCGACACAAAGTCGGTCCGTGCCATCCTTCTTCTGGACAAAAAGAACTCCACAACCCCATGGGGAAGAACTCGGTCTGATCAAACCCAGACGCTCTTGTTCATCGAGCTGCTTCTTCAATTCCTTCAGCTCCTTGGGTCCAAGCTTGTATGGACGCTTGCAAACGGGTTCAGTTCCAGGTTCAAGATCAATAATGAACTCGACTGGAATTTGAGAAATAGCATCCAACTCGCCCTTCTCATTGAGAGAAAACAACCGAATGGTTTCATCATGAGCGGCATAGATGATAACATCCTCAGAAGGGTGAGTCAATTGAATCTGCCTGGCAGCACAATCAAGCTGAGCCTTGTGCTTAGAAAGCCAGTCCATCCCGAGAATTAGATCAATATCAGAATCGCCAAGAACAACTGGAGAAGACAGAAATTTATAGTCGCCCATCTTGATGGAAACATCCGGAACCATGTAGCTTGCGTTCATGCTTTTAGCGGGAGAGACAACTGCTAACGGTCTAGGCAAATCTTGGAAAGACAAATCATGCTTAGATGCAAATGGTCTTGATATGAAACTAAGCGATGCACCAGTGTCAAAAAGAACTTTTGCAGGAATATCATTAACAGGAAGATTACTGATGATCACATCTGAAGAATCCTCTGCCTGAGCTGCATTCATCATGTTCACCTTTGCAAACTTGGAATTATGCTTGACCACTGCATTGCTTGAAGATCTCACAGGAGGAGGAGGAGGAAGGCGCCTTTGATTGAAGCATTTGTTCGCGTAGTGACCTTTCTGCTGGCACTTGTTACAAGTCACTTCTGAGAGCGGACAGTGATAAGGAGCATTCGGCTTTGAAGCTTGAGGCTAAGACTTGTTCTGATAGCTTGGGTTGGGTGGGTGGGAAGATCCACGAGCACCTGAGTTCTTCTGTTGGTAAGGCTGACGAAACGGAGGAGGAGGAAGATAAAACTTCTCCTGCTTAGCTGCCACTTGTGAGGAAGAAGAAGATTGCACTGCATCTCTGATTCTCTTCTTAGAAGCCTCACACTTGAGCTGAGCACCTTGTTGCTTGAGTGCCATATTGTAGAATTGATCAAACTGAGTAGGCTCAACAAGAACGAGAGCTAACTGCAGATCCTCTCTAAGGCCACCTCTGAACTGATAGATCATACTTTTCTCATCAGGAACATCTTGCTTAGCAAAGCGAGCGAGTTTCTGAAACTGCTTGTTGTATTCGTACACTGACATGTTGCCTTGCTTGAGATTGCGGAACTCCTCACGCTTGCTCTCAACAACACTGGTAGGAATATGGTGAGCTTTAAAGTCCCGACAGAAATCAGTCCAAGTAATCACTCGACCACCTCTGGAATCCTTGTATTGCTGGAACCAATCAGCTGGCTGATCCTTGAGCTGAAAAGAAGCGAACTTGACATAGTCCTCAGGCCTGACATTGCTGCAATCAAAATGCTTGTTGATATCCACGACCCAATCATCAGTGTCTGTGGCCTCGACACAGTAGCTGAAAGACTTTGGCTGATTTGCAAGGAATTCGTTGAGGGTAGGAAACTAAGGCTGATGATTGAACTGCCCTTGACCTTGATTCCCTTGGTTGCCTTGACCTTGGTTGCGCTCTTGCATGAGCTGGATCATCATCTGAGCATGGGCGTTAGAGGCTGCCATCAAAGCTTGCCATGGCTCCGGAGGCGGAGGTGGAGGTGGAGGGTTCGCCTGACTCCCATCATTGCGTTCCGGATTCAGACGCGTTGGCAGAGCCATCCTAAAGAGGGTGACATCCGTTAGCATCTTGATAGACAGATAGACAAGTTGAATCAACGGATAGAAATTGCAACATATAGTCTTCACAATAAACATTTGAACATGGATGAACGAATGAATTCCAAAGTAAAAACCACATGTCCATAAAGGTGAGAAGCCACTTGATAAGAGATTGATGAATGAAGTAAACAAGGTACAACTGGAACAAATAAGTGGTAAGGATTACCCAATCACAAACCAAATATCTGCGGGAAGAAATGCTAGAGCTACTTGAATCCCACCTATAAACTCCCGAAACTTTCTGGTTATGCAATCAGGTGTTGGGGATACAGGGGAATCAATATATCTCACCCAAACTAACAATCCCTACATCCAGCTGTATCCATCTGTCAACACATAACCAAGAAACCTTCGGAAATCGTGTACCTCAACCTTCGAAAAGCATCCGTTATACGAGTTATGGCAATACTCCCGAGCTCGCCCAGTACTGGGTTATCGGGGTTATCTCACCAACAACTGTACAAAAGAGATTTTCGATGTCGGCAAAGCTCAGGTATTCCAGAACTGCAACAATAAAATTGTGACGACAACACCTCGGAGCTCAACTCCCCGGGACACTGCCACAACCCCTAAATGTCAGGAGGCACCAAGAACAATGTTCTCGTCACAAAACCATCGGAACGATTCCAAGATACCCGCGTGATCCTAAAAAAAATTAGTGAAATTTGAGAAGAAGACAGTCAAAACATCTACGTCAGGAGGCCTCACCAGAGCGATGAAGGGAATGAGGAGTAAAAAGAATCCTACTCTCCGATATATATAATCCTAAGACTCAAAACATTTTTGTTCTAGACTCAACATCACCAGCAAACAATCAAGCAGGGGGGCTCCTAAGTCGGGGATGGCTCTGATTACCAACTTGTAACACCCACGATGCGGCTATATCTCCCACGTGTCGAAGCACGACTTAGAGGCATAACCGCATGGTGGTTTTGTCGCAAGAAGGGTCATCTTCACACAATCCCATGTAATGAACAAGAATGGGATAAAGAGGGTTGGCTTACAATAGCCACTTCACACAATACATAAATTAAGATCATACATCATTCAAATACACTCATAGACCGGCTACGGTCAAGTTCAAATGAAAAGAAGACAAACCCAAATGCTAGATCCCCGATCGTCCCGACTGGGCACCTCTACTGATCATTGGGAAACGATACATAATAACGACCAAGGGCCTCATCAAATTCCCACTTCAGCTCAGTTGTGCCATCTGCGCCAGTATCCCCGGCACCTGCATCTGTTTTGGTAGAATCTGTGAGTCACGAGGACTCAGCAATCTCACACCCGCGAGATCAAGACTATTTAAGCTCATAGGTAGGTAATGGGTAATATGGTGGAGCTGCAGCAAGCACTAAGCATATATGGTGGCTAACAAATGCAAGTGAGAGCGAGAAGAGAAGCAACGCATCGATCGAGAAGCTAGAAGCGATCAAGAAGTGATCCTCAAACTACTTACGTCAAGCATAACTCAAACCGTGTTCACTTCCAGGACTCCGCCGAGAAGAGACCATCACGGCTACACACCCGATTGATGCATTTTAAAGAGGTCAAGTGTCAAGTTATCTACAAGCGGACATCAACAAATTCCCATCTGCCTCATAACCGCGGGCACGGCTTTCGAAAGATTGTATACCCTGCAGGGGTGTCCCAACTCAGCCCATCACAAGCTCTCACGGTCAACGAAGGAATAGACCTTCTCCCGGGAAGACCCGATCAGTCTCGGAATCCCGGTTCATAAAACATTTCGA
Source organism: Triticum dicoccoides (assembly GCF_002162155.2). Taxonomy (NCBI): domain Eukaryota; kingdom Viridiplantae; phylum Streptophyta; class Magnoliopsida; order Poales; family Poaceae; genus Triticum; species Triticum dicoccoides. The sequence continues at coordinate 77,565,763 of NC_041391.1, forward strand.
CAATGGTAAAACAAGACCAGCAAAGCCGCCCGATGCGCCGACAAATCCCGATAGGAGCTGCGCATATCTCGTTCTCAAGGCACACCGGATCGTCCAAACTTCCGGTAGGCCAGCCCAGAGTTGCCCTTGGTGGCCAC
>NC_041391.1:77566150-77568123 GCF_002162155.2 Triticum dicoccoides
GATGACCCTTGGGCTCGCGAAAACCCAAGGGAAAAGGGCTTAGGTGGCAAATGGTAAAACCAAGGTTGGGCCATGCTGGAGGAGTTTTATTCAAAGCGAACTGTTAAGGGGGTCCCATAAATCACCCAACCGTGTAAGGAACGCAAAATCAAGGAACATAACACCGGTATGACGGAAACTGGGGCGGCAAGAGTGGAACAAGTCACCAAGCATAAGGCTGAGCCTTCCACCCTTTACCAAGTATATAAGATGCATTAATTAAACAGGAGATATTGTGATATCCCAAAATATCCGTGTTCCGACCAGGAACAAACTTCATCTTCACCTGCAACTAACAACGCTATAAGAGGGGCTGAGCAAAAGCGGTGACATGGCCAAACAACGGTTTGCTAGGACAGGTTGGTTAGAGGTTTGACATGGCAATAGGGAGGCATGGTAAACAAAGGCAGGTAGAACTAACATAGCGATAGAGCAAGTACTAGCAAGCAAAGATAGAAGTGATATCGAAGGTATGGTCATCTTGCCTACAAGGTTCTCAGGGTTGTCGAAGGCTGGATCCTCGTAAGCGTTCTCAACAGGTTCCTCGTGCACGTACTCATCTCCCGGCTCTACCCAAAGCAAGAACACAAGCAAGGAACCACAATAAATCACGGTGCAATGCACAAACAACATGATGCAATACATGTCATGATATGCGAGATGTGATATGCAATGCATATGCGTGCTTCGGAAGGAAAGATGATGAACAAGGCATCCACTTGGCAAACCAAGTATGCCGCTCGAAAGATGAGATGATTTCGGTTGAAATCGATATAAAGATCACCGGAAACGGATGCACGGTTTGCAAATGGCAAGCAAGACAAGTATGGCACAAAGCTGTGATTAACAGCATGATGCTACTTTGCATGCAACAAGAAACTATGCTACAGCACCCCAACATAAAAACAAAGCATATGGCAATGATCTACAGGAGATTCTTTGCAAAATAGGAACACTGAGCTATGGCTAAATCACATCATAACAGGTTCAAACAAGCATGGAGAAAGCTACAGGAGAGCAGCTTATCAACATGCTACAGGAACTTATAATAGCCAAACAAGACATGGCATGAATCTACTCAAAGCATAGATCAAAAGTCCATTACTGACCATAAGCCAAAAAGGATCAGAAAATATGATGGCACCCACGTAAACATAGCAAGTTTCGTTAACAGATTCAGCAAACAAAGCATGGCATTGAAATAATTACGAAGGCACCTTCGTGAGCTCGATGCACTCACTACAGAGCATTTCATGATAAACTAAGCATACATCCATCAAGAAGACATGACATAGAAGCTATACATGGCAAGAAACAACATCATAGCATATCCGGATCAACTACAACAACCTCGGCCAAATTGAATAACATGTAAACAATCTGCCAGGAAACATTTTGAAGCAAAAGTAGAGCATGAAAATGACATGCTAGACTACTCCATAATTGCAACCAGGACCATGGATGGATAGAGCAAAACAATGTTTTCAAAACACCCTTACTGAAGTATCTCAAATTATGCATGTATCTCTCTGTAGCAACATGTTTACATGGCCTCAAAATTACAGCAGAACAGGAACTAAAATCAGCATTATCACGAAGCCTAGTTTGCATGCTTGTGCTAGTCACCACATTGATCACAAAAATACATGGTAAGAACCTCTGTAAAGAAGACATAGCCTAGTTCAAGACACATTTAGGGACCAAGTCCATAGGATGCACACATCAATCATGGCAAAAATGACAAAAGAGCTCGTGCTGATAAGAATCTGAAACTAACATTATGGAGCCCTCTTCCGACAGAATTTCGGGCACGAGGATGAGCTCAAATGAAATACTCTTCGAGACGAACAAATCGGTATGCTACACGCCCAAAACGGAAACACAGCTGCGAAGTTGTGATGCGATGAAGATGCAACAAATTTTAATGCAGATTA
>NC_041391.1:77568763-77574653 GCF_002162155.2 Triticum dicoccoides
CGCGCGGGGCGTGGCCCGAGAACGTGTGCGGGAGGGCCCGCGGCGGGCCTCGCGGGATGGCGGCGGGGGCTGGCGCGGCCTGATTCATCCGGTGGCGCGGGCGGACGTGTCCGGCCGTCCGGATTTCGTCTGGCGGCGCGAGGGGAGCGGGGAGACTAGGGTTTCGTCCGGATTTCGGGGAAGGGATCTATATTTATAGGTAGAGGGAGCTAGGAGTGTCCAAATGAGGTGCGGTCTTAGCCCACATGATCGTGATTCGACGACGGAGAGCATGGAAGTGCCTTAGATGGGTTATTGGGCTGTTTTGGAGGGGTGTTGGGATGCAACTCAAAAGAGGCCTTTGCGGATATGCGGATAACCGTTGGAGTACCAAACGAGCTCCAAATGACCCGAAACTTGACAGGTGGTCTACCGGTGCTATACCAGGGCCACTTGGCAAGGCTCGGTCCATTCCGAGAACGTTGAACACCCGCACACGAAAAGAGACAAGAGGGGTGCGCCGGTGCATGTGGGAGTGTCGGATTGCGAAACGGACAATGGGGAAAATGCTCGGATGCATGAGACGAACACGTATGCAAATGCGATGCACATGATGACATGATATGATATGCATGACATGAATAAAATGCAAAACAAAAGACAAAACCCAACCACGGAGGGAACATCATATCACATAGCCGAAAATGGCAAGAGTTGGAGTTACAAAGATGGAAAGTTACATCCGGGGTGTTACATGCTGATCAAAATGTTGATATGTTAGGACTAGTTTCCTAGTGCAAATGCACTAAGGAAAATCATGCGCCAATTGACATTTATGCTAGCTGGCTATATTCAGTTGGTAGGTGCTCGTACTTAAACTGCACATAAAAAATGTAAGCTTCGGTAGTGTTATCTATTTAGTCTGATTTATACACTGCATTCCTAAGCTGAAATATTTTTTGTAACTGAAATATATAGTCTGAGTTTCATTCAGTTATTTGTCACTTTGTAACAGAATATCTTTTTGTAACTGAAATATATGTGTACTTACAGTGCATATTCACATTGTATCAGAATCTTACTCCTTGTCTCATGTATCATCTGAGATTATGCTTCCTCTCCATTTATTCATTATATCTGTATGCCTTGATGATGCTCATTTCCATCGGTGCAGGATAATGAGATGTTGAAGCGGCTGAGACTGTAGTGCAATTGCACTGTTCCATGGAATATTACTCGAGAATAAGGACATTTCAATGGCAGATTAGCTCTATTTTTCCTTTTCATTTTTCTTACTATTGGAGTGAGGATATGTAGAATGAGAAACTGTGTGGTAGTAGATATGGCAACTGTGTGATAGTAGAATCAGGAATAAGGAATAAAGCAATTGTGTGATAGTGACATTTTTTCATCACTATTGTGTTTTCTCGGAATTGTATGCATTAAATGCAATTGGTCGATTTTATTTTTTTAAATCCTAAATAGTTAGTAGTAGCGTGGGAACAAATTGAGCGCTACTAGTATTTAGGGTACTAGTAGCATTGGTATTATAGAGGCGCTACTACTATTTCGTTAGTAGTAGCGTGGGTACGAAATAGCAGTAGCGTGGGTGGCACACGCTGCTACTAACAAAGTTAGTAGTAGCGCGGGTTTCACCCACGCTACTACTAACTATTAGCTGTAGCGCGATACTAGTAGCGCGGGTACCCACGCAGCTAGTAGCCATTTTACCCGCGCTGCTAGCAGCCTTTTCCTAGTAGTGTATCGTCCTCGGGAATATCAAGAATAACAAAGTCTGTTAAGATGGTGACATTTGCAACTACAACAGGCACATCCTCACAAATACCGACAGGTATGGCAGTTGATTTGTCAGCCATTTGCAAAGATATTTTAGTAGGTGTCAACTTATTCAATTCAAGTCTACGATATAAAGAGAGATGCATAACACTAACACCGGCTCCAAGATCACATAAAGCAGTTCTAACATAATTTCTTTTAATAGAGCATGGTATAGTTGGCACCCCTGGATCTCCAAGTTTCTTTGGTATTCCACCCTTAAAAGTGTAATTAGCAAGCATGGTGGAAATTTCAGTTTTCGGTATCTTTCTTTTATTTGTAATGATATCCTTCATATACTTGGCATAAGGATTTACTTTAAGCATATTAGTTAAGCGCATACGTAAGAAAATAGGTCTAATCATTTCAGCAAAGCGCTCAAAATCCTCATCATCCTTTGTCTTGGATGGTTTAGGAGGAAAGGGCATGGGTTTCTGAACCCATGGTTCTCTTTCTTTACCGTTCTTCCTAGCAACAAAATCTCTCTTATCATAACATTGATTCTTTGATTGTGGGTTATCAAGATCAACAGCAGGTTCAATTTCTACTTCATTATTTTTGCTAGGTTGAGCATCAACATGAACATTATCATTAACATTATCACTAGGTTCATGTTCATCACCTGATTGTGTTTCACCATCAGAAATAGAAATATCATTGGGATTCTCAGGTGTGTCTACAACAGGTTCACTAGAAGCATGCAAAGCCCTATCATTTTTCTTTTTCTTCTTTTTAGAAGAACTAGGTGCTTCTAAATTATTTCTCTGAGAATCTTGCTCAATTCTCTTAGGGTGGCCTTCAGGATACAAAGGTTCCTGAGTCATTCTACCAGTTCTAGTAGCCACTCTAACAGCAAAGTCATTTTTATTATTTAATACATCAAGCAAATCATTTTGAGCTTTAAGTACTTGCTCAGCTTGAGTAGCAACCATAGACGCATACTTGCTAATGAGTTTAAGTTCACCTTTAACTCTAGACATATTATCACTCACGCGTCCGATCTCGAAAGCATTATTCTTTAACTCTCTACCAACATAAGCATTAAAACTTTCTTGCCTAGCCATAAAGTCATCAAATTCATCTAAGCATGGGCTATGAAATTTAGTAGAGGGAATTTCAACTTTATCATATCTATAGAGAGAATTTACCTTTACTACCTGTGTCGCGTTATCAAGACACTGTGGTTCTTCAACAGGCGGTATATTAAGACCATGTATTTCTTCAATAGGTGGTAAATTCTTAACATCTTCAGCTTTTATACCCTTTTTCTTTCATTGATTTCTTTGCCTCTTGCATATCTTTAGGACTGAGAAATAAAACACCTCTCTTCTTCGCAATGGGTTTAGGAATAGGCTCAGGAGTTGGCTCAATTGGTTCAGGAATTGCCTCAGGAACTGGCTCAGGAAGAGTCCAATTATTTTCATTAGTCAACATATTATTCAATAGTAATTCAGCTTCGTCGACTGTTCTTTCCCTGAAAACACAACCAGCACAACTATCCAAGTATTCCTTGGAAGCATCGGTTAGTCCACTATAAAAGATATCAAGTATTTCATTTTTCTTGGGAGGATGATCAGGCAAAGCATTAAGTAATCGGAGAAGCCTCCCCCAAGCTTGTGGGAGACTCTCATCTTTGATTTGCACAAAATGATATATTTCCCGCAAGGTAGCTTGTTTCTTATGAGCAGGGAAATATTTAGCAGAGAAGTAATAAATCATATCCTGGGGACTACGCACAGAACCAGGAGCAAGAGAATTATACCAAGTCTTAGCATCACACTTTAATGAGAACGAAAATATCTTATGGATATAAAAGTAGCAAGATTTATCATCATGAGTAAACAGGGTAGCTATATCATTCAACTTGGTAAGATGTGCCACAACAGTTTCAAATTCAAGGCCATAAAAAGGATCAGATTCTACCAAAGTAATAATTTCAGGATCAACAGAGAATTCATAATCCTTATCAGAAACACAGATGGGTGAAGTAGCAAAAGCAGGGTCAGGTTTCATTCTAGCATTAAGAGACTGCTGATTCCATTTAGCTAATAATTTCTTAAGATCATATCTATCATAGCAAGCAAAGATAGCTCTAGCAGCTTCTTCATTCATAATATAACCCTCAGGAACAACAGGAAATTCATAATCAATCGTAGAACCTTCATCATCACTATCATCAATAATAGCATCTTCAATAATTTCGTTCTCTCTAGACCTAGCAAGTTGTTCATCAAGAAATTCACCTAATGGCAAAGTAGTATCACGCACAGAAGTAGTTTCATCATAAGTATCATGCATAGCAGAAGTGGCATCATCAATAACAAGCAACATATCAGAATTCATAGCAGTAGCAGGTTTAGGTGTCGCAAACTTACTCATAACAGAAGGAGAATCTAGTGCAAAGCTAGATGGCAGTTCCTTACCTCCCCTCGTAGTTGAGGGATAGATCTTAGTTTTAGCGTCTTTCAAGTTCTTCATAGTGATCAACAGATATAAATCCCAAGTGACTCAGAGAATAGAGCTATGCTCCCCGGCAACAGCGCCAGAAATTAGTCTTGATAACCCACAAGTGTAGGGGATCGCAACAGCTTTCGAGGGTAAAGTATTCAACCCAAATTTATTGATTCGACACAAGGGGAGCCAAAGAATATTCTTGAGTATTAGCAGTTGATTTGTCAATTCAACCACACCTGGATAACTTAATATCTGCAGCAGAGTATTTAGTAGCAAAGTAATATGATAATAAAGGTAACGGTAGAAAAAGTAATGTTTTTGGGTTTTGTGTTGATTGTAACAGTAGCAACAGAAAAGTAAATAAGCGAAGCACAATATGTGAAAAGCTCGTAGGCAATGGATCAGTGACGGATAATTATGTCGAATGCGATTCCTCATGTAATAGCTATAACATAGGATGACACAGAACTAGCTCCAATTCATCAATGTAATGTAGGCATGTATTCCGTAAGTAGTCATACGTGCTTATGGAAAAGAACTTGCATGACATCTTTTGTCCTACCCTCCCGTGGCAGCTGGGTCCTAGTGGAAACCAAGGGATATTAAGGCCTCCTTTTAATAGAGAACCAAAACAAAGCATTAACACATAGTGAATACATAAACTCCTCAAACGATGATCATCACCAAGATGTATCTCGATTATAGTCACTTCGGGGTTGTCCGATCATAACACATAATAGGTGACTATAGACTTGCAAGATAGGATCAAGAACACACATATATTCATGAAAACATAATAGGTTCAGATCTGATATCATGGCACTCGGGCCCTAGTGACAAGCATTAAGCGTAGCAAAGTCATAGCAACATCAATCTCAGAACATAGTGGAAACTAGGGATCAAACCCTAACAAAACTGACTTGATTACATGGTAAATCTCATCCAACCCATCACCGTCCAGCAAGCCTACGATGGAATTACTCACGCACGGCGGTGAGCATCATGAAATTGGTGATGGAGGATGGTTGATGGTGACGACAGCGACGAATCCCCCTCTCCAGAGCCCCGAACGGACACCAGATCAGCCCTCTCGAGAGAGATTAGAGCTTGGCGGCGGCTCCGTATCGTAAAACGCGATGAAACTTTCTCTTATTTTTTTCTCCGCGAGACGGAATATATGGAGTTGGAGTTGAGGTCGGCGGGGACTTAGGGGGCCCACGAGACAGGGGGCGCGCCCAGGGGGGAGGGCGCGCCCCCCACCCTCGTGGACAGGGTGTGGGCCCCCTGGTCTTGATTCTTTCTCTAGTATTTTTTATATTTTCCAAAAAGTGCCCCCAAGGATTTTCAGGACATTCCGAGAACTTTTGTTTTCTACAGATGAAACAACATCATGGCAATTCTGCTAAAAACAGCGTCAGTCTGGGTTAGTTTCATTCAAATCGTGCAAGTTAGAGTCCAAAACAAGGGCAAAAGTGTTTGGAAAAGTAGATACGTTGGAGACGTATCACAGTTCCACCCACCGACTGGGTTTTTTTTAGGGTGTAATGAACTCGGGCTGTGGGCCTTTTGTTAAATATTTGTGTGTAAATGTCATGTGTGCCTTTGCTTTTTGCCTTCCGTT
>NC_041391.1:77575010-77578658 GCF_002162155.2 Triticum dicoccoides
AAACGGATGAGGCTCCGGTCCGCGACAAGGAGTTCGATTCTTTAAAAGGAGCACACAGGACTTGGGTCCTTCAAAACGTTGAGCGCGACGAAACACCCACTGGGCTGGCTGACGGCGATCCGGCGAAGCCGGTTGGCGAGTAGCCGGTTGTGCGGTTGTTCACTTATTGAATGGCGGGCCAGGTTGATCGACCCGACAGCCTTTGACTTAGTGTATGAAGCGTAAAGGAGCTTTGGCCCGTTGTGCTTGCTAGCCGACAAGCTGGATCTGTGGTTTTAGGGTGAAGTGGGGAACCGTGGCATCCTAACTTTCTCAGGAATCACCAAGTAAGGCGGCGGGGTGGCGACCAAGCTGGCCCGCCCCTGAGCCCCCGGGTCGAGCGAGTCAGACCGGTGGCCTGGTTTAGTGGTATAGTGATGCAGAAAAATAGGGACATAATAAATTGGTCGACAAAAGGCAGCCCCCAAGTCTCTTCGGGGACCCCATAGTTTCACTTTCTTGGTCTCCTTGGAGGGCTTGAAGGCGGCCTCGTCGGCCGGGTACGGGGTCGGGATCGACGCTGCGGAGGCTGCCTGCAGGGCGACGATCCGGTCGAGCTGGCGCCGCTCCTCGGCAATGACCAGCGACTCGGCCAACTTGGCGCTATCTCGGGCGCATTCCAGGGACTTGCGGTAGTCGCCGGTAACGGTGATGAGTCCCTTGGGACCCGGCATCTTCATCTTCAGGTACGCGTAGTGGGGAACCGCCATGAACTTGGCAAGCGCGGGCCGACCCAGCAATGCGTGATACGCGCTGGACGGGTCCACCACCTCGAACCAGATCGGTTCGCGTCGGAAGTGGCTGTTGTCGCCAAACAGGACATCGAGCCGGACCCGGCCAATGGGAGAGCAGGAGAGGCCGGGCACGATGCCGTGGAAGATTGTCTGGGTCGGCTCTAGGTCCTCGGCCTTGAGGCCGAGCTTGGACATTGTGTCGCGATAGAGGATGTTGATGCTGCTGCCGCCGTCCATGAGGACTCGGGAGAACTTGCATGTGCGCCGAGCGATGATGGTGGGGTTGAGGACGAGGGCGTAACCACCCGGACTTGGCATGACTGCCGGGTGATCCTCCCGGGTCCAGGTAATCGGGCGATCCGACCAGTGCATGAACTCCGACTTGGCCAAGACGACGGTGTTCACCTCCTGCTAAAGGAGGCGCTCGCTGCGCTTGTCATCGCTGAGGCTGTTGAAGACGACATAGGCCGCGTTCTGGTCTGGGTAGGCGTCGTTGCGCATCGCGCCGCCAGCAGGTGGAGGCGGAGGTGGCTGCCCCGCGCCTGGAGCTGGAGCCAGAGCCGGAGGGGGCGAGATGTCCCCCCTCATGATGCGCTTGGTGATGGCGCACTGTCGAAGCGTGTGTGTGGAGGGTCTTGCGCCACTGTGGTGCTTTCATGGGGCATCGAGCATCTCTTCAAAACTCATGGCGGGTTGCCATGCCATTTTGCCGGTCTATCGGCGCTTCGCCGCCGGGTCCGCCGCGGGCTCGGCGGCCACGATGAGCCGGTTGTCGTGACGCTACGCTGGCTGGTCGGCCTTGTGCTTGTTGTTCTGGTGATGCTGCTGTCGGCTGCTTTCGTCAGCCGGCTTTGGGGGAGGAACCGGCTTCGTCTTGCCGGCTTCATCTAGCGCCACCTGGATCTTCATGGCGGAGTCGGTGTTGGCGTACTTGTCCGCCGTCACCATGAGCGCGGCCATGGTGGCCGGCTCGGAGCGTAAGAGCTTGTGCTTGAGGAGGGTGCCATCTCGAAACCAGCTGATGAAGTATTGGATCGCCTGGACTTTATGGACGCCCTCACAGCTGTTTCGAAGCTCGGTCCAGCATGCGAGGTACTCGCGACCGGTCTCCGTCGGCCCCTGCACGCACATGGCGAGCTAGCTAGGGCGACCGGGTCGCTTGTAGGTCCCCATGAAGTTGCGGACAAAGGCCTCCTCGAAGTCGAACCACGCATTGATGCTGCCCATTGGCAGACTGTTCAATCACGTGTGGGCCGACCCCTGGAGCATGAGCGGTGCGTAGTGCACGATGAGATGGCGATTGGCACCGATGATGCCAATGGCCGTAGTGTAGTAGGTGAGCCAGTCTTCTGGCTTCACGGTCCAGTTGTACTTGGGGGTGTCGCGGGGGAGCATGAACCCTTTGGGGAAGGGTTCCTCCCGGATGCGTGGGCCGAAGCACGCCGGCCCGATAGCGCCGCTCTCCTCCACTTCCAGGGAGCGAGCGAGCTGATCGAGGCAGTGGCGAGCGTCGGTGTCGTTGATGGCGCGCGGGACGAGTCGACTGGCGGCCAGGCCCCGAGGGGCCGAGTCGGTTGGAGCCGAACGCCGGCCATGCTGGCCGAGTCCGCACTGGGTCTCTGTGGCGGGCTCGTTGCCTAGGACGTCTGTTGGAAATATTCCCTAGAGGCAATAATAAAAGCATTATTATTATATTTCCTTGTTCATGATAATTGTCTTTTATTCGTGCTATAATTGTATTATCCGGCAATCGTAATACACGTGTGAATACATAGACCACAATACGTCCCTAGTAAGCCTCTAGTTGACTAGCTCGTTGGTCAACACATAGTCATGGTTTCCTGACTATGGACATTAGATGTCGTTGACAACGGGATCACATCATTAGGAGAATGATGTGATGGACAAGACCCATTCCTAAGCATAGCACAAGATCGTGTAGTTCGTTTTGCTAGAGCTTTTCCAATGTCAAGTATCTCTTCCTTAGACCATGAGATCGTGCAACTCCCGGATACCGTAGGAGTGCTTTGGGTGTACCAAACGTCACAACGTAACTGGATGACTATAAAGGTGCACTACAGGTATCTCCGAAAGTGTCTGTTGGGTTGACACGGATCGAGACTGGGATTTGTCACTCCGTATGATGGAGAGGTATCACTGGGCCCACTCGGTAGTGCATCATCATAATGAGCTCAAGGTGACCAAGTGTCTGGTCACGGGATCATGCATTATGTTACGAGTAAAGTGACTGGCCGGTAACGAGACTGAACGAGGTATTGGGATACCGACGATCGAGTCTCAGGCAAGTAACATACCGTGTGACAAAGGGAATTGCATACGGGGTTGATTGAATCCTCAACATCGTGGTTCATCCGATGACATCATCGAGGAGCATGTGGGAGCCAACATGGGTATCCAGATCCCGCTGTTGGTTATTGACTGGAGAGCCGTCTCGGTCATGTCTGCGTGTCTCCCGAACCCGTAGGGTCGACACACTTAAGGTTCAGTGACGCTAGGGTTATTAGGAAGACTTGTATGTGATTACCGAATGTTGTTCGGAGTCCCGGATGAGATCCCGGACGTCACGAGGAGTTCCGGAATGGTCCGGAGGTAAAGATTTATATATGGGAAGTTGTCATGCGGACACCGGAAAGTTTTGAGGGCATATCGGTATTGTACCGGGGCCACTGGAAGGGTTCCGGGGGTCCACCGAGAGGGGCCACCCCTCTCGGAGGGCCTCATGGGCCGCATAGGGTAGAGAACCAGCCCCTGGAGGGCTGGGCGCCCCCCCCCCTTGGGCCCATGCTCCTAGGGTTGGGGGGGAACCCTAAAGGGGGCACACCCCCTTTGCTTGGGGGGCAAGCCCCCTCCCTGG
>NC_041391.1:77578862-77599233 GCF_002162155.2 Triticum dicoccoides
GAGGGGGACGGCCCCCTTCCCCCTTCCCCTATAAATAGAGGGGCAAGGGGAGGGCTGAAAACCTGATCCAAGGCGCAGCCCCTCCCCTCCCCAACACCTCTCCTCCTCCGTTGAGCGCTTGGCGAAGCCCTGTCGGAGTACTGCTTCTCCACCATCATCACGCCGTCGTGCTACTGCTGGAGCCTTCTTCCTCAACCTCTCCTTCCCCCTTGCTGGATCAAGAAGGAGGAGACGTCGTCCGTACCGTACGTGTGTTGAACGCGGAGGTGCTGTCCGTTCAGCACTTGGTCATCGGTGATTTGAATCACGGCGAGTACGACTCCATCATCACCGTTCCCTTGAACGCTTCCGCACGCGATCTACAAGTGGTATGTAGATGCAATCTCTCTCCCATGACTTGTTGCTTAGATGAACTCATAGATGGATCTTGGTGAAATGGTAGGAAATTTTTTATTTTCTGCAACGTTCCCCAACAGTGGCATCATGAGCTAGGTCTATGCGTAGTTCTCTATTGCACGAGTAGAACACAATTTTGTTGTGGGCGTAGATCTTGTCAACTTGCTTGCCGCTACTAGTCTTTTCTTGCTTCAGCGGTATTGTGGGATGAAGCGGCCCGGACCGACCTTACACGTACGCTTACGTGAGACAGGTTCCACCGACTAACATGCACTAGTTGCATAAGGTGGCTAGTGGGTGTCTGTCACTCCTACTTTAGTTGGAGCGGATTAGATGAAAAGGGTCCTTATGAAGGGTAAATAGAAGTTGACAAAATCACATTTTGGTTATTCGTGGGTAAGAAAACGTTCTTGCTAGAACCCAATTGCAGCCACGTAAAAGATGCAACAACAATTAGAGGACGTCTAACTTGTTTTTGCAGCAATTGTCATGTGATGTGATATGGACATAACTTGTGATGAATGATGAATGATATATTGTGATGTATGAGATCATGTTCTTGTAATAGGAATCGCGACTTGCATGTCGATGAGTATGACAACCGGCAGGAGCCATAGGAGTTGTCTTTATTTTTTTGTATGACCTGCGTGTCATTGAAGAACGCCATGTAAATTACTTTACTTTATTGCTAAACGCGTTAGCCATAGAAGTAGAAGTAGTCGTTGGCGTGACAACTTCATGAAGACACAATGATGGAGATCATGGTGTCATGCCGGTGACGAAGATGATCATGGAGCCCCGAAGATGGAGATCGAAGGAGCTATATGATATTGGCCATATCATGTCACTACTATATAATTGCATGTGATGTTTATTATGTTGTATGCATCTTGTTTACTTAGAACGGCGGTAGTAAAGAAGATGATCCATTATAATAATTTCAAGAAAGTGTTCCCCCTAACTACGCACCGTTGCTAAAGTTCGTCGTTTCGAAGCACCACGTGATGATTGTGTGTGATAGATCCTTACGTTCACATACAATAGGTGTAAGACAGATTTACACATGCAGAACACTTAGGGTTAACTTGACGAGCCTAGCATGTACAAACATGGCCTCGGAACACAGAGACCGAAAGGTCGAACATGAGTCGTACAGAAGATACGATCAACATGGAGATGTTCACCAATGATGACTAGTCCGTCTCACGTGATGATCGGACACGGTGTCGGTGTACTAGAGTAGGGGTACCCTAGTATCCCGAACTTGTGCACGGGCAGTTGCAGCGCCGCGCGGCAAGGCTTGTCGGACGACCGCCAGAGTCCTTCGTGGGTTCCTTTGGAGCCATTCAAGAACAAAGCATTCAAGATTAAGAGACAAGGCCCCGGCAAGAGGATCTTGCCGGGAAGAGACAAGGCCTCGGCAAGAGGAGCTTGCCGGGAAGGCCAACCACGGCACTTCAAGAAACTTGCCGCGATGCACCGCACGTCCCGGCAAGGTCCGGTGAGCGACAAGCTTCTAGACTCGACAAGACGACGACCCCGACAAGAACTCGCCGGGGGCCCGCTGCCACTCTGTACCCACGCTCCAGCGCACCCACCCGCGTGTCGCCATGAGGCTTCCTCAGGGGCGCGTGGCGGGAGCCTGTGCAGCCAGGGGTACGCGGTGGCAAGCGGAGATGAAGAGAAGGCCATCGTGGCAAACGGTGGCGCTCCTAACGGTCACTTTTTTCACTGTTTAGGCAACTCAGATGGGCATTCAATGACCTTGTCCCCTGCCGTCAGAGTTAGGTACGGTGCACTATGTCCACAGTAGCAGTAGCTGCACCTACCGCATCCTTTTCCATTTTTACCCTTCTAGTCTACGTTGCCACCTGTCGGTGACCCCTTGAAAGTATAAAAGGAGGCCCAAGCGCAACGTAGAGGGGGTTCGGCTCATTCGAAACATCAGGAACACTCTCACGCTCGGTCTGGCAGCGTCCATCGCTCCTGAGCAAGAATTCAATACACACAAACAAGCAGCAGTAGGGTTTTACGCATCCGTGCGGCCCGAAGCTGGGTAAAACTGCTCGCGTGTACTGCCTCGATCCGCTCTTTGCGCGGCCTCCACCCCCCTCCAAACCGAAAGGGGCCCGGTCCCCATAGGTGTTGGTGGATCAGTTTCCCCGACATCTTTGGCGCGCCAGGTAGGGGGCGTTGAGATTGTGCGAACCTGATCCGGCGTGCACACGAGCTAAATCTTCATCGTCTTCATCGACATGCCACCGAAGAAGAAGGATTCGGAGGCAGCTGTTCCGTCTGCGTCGCTTTCACCGCCTCCGGAGCAAACGGGTGGTGGAGTGGACGCCGACGGAAGAATGGGCGTCGACGAGGGAGCCCTCAGTGCGGCCAAGTCCAAGGACAAGGCGGCACAGACCTCGGCGTCCATGCGCGCACCGCGCCCCTCTCAGGAGGCGCGGGACCAGCAGCGTCACGGCGTTCGCAGCGCCATACGTCCGCTGGGCCAAGATGAAGCTGGTGGTTCTCGTGGCGCTCAAGACCAACATGCACGTCAACATGCTGGCTCGAGCGAAGTACGGTCGCCTAGACGGGGCACTGCTCCTTCTAACGTGGTTAGGAGTCCGAGCACGCCCCACTCCTCGCACCGTTCACCTCCGCCGCCCACCACTCCAGCAGAAGCCTTGGCGCGAGCTCAACTGCTCCTAGACTATCCTCCGACGGCGGACAAGACCGACGAATGGAGGGCCACTATCCAGAGCCTCATCGGCTTCGCCAACGGCGACACTGCGTGGCAACCAAGCACCTCGCTGTCGCGGCAGGACAGCCGGACGCGAGCCGATGGCAACAAGACTGGGGGAGGTGCGACTTCCATGCACTCTCCACTACGAAGGCCAAAATCGCCGACTCGCCGGGTCCACCCCGACAGCGGCTCCACCGCGTCGTCGGACCCACGAGCTCATCGCGACCAGCGTCAAGTTCTCCACGAACGACAACAAGAAGACGCTCGAACCCGCATCGAGCGCCAAAGAGAAGCGCGACGCCAATCCGACAAGCGCGCTGGGACCTCTGTTGACATGCATGCGCCAGGGGAACCAGGCGATCTGCCATACGCGGTAGGTTGTCCTGCGTTCACCCGTGAGCTACGGCAAGTCCAGTGGCCCAGCACAAAGAATTTCAAACCAGACGTACCAGAGAAGTACGACGGCAAGACGCATCCGTCGGAGTTTCTCAGCATCTACACCATCGCGGTGCAGGCTGCCGGGGGACGGGACGACAAGATCCTTGCCAACTACTTCCCGCTGGTACTCAAGCCCAACGTCAGGTCCTGGCTCATGCACTTGCCGGACAATTCCATCTCCTCTTGGGCAGATTTATGCCATCAGTTTGTCAGTGCCTTTACAGGCGGCCACAAGCCACATGGCCAAGAGAGCGATCTTCATCTGCTCACCCAGAAGGAAGGAGAGCCACTGCGCAAGTACATTCAGAGATTCAGCCGTGTACAGCACAACATCCCAGACGTCCTCCCCGCCGCGATCATCAACGCGTTCCATCAGAACGTGTGAAACCGAAGGATGAGGGAGGAGATGGCGATCTGTAAGATCAGAGACGTCAGCGAGCTTTACGCCCTGGCCGACAAGTGTGCACGCGCTGAAGAGGGGAGGAGGCTCCCCGGAGAGACTACAGGAGCAGGAGGATCCGACAGTGAGGATGCCGCCCCGACAAGGAAAGGCCGGCGGCGGAACAACAGAAGGAAAAAGGGCAAGGAAGTGCTAGCTGTCGAGCAGACCGGCAACGGAGGTGGCGCCAAGGAAGCTAAAGCTAGTGGCTCCGACAAGGAGGCCCAGCCTGTGGCAGCCGCCGACAAGCAGGACAGCTCCGGCAAGCAGTATTGTAAGATTCACCGCACCAAGGGTCACGATCTCCAGAACTGCAAGAAAGTCGAACAGCTTGTTGAGAAACAGAAAGCTGAGTACGAGCGGCGCGACAAGGAAAAGGCCCAGGAAGGAACTGGTGGATGCGGCAAGAAACGTCCCGGCCGAGGAGGACGCCGCGGCAAGGCCAAGCAGCGGCAAGGAGACAGACCTCCCCGCGGCCGCGACAAGGATGAAGATGACGACGATGACGAAGACGTGGATGATGATGAGGCCGATGAGCAGGAATTTCAGAAAGCTACAGAGGTCCTGTGCGTTGACGGTGGTGCTTCTCTGCATACTTCGCACCGCCAACTCAAGCAGTGGATGCGGGAGGTTAATGCAGCGGAACCACCCGTAGAGTCACGCAAGCCTCTGAAATGGTCCAGCACGCCTATCATCTTCGACATTGAGGATCACCCTGATCGCGTAACTGCGGTCGGGTGCTTGCCGATGTTGGTTTCACCAACTATCCGCAACCTCAAGGTCACGAAGATGCTAGTTGACGGTGGGGCCGGCTTGAATCTGATCTCCTCCGCGGTCCTTCAGAAACTCCAGATCCCTGACAGCGAGCTCGAAGAGACCGGCACATTCCAAGGAATCAACCCGGGAAGGAGCAAGTCGAAGGGGAAGATCACGCTGCCGGTCACATTTGGCAGCGAGCTGGATTTCAGAACTGAGAGGGTCACATTTGACGTTGCCGATTTTCCATTGCCCTACAATGGGATCCTTGGCCGACCAGCGCTCGCCAAGTTTATGGCAGCCTCTCACTATGCATACAACATGCTCAAGATGCCAGGCCCGATAAGTGTCATCTCTGTCCCCGGCGACAAGAAGGATGCCCTTATCTGCGCCGACAAGATCTACCGGGAAGCAGCAGCCGCAGCTGATCGCAACACACTTGCCGCTGAAGCTCCCGGGGGGAAGAAGAAGACAAAGTCCGGCAAGAGCTCTGATGCCCACTCCGGCAAGCGCACCTCTTCGGAGTGCTGCGCTACCGTCAAGGACGCACCATCGAGCTCCACCGGCAAGTGCAAGAAGACGATGGCAGCTCCACCCGAGACCAAGAAGGTGTCCGCCAAGGAGGACGGCACTGGTGGTACCTTCACCATCAGTGCCACGCTTGACCCCAAATAGGAAAGCGCGCTCATTGCTTTCCTGCGGGCGAATGTCGACGTGTTTGCATGGCAACCGTCTGATATCCCCGGTGTTCCCAGGAAAGTAATTGAGCACCACCTAGCCATTTGTCCTCATGCTCGGCCCGTCAAGCAGAAAGTCAGGAAGCAAGCAGTGGAGCGCCAAGAGTTCATTGCAGAAGAGATCAGGAAATTGGAAGCAGCAGGCCTTGTCAGAGGAGTGCTCCATCCCACGTGGTTGGCCAATCCTGTAGTCATGCGCAAGGCGAACGGGAAATGGAGGCTTTGTATAGACTTCACTGATGTCAATAAAGCTTGTCCCAAAGATCCATTTCCCTTGCCGCGCATTGACCAGTTTGTTGACTCCACAGCTGGATGTGATTTGCTTTCATTTCTTGATGCATATTCAGGATACCATCAAATCTTCATGGCAGAAGAGGATGAGGAAAAAACCGCATTTATCACCCCTTGCGGCACATACTGTTTTGTACGGATGCCCTTTGGGTTGAAGAATGCTGGTTCAACATTTGCAAGGGTAGTCCATGTCGCTTTTGAGCCACAGATACACAGAAATGTGGAAGCCTACATGGATGATATAGTGGTCAAGAGCAAGGACAAGGCTACCCTGATCCAAGATTTAGAAGAAACTTTTGCAAATCTGCGCAGGATCAACCTCAAGCTCAATCCCAAGAAGTGCGTGTTCGGAGTCCCTTCCGGCAAGCTTCTCGGGTTCTTTGTGTCACAGCGGGGGATTGAAGCCAATCCCGACAAGATCAAAGCCATCGAGCAGATTGAAGCACCAAAGCGCGTCAAGGATGTACGAAAGCTTGCCGGTTGCATGGCTGCTCTCAGCAGATTTATCTCTAAGTCCGCAGAGCGCGCCTTGCCATTTTTCAAAATATTGAAAAAGGCAGGTCCGATGAAATGGACTCCAGAAGCGGAGGCCACGCTACAGGACTTGAAGAGGTACCTGTCCTCCACTCCAATACTTGTCGCACCTAAGCCACAAGAGAAGTTGCTGCTATATCTGGCAGCAACCAATCAAGTGGTTAGTGCTGCGTTAGTAGCGGAGAGGGAGGCGGACGATGAGCCAGCAACTGCGGAAAGTGAATCCAGCGACAAGCAGGGGGCTTCTCCGACAAGCTCTGGCCCCGACAAAGTTGAGTCTGCGCAGGCATGCAAGGAGGTGCAGAGGAAAATGGTGCAGCGCCCAGTTTACTTTGTCAGTTCCCTTCTATATGGAGCTAGATCAAGGTATTCTGGCATACAGAAATTGCTTTTCGGCCTTCTCATGGCCTCGAGAAAGCTGCGCCATTACTTCCAGGCACATGAGATAATAGTTGTCACTCGCTTTCCATTGAAGAGGATACTGCAAAATCCAGAAGCAACCGGCAGGATTGTCGAGTGGGCACTGGAACTGCCAAGCTTTGGCCTCAAGTTTGAGAGTACTTCCACTATACAGAGCAGAGCATTGGCAGAATTCATAGCGGAATGGACGCCGACACCAGACGAAGAAACTCCAGAAACAAGCATCCCCGTCAAAGAGGCAAGCAAAGAATGGCTGATGTACTTTGATGGTGCCTTCTCGCTGCAAGGCGCCGGCGCAGGCGTGCTACTTATCGCACCCACCGGAGAGCACCTCAAGTACGTAGTTCAGATGCATTTTCCCAAGGAGCAAGCAACGAACAATACCGCGGAGTATGAAGGTTTCCTTACCGGACTCAGAATCGCGGCAGACCTTGGGATCAACAAGCTCATTGTCAGGGGTGACTCGCAGTTGGTCGTCCGCCAAGTAAACAAAAGCTATCAGAGTCCGTTGATGGAAGCATATGTTGATGAAGTAAGGAAGCTAGAAGCACACTTTGACGGCCTGCAAATGGAACACGTTCCACGAGCTCAGAACGATATTGCTGACGGCCTGTCAAAGTGCGCAGCACTAAAGTTACCTGTGGAACCAAGGATTTTTGTGCTCAAGCTGACTCAACCATCCGTAACACCGTCGACTGGACAGAGAAAGAAGAGGAAGTTGGTTTCTGATGACTACTTTCCGGCAGAGCTTCCCGAAGCCGCCGCCAAGAAGGTCCCCAAGATCGACGCCAAGAGTGCTGAGGAGCAGTCTGCTCCGGCGAACCTCTTGATTTGTTCCGTTGAAGCAGACGCTCCCGACAAGTTTTGCTCCGGCAAGCTTGCCGGGGAATATCACGCTCCGGCCGAACCGCAGGTTCTTGCCGTAGAAGCGGATGTTCCCACAGCAATAGATATGCCTTTAGCCCTTGTTGTCGAGCCGCAAGCTCCAGCATGGACGCAGCAGATCGTCTGTTTCCTTCAGACAGGAGAGCTTCCCGAAGAGCAAGAAGAAGCGGAAAGAGTAGCCCGGCAGTCAAGTATGTACAAGTTTGTCGACAACACACTGTACAGAATAAGGCTCAACGGTGTGAAATTGAAGTGCATTCGCCGAGAAGATGGACAACAACTGTTGGCAGAGATACATGGAGGCATATGTGGCCACCACATAGGTGCAAGGGCACTTGCCGGCAAGGCTTTCCGGCAAGGCTTCTTTTGGCCGACAGCCCTCCAGGATGCAACTGCACAAGTAACCAAGTGTGAAGCGTGCTAGTTCCACTCCAAACAGATACACCAGCCAGCTCAGGCTCTCCAGACGATCCCTTTATCCTGGCCATTTTCGGTCTGGGGGCTCGATATCCTCGGCCCCTTCCCCCGAGCTGTCGGGGGCTTTGAGTACTTGTACGTCGCAATGGAAAAGTTCACAAAGTGGCCGGAAGTGCAGCCAGTGAGGAAGGTAACAGCACAGTCAGCAGTCAAGTTCTTCAGGTCGATTGTTTGCCGTTTCGGGATCCCTAACAGGATCATCACCGACAACGGCACGCAATTCACGAGCCGCACCTTCATGCAGTACGTCCAAGACCTTGGCGCCAAGGTCTGCTTCGCTTCTGTTGCTCATCCGAGAAGCAACGGTCAAGCAGAGAGGGCAAATGTTGAAGTGCTGCGCGGGCTCAAGACCGGAACTTTCGACAGGCTGCACAAGTGCGGAAAGAACTGGATCGAGGAGCTGCCGGTGGTTCTTTGGTCGATCAGGACGACGCCAAATCGAGCCACTGGCCAGACACCCTTCGCTCTAGTCTACGGAGCAGAGGCAGTTCTCCCCACGGAACTCGTTTACGGGTCACCTCGAGTGCTCGCTTATGATGAGTTCGAGCAAGAGCAGTTGCGCCAAGATGACGCGCTGCTCCTTGAGGAACACCGTCTTCAGGCTGATATGCGAGTCGCTCGCTACCAGCAAGCTTTGCGTCGCTACCATAGCCGCAAAGTTAAAGCCAGGAGCTTCGAGGAAGGCGACCTTGTTCTTCGGCGTGTTTAATCCGCCAAGAATTCCAACAAGTTGACGCCGAAGTGGGAAGGCCCTTATCGGGTGAAACGAGTCACTAGGCCCGGCGCTGTCCGCCTTGAGACTGAAGATGGCATTCCGGTGAGCAACTCCTGGAACATTGAACATCTTCGTAAGTTTTACCCATAGGACGCGGTTGCCGGAAGCTTTTCCGGCAACCACCTTTTGTACAAGTCTTGCCGCTGTTGCATGTAATCCTTTGTACAAAGCCGGGCGCAGACCCCGTGCACCAGTAAAGTTCATGTGCCCCGCACATCTTGTCAGCTTTTTTATGCTATAATCCTTTTTCGCATATGTTATCTGACACTTTGTGCAGCACCAGACCCCGGTAAGCGATAACGAGCCCAAGGCTCCATATCATTACTTTATTTCTCTGTTTCTTTCTCAAAAGAAGGAAGATTCCCTCGCCCACAATGTTTACCGGGGGGGAAGGATAAGATAATGGTGTGGACCAGGCCGTTCAAGAGAGTTTCTCCTTGCCGGGAAGCAGACGACAGAAAAGCTAAGTTGCCAAAGTTTGAGCAATCAATTTTTTTTAAATTCTTTAAGTTATCTCCCTTGAACGACCGCACTTTGTATGGAAAACCTGTGCGCGGAGGAACCAACTCGTAGCTAGTTGCACCTTTACTTTGTTTCGAGTCCGCTCAACAACTTAAGTGAGCTGCTAGCGCCCTTACTTTGCTTTGAGTCCGCTCAGCAACTTAAGTGAGCCGCTAGCGCCCTTACTTTGTTTCGAGTTCGCTCAGCAACTTAAGTAAGCTGCAACTAGTTGCGACAAGGTTTCTTGCCGGTAGTGGCACCGCCAGCAGGCTGCTGACGTCCCGCACTCAGCACTCGCGGTCCAGGTGTCTGCACCGGCAAGTTCCCTAAAAGCGTAGGGTAAGAAGACATACAAAGGGAGGGATCAAGTAAAGGGAATAACATTGCAATCATTCCATAGAACAAAGCTATATTACAAAAATAACTTGTCGTGCCTCTAATAAAGTGTTCCCGTGACATGGCTGGCAGCGACAAGGAAAGAAGAAATGGGCGGCCTAATCTACACGACCGCCGTCAACCCTTTTGACCTTGTTCACCCTGTCCACAATGGGTGTGACGAGGGCCTTAAGTGCGTCAAGATCAGCGTCCGCCGGCAACCTCTTGAGGATGTTGGTGAGGTTGAGGCCCGGATTGCGGAAGGCCACCTTCACCAGCACCTTCTCCAGAACTCCGGCACAAATCGAGCGTGACTCGTCGGCCAACTGCTTTGGGATCCGTTCCCGGAGTTGCTGGAGCACCGCCGCCACGCCTTTGAAGAACAGAGTGAGCTTGGCGCTGGGTTGGAGGTTCTCGTCGGAGGAGTACCCGAAGCCTTCCACCCCCAATTGCACCAGCTCCTCTTCGATGACTGCAGCAATGTTCACGAGGCCCTCCGTCCAGAGCGCCACAGTATCTCTGAGAAGATTCTGGGTTTCGGCGGCCCTCGCTAGCAGCGCCTCGTTGGCCTTGATGTCCTTCTTCAAGTCCGCCTCCCATTTCTTGGCGTCGTCCAATGTCTCCGTCAGGGTGGCCAGCTTCAGCTCCAGATCAGCATTGGAATTCTTGGCGGCACGCAGCTCTTTGCCCTTCTCGGAGAGTTGGCCCTGCAGCTCACCGTGGGCAAGGGCGTCCTTCTCACGCTCCGGCTTGAGCGTGGCAAGCTCTTCGCCACCCACCTTCAGATCAGCCTCCAGCTGTGCCACCTTTACTTCCTATTCCTTCTTGGCGGTCTCAACAGCCGTAGCCACATCCTTTGCCTCTTAGAGCGACCCGCCAAGTGCCCGTTCGCGCGCGGCAAGCACCTCCTCGTGGCTGTCGAGGTTCACTTTCCGTTGAGCCAGCTTGCCTTCTCGCACGTACAGCTTCTCGCCGGTGAGCCGCTGCTGCTCTTCAGCTTCGGCCTTCTCGAGGAGGAAGGCCTTCCGCTCTTCAGCAAGCTGCTCCCGCTCCTCCGCCAAGGCCCGGAGAGCTTCCTGGCGAGAACCCCGGAGCTCCTCCGCGCGCTTCTCTATATCCACGCTCGCTTTCGCGACGAGCGCTTCCCGGGACTCCAACTTGACTTGACGGCCGCTACTCCTCGGGCTCGTCACTGCTGCTTCCCGGCGCGTCAACGATCGACAACCCGGCGGAGGCGAGCACCTCCCCATCCAAAACTTCTCCTTAACCGGCGCCTTGGAGCTTGACGCCCAAGGGAGCTTGATGAAGATGCCCTCGCCAGCCTTCAGATAGGCGCCGGGCTGGGGCTCCTCGGAGCCTGACGCCGCGGCAGCGGCGGAGGGATCGGCGGTCGGTGCAGCGCCTGACGCTCCTGCGGCCTCAGGGCCATCAGTGCGATCACCAGATCCCCCGCCAGCTTCCTCAGCGGCAGCCTTGGCGGCCTCTTCATCGGCAGGCTCATCGGCACCAGCTCCGTCTTCGGCGGCCGCGGCATCATCAGTGTTGTCGCGCGCGTCCTCTCCGCCGCCCGCCTCGGTCTCCATCGGATCCGCGGAGGGTGGACCTGACGACCGGAGAAGAATGAGAAGTCAAACAAGCACTCAAGAAGAAAAATCAGCAGAAGAATACAAAGAAAGTTTCGGGCAGGAAGGATTACCTGTGCTAGGATCCGCTGTCATAAGCTCCACCACCGGCGGATCGTTAGCGCTGTCCCTTGCCGCAGACTCCTCCCTTGCCGGAGGCTCCTCCCTTACCGGAGAACGCTCCCTTGCCGGGGAGTCCGCCCTTGGCGGCGTAGTCGAAGCAGACAACGAGTCGGAGGAGATCACCACGCCCTCCTGATGAAGCTGTTCTGCTCCTGCACAAACAAACTAGTGATCAGATGTCAACAAAGGAAAAGAGCAACCACGCGCACCCAGAAGCAGAAAGTAAACCATATGCTTACGCTGGGGGCTGCGCTGGGGGCTGCTCTGCGAAGTGATGGCCGGATCCGGCAAGGTGGTCTCGGGCGCGCTTCCTGTCATTGCAGTGGGATCGTCCTCGATGACCACCACCTGAGCCTTGGCCCTCTTCGCCGCCCTCTGGGCCAGAGTCCTGAAAAGGGAGAGTCCAGGGTGGGTCAGATCATATGCAAGACAGGAATGGCAAGTTGAACAACTACAAGAACAACAAGGGAATCTTACTCTTCCTCCTCTTCCTCGTCGGAGCTGAGCGCGGAGAGGTCGAAGTTCGGCCCACCTCCGGCGCGACGAGGTGGAGGGGTGGGATCCCTTGGCCGCTTGGCGGGGACTGCGGCGCCAGCCCGACATGACCCCTTCCTAGTTGCCACTGCGGCGGGAGGCGCACCCGCGGCAACCGTACTTGCCGCGGCGGAGCGCGTCGCGCGGCGCTGCGGCTGTTGACCAGCTTGCCGCCCTGCTGCGTCCCCGATCCTGCGGAGGCGCCTTCTTGGCTGCACTGGGGGCTGTGTTCCGGGCCCTGTTCCCGGCAAGCTCCCTGGAGATGGCGGGCCGCTCGCACCCTCGGCGGGCTCACTCAACTCGGCGTCGGGCGCGGCAAGCTCTTTTTCGTCTTTGGGCCACTCCCGCTCAGCAAGACTCATCGCCGATGCCGCGTCTGCTTCCTCCACCGTGAACCCAAATTCACCCGCGGCTGCGGCTACCGCCGCCTCTTCCGCCCTGGTGGCGATGCGTTCCATCTCTTGATCGGTGGTGTCGCGGGTGAGGAGCTTCTTGACGTCAGCATTGACCGCTACTTCCACTAGGCTGTCGAAGAACTACTGCACAATATCTCCGGCAGGCTCTTGCCAAGTTGGAGCGATCCCGTGCGAATCACACAACGGCATCATGGCGCAGATGCGGTCGCGCGAGGAGTTGTTGCACAGAGGAACGACGCCTGCCGGCAACCTGAACCACTCGGGATGCTGTGGGTCGTGCTTGAATATCTCCTTGAGTATCCCGTCCAACTCTATGACAGTGAAATTGAAGTTGAGGCCTGGACACAACCTCATGATATCTGCCGGGCCTCCAAATTCCCAGGCGGGTCTCCCCCTCGCCTGCAGAGGGGCGATGCGCCGGCGAAGGAAATCTGCGCCGACAGCTCCTACAGTCAGTCCGGCAAGCCTGAGACGCAAGATCTGAGTGGTGGCGATCTTCAGCTTGTCGTCGTCCACGGACAGAGCACTCCAGTCATTGCCACGCACTGCTAGGGCTTGGCGCAGGGCGGTGAACGATTGCGGGCTCTCTTCTACAACCCAGCACCAATCTGCTCTCCACTCGTCCCACTTGCTGTGGAGCTCCCCCTCCAGATAGGTCCCCTTCTTGCCGGCCCGCGAGATCCAGGCGATCCCGCCGGCAAGAGGTTCCCCTCTCTCGACACGAGGCATAAAGAAATGGCGGAAGACAGCTACGTTGGGGTGGACTCCGACAAAGTTCTCGCATAGATGGGCGAAAACTGCCATGGTCAGAACGGCGTTGGGGGTGAAGTCAAGGAGGTGGAGTCCATAGGTGTTCATGACGTCGCAAAAGAAATCAGAGAATGGCGGGCAGAGCCCGCAGTAGAAGAACACGGCGAAGAAAGGATATCCGCCAACTGGAGCTGCTTGCGAGGCGACGGCGGAGAGTACCTTCGTGTGTGGATGCGCCCGCGTCTCCGTCGACCAGAGGAGATAGTACCACTCCCTCAGCTCCTTCGCGGAGAGCTCGGGGGGGAAGTGGCCCGCTCCTTCCGCAGCGCCTCAAGCAGCTGCGCTTCGGTCGACTTCACAGCTTTCGCGGCCGCGGCCTTCGTGGCCTTCCCCTTCCCGGGCTTCGGAGGCATGGCGGAGGCGATGGGGGAGATCGACGGTGCTGGTGGTGGCAGCAGCGATGGGGGCGGAGCGCTGCCCTCTTTCAACTCTGCAAGCGGAAGAGGGCGGCGGAGATTTCTGAGATTGCAGCAGCGAAGGGCGAAGGTGGGGGAAATGCCCCTGTTTCCCCTGCTTATAAAGAGGGACGGGGCGGACATTTCGGCCTTCCAAATAAACAACCACCCACGATCTCTCCCACGACTCCGCGATTGACACTTGCCGTTACGGGGGGCGCGGTGGATACGGAGTTAGATTCGGCATAACCCAGGCTCCGCGTGTGCCCGTGCCCTGTTTTGGGCCTGGCCCAACAGCGCTCGGCACCGTGTGTGGCCCAGGCCCGGGGGCTCCTGTCGGTGTACTAGAGTAGGGGTACCCTAGTATCCCGAACTTGTGCACGGGCAGTTGCAGCGCCGCGCGGCACGGCTTGCCGGACGACCGCCAGAGTCCTTCGTGGGTTCCTTTGGAGCCATTCAAGAACAAAGCATTCAAGATGAAGAGACAAGGCCCCGGCAAGAGGATCTTGCCGGGAAGAGACAAGGCCCCGGCAAGAGGAGCTTGCCGGGAAGGCCAACCACGGCACTTCAAGAAACTTGCCGCGATGCACCGCACGTCCCGGAAAGGTCCAGTGAGCGACAAGCTTTTGGACTCGACAAGACGACGACCCCGACAAGGTAATCGCCGGGGGCCTGCTGCCACTCTGTACCCACGCTCCAGCGCACCCACCCGCGTGTCACCATGAGGCTTCCTAAAGGCGCGTGGAGGGAGCCTGTGCAGCCAGGGGTACGCGGTGGCAAGCGGAGATGAAGAGAAGGCCATCGTGGCAAACGGTGGCGCTCCTAATGGTCACTTTTTGCACTGTTTAGGCAACTCAGACGGGCATTCAATGACCTTGTCCCCTGCCGTCAGAGTTAGGTAGGGTGCACTGTGTCCACAGTAGCGGTAGCTGCACCTACCGCATCCTTTTCCATTTTTACCCTTCTAGTCTATGTTGCCACCTGTCGGTGACCCCTTGAAAGTATAAAAGGAGGCCCAAGCGCAACGTAGAGGGGGTTCGGCTCATTCGAAACATCAGGAACACTCTCACGCTTAGTCTGGCAGCGTCCATCGCTCCTGAGCAAGAATTCAATACACACAAACAAGCAGCAGTAGGGTTTTACGCATCTGTGCGGCCCGAAGCTGGGTAAAACTGCTCGCGTGTACTGCCTCGATCCGCTCTTTGCGCGGCCTCCGCCCCCCTCCGAACCGAAAGGGGCCCGGTCCCCATAGGTGTTGGTGGATCAGTTTCCCCGACACACGGCCTAGTCGACTCGGATCGTGTAACACTTAGATGACTAGAGGGATGTCTAATCTAAGTGGGAGTTCATTAAATAATTTGATTAGATGAACTTAATTATCATGAACTTAGTCTAAAACTTTTGCAAAATATGTCTTGTTGATCAAATGGCCAAAGCTCATGTCAACATGAACTTCAACGCGTTCCTAGAGAAAACCAAGCTGAAAGATGATGACAGCAACTATTTGGACTGGGTCCGGAACCTGAGGATCATCCTCATAGCAGCCAAGAAAGATTATGTCCTAGATGCACCGCTAGGTGAAGCACCCATCCCAGAGAACCAAGACGTTATGAACACTTGGCAATCACGTGTTGATGATTACTCCCTCGTTCAGTGCGGCATGCTTTACAGCTTAGAACCGGGGCTTCAAAAGCGTTTTGAGAAGCACGGAGCATATGAGATGTTCGAGGAGCTGAAAATGGTTTTCCAAGCTCATGCCCGGGTCGAGAGATATGAAGTCTCCAACAAGTTCTATAGTTGTAAGATGGAGGAAAACAGTTCTGTCAGTGAGCACATACTCAAAATGTCTGGGTTGCACAACCGCCTGTCCCAGTTGGAGATCAACCTCCCGGAAGAGGCGGTCATTGACAGAATCCTTCAGTCGCTCCCACCGAGCTACAAGAGCTTTGTGTTGAACTACAATATGCAGGGGATGGTGAATACCATTCCTGAAGTATTCTCAATGCTGAAGTCAGCAGAGGTTGAAATCAAGAAAGAACATCAAGTGTTGATGGTCAATAAGACCACTAAGTTCAAGAAGGGCAAGGGTAAGAAGAACTTCAAGAAGGACGGCAAAGATGTTGCCGCGCCCGGTAAGCCAGTTGCCGGGAAGAAGTCAAAGAATGGACCCAAGCCTGAGACTGAGTGCTTTTATTGCAAGGGGAAGGGTCACTGGAAGCGGAACTGCCCCAAATACTTAGCGGACAAGAAGGTCGGCAACACTAAAGTTATATTTGATATACATGTAATTGATGTGTACCTTACCAGTACTCGTAGTAACTCCTGGGTATTTGATACCGGTGTCGTTGCTCACATTTGTAACTCACAGCAGGAGCTGCGGAATAAGCGGAGACTGGCGAAGGACGAGGTGACGATGCGCGTTGGGAATGGTTCCAAGGTCGATGTGATTGCCGTCGGCACGCTACCTCTACATTTACCTACGGGATTAGTTTTAAACCTCAATAATTGTTATTTAGTGCCAAGTTTGAGCATGAACATTGTATCTGGATCTCGTTTGATACGAGATGGCTACTCATTTAAATCCGAGAATAATGGTTGTTCTATTTATATGAGAGATATGTTTTATGGTCATGCCCCGATGGTCAATGGTTTATTCTTAATGAATCTCAAACGTAATGTTACACATATTCATAGCGTGAATACCAAAAGATGTAAAGTTTATAACGACAGTCCCACATACTTGTGGCACTGCCGCCTTGGTGACATTGGTGTCAAGCGCATGAAGAAGCTCCATGCTGATGGACTTTTAGAGTCTCTCGATTATGAATCATTTGACACATGCGAACCATGCCTCATGGGTAAAATGACCAAGACTCCGTTCTCCGGAACAATGGAGCGAGCAACCAACTTGTTGGAAATCATACATACCGATGTGTGTGGTCCAATGAGCGTTGAGGCTCGTGGAGGATATCGTTATGTTCTCACTATCACTGATGACTTGAGTAGATATGGGTATGTCTACTTGATGAAACACAAGTCAGAGACCTTTGAAAAGTTCAAGGAATTACAGAATGAAGTAGAAAATCAACGTGACCGAAAGATAAAATTCTTACGATCGGATCGTGGAGGAGAATATTTATGTCACGAATTTGGTACACACTTAAGAAAATGTGGAATCGTTTCACAACTCATGCCGCCTGGAACACCTCAGCGTAACGGTGTGTCCGAACGTCGTAATCGCACTCTATTGGATATGGTGCGATCTATGATGTCTCTTACCGATTTACCGCTATCATTTTGGGGATACGCTCTAGAGACAGCTACATTCACTTTAAATAGGGCACCGTCTAAATCCGTTGAGACGACACTGTATGAATTATGGTTTGGGAAGAAACCTAAGCTGTCGTTTCTAAAAGTTTGGGGATGCGATGCTTATATCAAGAAACTTCAACCTGAAAAGCTCGAACCCAAGTCGGAAAAATGCGTCTTCATAGGATACCCTAAGGAAACCATTGGGTATACCTTCTACTTAAGATCCGAGGGCAAGATCTTTGTTGCCAAGAACGGATCCTTTCTGGAAAAAAGAGTTTCTCTCGAAAGGAGTAAGTGGGAGGAAAGTAGAACTCGATGAAGTACTACTTCTTGAACCGGAAAGTAGTGCAGCTCAGGAAAACATTCCTGTGGTGCCTACACCAACTGGAGAGGAAATTAATGATGATGATCAAGGTACTTCTGATCAAGTTGCTACTGAACTTCGTAGGTCCACAAGGACACGTTCCACACCAGAGTGGTATGGCAACCCTGTCCTGGAAATCATGTTGTTAGACAACGGTGAACCTTCGAACTATGAAGAAGCGATGGCGGGCCGAGATTCCAACAAATGGCTAGAAGCCATGAAATCCGAGATAGAATCCATGTATGAAAACAAAGTATGGACTTTGACTGACTTGCCCGATGATCGGCGAGCGATAGAAAACAAATGGATCTTTAAGAAGAAGACGGACGCGGATGGTAATGTCACCATCTATAAAGCTCGACTTGTCGCCAAGGGTTATCGGCAAGTTCAAGGGATTGACTACGATGAGACTTTCTCTCCCATGGCGAAGCTTAAGTCCGTCCGAATCATGTTAGCAATTGCCGCATACTATGATTATGAGATATGGCAGATGGACGTCAAAACAGCTTTCCTTAACGGGCATCTTAAGGAAGAACTGTATATGATGCAGCCGGAGGGTTTTGTCGATCCTAAGAATGCTAACAAAGTGTGCAAGCTCCAGCGATCCATTTATGGGCTGGTGCAAGCATCTCGGAGTTGGAACATTCGCTTTGATGAGATGATCAAAGCGTTTGGGTTTATGTAGACTTATGAGAAGCCTGCGTTTACAAGAAAGTGAGTGGGAGCTCTATAGCATTTCTCATATTATATGTAGATGGCATACTTTTGATGGGAAATGATATAGAATTCTTGGACAGCATAAAAGCCTACTTGAATAAGTGTTTTTCAATGAAGGACCTTGGAGAAGCTGCATATATATTAGGCATCAAGATCTATAGGGATAGATCGAAACGCCTCATAGGTCTTTCACAAAGCACATA
Organism: Triticum dicoccoides; assembly: GCF_002162155.2. Classification (NCBI taxonomy): domain Eukaryota; kingdom Viridiplantae; phylum Streptophyta; class Magnoliopsida; order Poales; family Poaceae; genus Triticum; species Triticum dicoccoides. The sequence goes on from NC_041391.1 coordinate 77,597,120, forward strand.
CCTTGATAAGATTTTGAAGAAGTTCAAAATGGATCAGTCCAAGAAAGGGTTCTTGCCTGTACTGCAAGGTGTGAGATTGAGCTCGGCTCAATGCCCGACCACGGCAAAAGATAAAGAAGAGATGAGCGTCATCCCCTATGCGTCAGCCATAGGATCTATTATGTATGCCATGCTGTGTACCATACCTGATGTAAACCTTGCCGTAAGTTTGGTAGGAAGGTACCAAAGTTATCCCGGCATGGAACACTGGACAGCGGTCAAGAATATCCTGCAGTACCTGAAAAGGACAAAGGACATGTTTCTCGTTTATGGAGGTGACGAAGAGCTCGTCGTAAAGGGTTACGTCGACACTAGCTTCGACACAGATCTGGATGACTCTAAGTCACAAACCAGATACGTGTATATGTTGAATGGTGGAGCAGTAAGCTGGTGCAGCTGCAAGCAGAGCGTCGTGGCGTGATCTACATGTGAAGCGGAGTACATGGCAGCCTCGGAGGCAGCGCATGAAGCAATTTGGGTGAAGGAGTTCATCACCGACCTAGGAGTCATACCCAATGCGTCGGGGCCGATCAAACTCTTCTGTGACAATACTAGGGCTATTGCCCTTGCCAAGGAGCCCAGGTTTCACAAGAAGACCAGGCACATCAAGCGTCGCTTCAACTCCATCTGTGAAAATGTTCAAGATGGAGACATAGATATTTGCAAAGTACATATGGATCTGAATGTCGCAGATCTGTTGACTAAACCTCTCCGCGAGCAAAACATGATCAACACCAGAACTCTATGGGTGTTCGATTCATCACAATGTAACTAGCTTATTGACTCTAGTGCAAGTGGGAGACTGTTGGAAATATGCCCTAGAGGCAATAATAAAAGCATTATTATTATATTTCCTTGTTCATGATAATTGTCTTTTATTCATGCTATAATTTTATTATCCGGAAATCGTAATACACGTGTGAATACATAGACCACAATACGTCCCTAGTAAGCCTCTAGTTGACTAGCTCGTTGGTCAACAGATAGTCATGGTTTCCTGACTCTGGACATTAGATGTTGTTGACAACGGGATCACATCATTAGGAGAATGATGTGATGGACAAGACCCATTCCTAAGCATAGCAGAAGATCGTGTAGTTCGTTTTGCTAGAGCTTTTCCAATGTCAAGTATCTCTTCCTTAGACCATGAGATCCTGTAACTCCCGGATACCGTAGGAGTGCTTTGGGTGTACCAAACGTCACAACGTAACTGGGTGACTATAAAGGTGCACTACAGGTATCTCCGAAAGTGTCTATTGGGTTGACACGGATCGAGACTGGGATTTGTCACTCCGTATGACGGAGAGGTATCACTGGGCCCACTCGGTAGTGCATCATCATAATGAGCTCAAGGTGACCAAGTGTCTGGTCACGGGATAATGCATTACGGTACGAGTAAAGTGACTTGCCGGTAACGAGACTGAATGAGGTATTGGGATACCGACGATCGAGTCTCGGGCAAGTAACATACCGTCTGACAAAGGGAATTGCATACGGGGTTGATTGAATCATCGACATCATGTTTCATCTGATGACATCATCGAGGAGCATTTGGGAGCCAACATGGGTATCCAGATCCCGCTTTTGGTTATTGACCGGAGAGCCGTCTCGGTCATGTCTGCGTGTCTCCCGAACCCGTAGGGTCTACACACTTAAGGTTCGGTGACGCTAGGGTTATTAGGAAGACTTGTATGTGATTACCGAATGTTGTTCGGAGTCCCGGATAAGATCCCGGACGTCACGAGGAGTTCCGGAATGGTCCGGAGGTAAAGATTTATATATGGGAAGTTATCGTGCGGACACCGGAAAGTTTCGAGGGCATATCACTATTGTACCGGGGCCACCGGAAGGGTTCCGGGGGTCCACCGGGAGGGGCCACCCCTCTCAGAGGGCCTCATGGGCCGCATGGGGCAGGGAACCAGCCCCTGGAGGGCTGGGCCCCCCCCCCCGCTTGGGCCCATGCGCCTAGGGTTGGGGGGGACCCTAAAGGGGGCGCACCCCCTTTGCTTGGGGGGCAAGCCCCCTCCCTGGCCACCCCCCCCCCTCTAGATCTCATCTAGAGGGGGCCGGCCCCC
>NC_041391.1:77599740-77744615 GCF_002162155.2 Triticum dicoccoides
TAAATAGAGGGGCGAGGGGAGGGCTGAAAACCTGATCCAAGGCGCAGCCCCTCCCCTCCCCAACACCTCTCCTCCTCCGTTGAGCGCTTGGCGAAGCCCTGTTGGAGTACTGCTTCTCCACCATCATCACGCCGTCGTGCTACTGCTGGAGCCTTCTTCCTCAACCTCTCCTTCCCCCTTGCTGGATCAAGAAGGAGGAGACGTCGTCCGTACCGTACGTGTGTTGAACGCGGAGGTGTTGTCCGTTCAACACTTGGTCATCGGTGATTTGAATCACGGCGAGTACAACTCCATCATCACCGTTCCCTTGAACGCTTCCGCACGCGATCTACAAGTGGTATGTAGATGCAATCTCTCTCCCATGACTTGTTGCTTAGATGAACTCATAGATGGATCTTGGTGAAACCGTAGGAAAATTTTTATTTTCTGCAACGTTCCCCAACAACGTCGGCGGCTGTGGCGGCCGGGTTGCACAGAGTTCGGTCTTGGCCAGAGTGCGCCTCACCGGGCAGCGAGGAAGCCATGTGCAGAAGTTTGCCGGGTCCGCCAAGGCGGGCAGATCTAGATCCCGCCGGCTCGGCTAGCTGATTGAGGCGATCCTGCTGGGTGTTGGCGGCGTGGAGGAGCTCGCGCATCCGCCCGATGCGCTCTCTCAGCTCCTCACCCGTGAGCTGGTCCAGGCCGACCGTGGCTGCCTCCGCAGCGCGCATGTTCTTCACCAGGGTTTTGTAGATGGTCCGGACGATGCCGAGGGCCCGTCCAATATCTCCTCCCTGGGTACGCACATCGGCAACCCGGCTTGGCTCGGCCGCGGGGGGCGCGAATGCATCGTGCTCCATCTGAGCGGCCTCCAGGCGACGCTTGGTGGCGGCGAGCGTCTCGGACAGGTCCAGCATCTGCTGGCGCCTTTCCTCGAGCTGAGATCGGGCCTCGGCGACGTTTGTGGCGTCGACGTCGGTGCCGATGGGGATGCGGAGGCTCTGCATCGCGGCGCGCAGCGGATCGGATGGCTCGGCCCGTCCCGCAGCGGTCCTGGCTTCCGCGGCCTTCCTCGTCTTGCTCAACAAGGAGGAGGCGCCATCGCTGGTGACGTAAACCTACACATGGACGTCCATCGCCCCGGCAGCAACGCCACCACCGAGGAAGAGGGGAGAGTCGGAGTAGCTGAGCACTTCGCTGGGGTACTCGTCAGTCGCGAACACATCGAAGATGCATAGTGTAGCAAAGGAGGCAGCAAGCGTGCCGACAACGTCGTCCGCCAGCGTGATGGACTCATCGGTGTAGGAGAAGGGCCCCGTCTAAAGCATGCTCCCGGCCAGCTCCTCGATCTGCCCCACTGTGGGCGCCAACAATCGTGGTGGGCGCACGGAAGATGCCAAGGGATGGCTAAAGAGAGGAGGAGGCTCAAGGGCGTTGGTGGGCTCCAAAGACGAGGTTGGCATGAGCGGGCGTGGGACGACTGACATACCCAGGTTCGGGGCTCTCCAGGGAGATAATACCCCTAGTCCTGCCGAGTGTAGTTGGATGATCGATAGTACAATGTTGCTCCTGGAGCTGTATGGAGGAGGAAGGAAGCCGGCCAAGGCTTGGGCTGCTCCTTCTCTCCGGTGTTGCTGTTTGGTGGCTAGTCCTATGCTTGCTTGTTTTTCCCTTGTATCTGTTTCTTACATGCCACCTTATGCATTATCATCTTCTTTCTCGTCATCCCCTGTAGGCACGGGGTCCTGGGGGGGTTTATAGATCAACCCACCCAGGGTTACAATGGTAATTTGCCGAGTCGGTGGGTCCGTATTGTCGGTGTCCGGGATACCGGGCTGGGTCCTGCTAAGGGCTTGTGGTTCGCCGGGTTCTCCTAGGTGCGGGCCCCGCGTGCCCTAGGGGGATTGTGCGCCATCTTGTCGATTGTCAGGGCGTGGCCGAGTCGAGTCGCGTATAGTGCTCTCCCTCAGGTTGCTGCTTGCTGTCGTCAGCGGCGAGGGCGGGAGCACTGTTGCCACGCCAGCCCCGGTCAGCGGGTAGGTAAGGGGCACTGTTGCCACACTCCGGTTGACCATAGGCATGGGTGGTAGCACTGTTGTCTTGGTCATCGGTGATTGAGGTCTCGTCCCATCGTACGGCGTGGATGGGATGGGAGCTTGACCCGTGGTTGGATTGCGACGCATGCCACGGGTGGGGTCGGCTTGTTGGACAAGCCTTGGTTTTGTCGGGTTTGGCTGTCTTGCGCCAGTTGCTGAGGCCGGGTCGATGTACCTTGTCGGGTCGGAGAGTTTGGCCGGGTTGCGGGCCTTGCCGGTCGAGCGACCCGGCCGGGCGCGTGCCGCTTTGAGGGACGATGCGGGCCCCACTGTTTTTGAAGAGGATCCGGGTTCCGTTGCCTGCCCGGGGTTCATCCCCCCGACACTCTTCTCGTAAGGGCACTCCGCAACAAAATGGCTCACATTGCCAAAATTATAGCATGTTCTCACACGTTGCTTTCCCTTGAAGCCACTTGAGTTATTCTTGTTGAAGTTGGGCCTTGTGTTCTTCCTGCTCCAAAAATGCCTTGAAGCAAGAGCCATGTGCTCATGGTAATCATACTTAGTATCTTCGGGGTTGCTCTCCTCTTCTTCCTCTTCATACTCTTCTTCCACACTAACCTTGGCCTTCAAGCCAAGGTTGGGCTTCTTTGCTCTTTGAGAATGCAACACCGCATTGTCGGCGGTCTTGTCCAAGATCCTCATTGCCACAAACTCATCCAACACTTCACTTGATGACAAGGTGTGGAAGTCCGACCTTTGACAGATGATGGAGGACATGGCCTTGTGGTAGGGCATCATGGCCTTGAGGAACTTGCGCTTGATCCAATTGTCATATGTATCCTTGCTCCCATGATCTCGGAGTGAGACCACGAGAGTGGTTAATCTCTGGTAGAGCTCACGAGGTTCTTCATCTTCATTCATTGCAAACTCATCGGCTTCATCTTGCACCACTTCATAGTTGGAGCGTTGAATGCTTGTGCTTCCCTTGTAGAGGGAAACAACATGGTGCCATGCTTCCTTGGCCACGGCGAAGGGTCGGAGGTGCGCAATGTCTTCGGGTGGAATTGCATCTTGGATGATGAAGAGAGCATTCTCATTGAATTGATTATCCGCGGCTTCTCTAGGGGTGAAGTTGCTTTGATCATTGATACATCTCCAACGTATCTATAATTTTTGATTGTTCCATGCTATTATATTACCCGTTTTGGATGTTTAATGGGCTTTACTATACACTTTTAATTATTTTTGGTACTAACCTATTAACTGGAGGCCCAGCCCAAATTGCTATTTTTTGCCTATTTCAGTGTTTCGCAGAAAAGGAATATCAAACGGAGTCCAAACGGAATGAAACCTTCGGGAGAGTTATTTTTGGAACAAACGCAATGCAGGAGACTTGGAGTGGATGTCAAGAAAGAAACGAGTCGGCCTCGAGGCAGGAGGGCGCGTCCCCCACCCTCGTGGGCCCCTTGTAGCTCCCCTAACCGAATTCCTTCACCTATATATACTCATATACCCTGAAAACATCCATGAGCACCACCAAAACCCTATTTCCACCGCCGCAACCTTCTGTACCCGTGAGATCCCATCTTGGGGCCTTTTCCGGTGCTCCGCCGGAGGAGGAATCAATCATAGAGGGCTTCTATATCAACACCAAAGCCTCTCCGATGAAGTGTGAGTAGTTTACCACAGACCTTCGGGTCCATACTTATTAGCTAGATGGCTTCTTCTCTCTCTTTGGATCTCAATACAAAGTTCTCCTCGATCTTCTTGGAGATCTATTTGATGTAATTATTTTTGCGGTGTGTTTGTCGAGATCCGATGAATTGTGGGTTTATGATCAAGATTATCTATGAACAATATTTGAATCTCCTCTGAATTCTTTTATGTATGATTGGTTATCTTTGCAAGTCTCTTCGAATTATCAGTTTGGTTTGGCCAACTAGATTGATCTTTCATGCAATGGGAGAACTGCTTAGCTTTGGGTTCAATCTTGCAGTCTCCTTTCCCAGTGATAGCAGGGGCAGCAAGGCACATATTGTATTGTTGCCATCGAGGATTAAAAGATGGGGTTTATATCATATTGCTTGAGTTTATCCCTCTACATCATGTCATCTTGCCTAATGCGTTACTCTATTCTTATGAACTTAATACTCTAGATGCATGCTGGATAGCAGTCGATGTGTGGAGTAATAGTAGTAGATGCGGAATCGTTTCGATCTACTTGTCGCGGACGTGATGTCTATATACATGATCATGCCTAGATATTCTCATAACTATGCACTTTTCTATCAATTGCTCAATAGTAATTTGTTCACCCACCGTAATACTTATGCTATCTTGAGAGAAGCCACTAGTGAAACCTATGGCCCCCGGGTCTATTTTCCATCATATAAGTTTCCGATCTATTTTATTTTGCAATCTTTACTTTCCAATCTATATCATAAAAATACCAAAAATATTTATCTTATTATCTCAATAAGATCTCACTTTTGCAAGTGGCCGTGAAGGGATTGACAACCACTTTTTCGTGTTGGTTGCAAGGTTCTTATTTGTTTGTGTAGGTATGAGGGATTTGCGTGTAGCCTCCTACTGGATTGATACCTTGGTTCTCTAAAACTGAGGGAAATGCTTACGCTACTTTGTTGCATCGCCCTTTCCTCTTTAAGGGAAAACCAATGCATGCTCAAGAGGTAGCAAGAAGGATTTCTGGCGCCGTTGCCGAGGAGGTCTACACACAAGTCAAGACATACCAAGTACCCATCACAAACTCTTCTCCCTCGCATTACATTATTTGCCATTTGCCTCTCGTTTTCCTCTCCCCCACTTCACCCTTGCCATTTTATTCGCCCTCTCTTTCCTGTTCGCCTCTTTTTCGCTTGCTTCTTGTGTGCTCGTGTGTTAGATCGTTTATTTCGCCGTCATGGCTATCTCTTTCTTCCTTCCTTCGTCTCTCAATTTTGAAGTCCTCCACTTCAAACAAAGACAAGGAGAAAACTTAAAAGATGCTTGGTATAGGGTGTTAGAATCCTATCCTAGTTGCACTATAGAGGGAGATTTCAAGATTTTACTTCGGAATTTTTATGTTGGGCTAACCATATCCCATAGACAACTCCTTGATTTTGCTTCCAAAGGGAATTTTCTTGAAATTGATCCTAGTATTGCTTATGAAATTATAGAGGGATAGTAGGAGTACTTCCCCTACAAAAGGGACTACCCCTTATTCAAGAAGGAACCCAAATCTTAGAGAAATTATGTGAATTGCAAAAATCTATTGAACCTCTTAAAAATGTTGGTGGGAATCTCAACTGCATGAATACTTTGATTACACTTTGCAATAAGCGGTTAGATGCTCTAGATCTAAAGATCTCTGAGCATGAAGGAAAACGCAAGGAACCTCCCAGATCTGAGCATGACTCCATTAAAAAGACAAATACCAAAGATGGCAATACTTAAATCTATTCTCGCTTTTATGCCTAGCTAGGGGCGTTAAACGATAGCGCTTGTTGGGAGGCAACCCAATTTTATTTTTTTCCTTGCTTTTTGTTCCTGTTTAGTAATAAATAATTCATCTATCTTCTCTTTATATGAGGTTTTATTTTTTAATTAGTGTTTGTGCCAAGTAGAACCTATAGGATCATCCTGGGTGATAGTTAATTTGATCATGCTGAAAAACAGAAACTTTTGCGCGCACGAGAATAATTTTAATATATCACATAAACTTGATTTTTAGTTGATTCTTTTTTTAGAAGATTAATAGACAAATTTCCTAGGACTTCCTATTTTGGTAGAAGTTTTGGGGTTCCAGAAGTATTCGACAGCTACAGACTGTTCTGTTTTTGACAGATTCTGTTTTTCGTGTGTTGTTTGCTTATTTCGATGAATCTATTGCTAGTATCGGGGGGTATGAACCATAGAGAAGTTGGAATATAGTAGGTTTAACACCAATATAAATAAAGAATGAGTTCATTACAGTACCTTAAAAGTGGTGGTTTGTTTTTCTTATACTAATAGAGCTTACGAGTTTTATGTTGAGTTTTGTGTTGTGAAGTTTTCATGTTTTGGGTAAAGATTTGATGGATTATGGACTAAGGAGTGGAAAGATCCTAAGCTTGGGGATGCCAAAGGCACCCCAAGGTAAAATTCAAGGACAACCAAAAGCCTAAGCTAGGGGATGCTGTTGGGGATATAACTATTTGTGTAAGCCGCCCAGGAGGGGCCGGGTTACGCAAAGAAGACTCAGCAGAGAGAAGCCCAAGACAAGGCATGAAGATGACGGTTCATAAGAAGCTTAAAGCCCACAGGCGACTTAAGGCCCGTTGTAGTAAACCGCAGTTATAATATTACTTGTATCATAAGGTAGACTTAACTAGTCACCAAGCCGGACATTGTTTATAAGCCGGTTGGGACTCTGTAGGCCGGAGGGCGTCGACCCGTGTATATAAGGGGACGACCCGCTGGCGGCTTAGGGCAGGAAACAACTCATCGAGAGCCAGGCATAGCGTATCTCGCTCCCTGGTCATCGAAACATCAATACCAACCCAACTAGACGTAGGCCTTACCTTCACCGTAAGGGGCTGAACTAGTATAAACCTTCTCGCGTCCTTTGTCCCGTTTAACCCCTTCAAGCTTCCTAGTTGCGATGGCTCCACAACTAAGTCCTTTCATGAGGACATCTGACGTGACAATTCCATGATAGTTGGCGCCCACCATGGGGCCAGCGCACGGTGGATTTGAGTTCTTGAAGGGCAACTTCGAAGGGATCAAGGGATACGTAGCGGGCCGGATGACTAAAGGTCGTCGCGGAAAGATCTACATCGACGACAAAGGCTGGGGCCCCGACGCCGGCTCAATTGAGTACGGGTACCGGGTCCCCTTCAAAGGGATCCACGTCTTCATCGGCCGGATTGGTGAGCCGGGGCCTCAGCCGGACAACTGCACCGGCCTCGTCGAGATGGCTCAGCGTGCGAAACCCACGCGAGTTCAACCCAGCATGAAGCGTGTCTTTGTGGGCTGCGTCCACGGAGAAGAGCTTTCTGAAGGTCCTGAAGATGGTGGTGAGACGGCCGTCCCCTCTAACGGTGATTCGTCCGCCGGTTCAACAGATTCTTTGTATCAAATTCAAGATGGTGCGCTCGGGGGCTGTTCCGATGGTCTTAGTATTCCGGACCTCTGTGAGTCACCAAATTGGGCAGGAGTCTTTATGGTAGGAACTCAACCCGGACAAAACTCTACTGCCGCGGCCGTAATCACTTCTGGGTTAGGAGCAACCAGGGCAGGAGGCCCTGTGTGCCCGCCGGCTCAAGTACTGATAGACCTCATGAACAAGCTTACGACCCTATTAACCACCACGGTTATTCCTGCAAACAAATATGAGCATGACGCGGAGGTAGCACGGGTACATGAGGAGATAGCTCAGGCCAAGGAGGCCTTGGCAGCTGAGGATACTAGGCTAGCCACGGAGCGGACGGCTCTTGACGCCCAGGCACAACGGTTGCAGTCAGAGGCTTACCAGCTTACAATGAGTTTAAACGCGTCCAATGAGGTAATGAGGAGGAGACACCAGAAGACCCAATCCCAGTTGCCTCCAAATTACAACCCTGGGGTTCTTTTTACTACACCTGGGGCCGGCCCAAGTAACCCGCTAGAGAGTAATTGGCTTAAAACATCCAGAGCAGGAGGACCGGTTCAACGTCGGGAGATGCCACCTCCTCATATGAGCAAAGAACCGTCGCGCTATGTGCCGATACCATCGGGTCACTTTTCCAACCCCATGGAGAACTTAATCGCATCATCAGCGCGTCTGGCGGCTCTTCCAGTGGATGGTGATGACCCAACAGCAGTGGAGACCCGGAGGATCAGGGAGCTCGTCCAGACAGCCCTGGCTCAGCAAGAGATCTATTCTTATAATCGGGATAGATTTCATTCAGCTCCTCCGCCTTGGATGATACCACCTCGTCAGAACCAGAGTCAGAGGATCTGAAGTTTGGTCACGCAACGTCCAACGCCGTGACCAACATGGAGGCTATAACCCAGTGCAAGATCAAATACGTCGGGAGAAAGAGCGAGCAGCTCAGCTGGCGGCTCAACAGACGACACGTCAGGATATGCCAGAATATCCAATGACTTCTTTTGAAATGGGAGTAGCCACCAGAGCTGGTGTTTTTTCTTGTTTGGTACCTGCTTTGCGCAATGTGCGCCTGCCCAAAGATTTCAAGGGGCCTCGAAAGGTGCCGAATTACACGGCTGACTTACAGCCTGAAGCATGGATCGAGAGTTATGAGATGGCCATGGAACTGTTGGAGGTTAGTAACGCGGTAATGGCTACATATTTGACCATGATGTTAGATGGAACAGCCCGGTCTTGGTTTAAAGGTTTACCACCCGGTTCCCTTGGCTCGTGGGAAGAGCTAAAGGCCCGTTTCATCCGGAACTTCAAAGACATCTATAAGCGACCTACAACGGTCGTGGACTTGACAAATTGTAAGCAGGGGGAAGGTGAATCTACCGCCCATTGGGTACGCGGGTCAAGGAGATAATTTATTCATCTGATAAGATGGATGCCGGCTCTGCAGTGCTTATATTGGAGAAGAATTGCAGCTTCAAGCCGCTAAGGCAGAAATTGGGGCGCCTTAAACGCGACTGCAGGGATATGGGTACGCTAATGGCGGTTCTGGTCAAATATGCCGACTCTGATAGTACCAAGAATCCCGAGGCTGGCGGTGAAAGGACAGGGAAGGGAAAACGGGATGACAGTACAAAGGGCCAACAGCACAACCCGGAGAATCAAAATAGCAATAAGCGTAAAGCGAATGACAACCCAGAACTTTTGGCCAATGTGACACAAGGTAACAATCAGAGACATAAGGGTAAGTGGCCTCGATCCGGCGGGTTATACACCTTTCTTCATAGTTTATGGAGTCTAGGCGGCTTTGCTAAATGATATCCGACCATGGGATATGACCCATCTTCGGCTTTACTATACTTGAGCCACCGGCTCTTATGATATATATATATTTTTGATGATATACATGTTATATAAAGCAGGACCTTTGTCCTTTTTTCACCCTCAAAAAAGTGTATATGTCCTTTTTGTCAGGTGGTGGAAACAACCAATAGGGACCGGATCAAATCTGAATCCGGTTTACCTTTGGTCCGGCTTATGATCATATCTGAATCTAGCCATGATCACTTGGGGGCTTCCTGTTCAAACATAGGTTGTATCCGAACCAAAGAGAACATAGCTGTCGATACCCACTTGATCGGCATACTTGCCAAGCCTACTTGGGGGCTTCCTGATCATATTTGAATCACAGCTTAACCCCTTTAGGTCTGACGTGGATCGTATACGAATCAGCGTCATTAAACAAATCCTATGGTCACTTGGGGGCTTCCTGTTCAAACATAGGTCGTATTCGAACCAAAGAGAACATAGCTGTCGATACCCACTTGATTGGCATCGCCACGCCACTAGGGCTTTATGATTGTATCCGAATCTTAGCTTAACCCCTTTGGAACGGTTTCCTGATCGTATCCGAATCAGAAGCTTGTAACAGTATTTTGATTGTTCTGATACCTTGTGGAAAGCATTTTACGGTGTTTTTTGTCTTGCCGGTTTAATATTCATCACCCCAGGTTATTAAGTACCAGTTGAACATTATATGAGCCGGGAAGATCATTCAAGGATTGCAGAGTAAGGCAAGCAAAATTTAACACGCCAAGGAAGTAAGGGTCGGAAGTATACAACCACGGCGGCTTACGGAATGCGTTAAGTAATAAGAGCATGCACGAAGGCATGACAAGCATTAAGCAATTTATTTCTACCCTATTACAAGACTCCCCGAGTCTGAATTGATGAAGCATTGTTTTCGGCCAAACACCCGGCGATTTACTCCTTTGGTGGGCTTGAGGGCTCCGGGTTATGCTTCGCCGCTTCTCTGTCGGTTGTTTTTTCCTGGAAAGTTGATGAAGCCCAATCAATGCCGCTCAAAGCTTCAAATTCAGCTTCATCATCTATTAAACCAGTCGAGTCCACTTCAGGGGCAAAAGTATGCTTACGAATTGGAGGGATCAAGCTGATTTGATCATATGGAGCGTTTGGGATTTTCCGGTTGTTACTGTCATAAGCCGACGCATACTTGCTGAGGTCAGTATCGTTTCCGATAAGGGTGGCCACCAGACGTATGGCTTTGACACAAGCATGGAAGTCATGATCATCAAAGGCATTGTCGTCTTCCTTTAGACTCGGGTATCCAAGAGCGAGGTCTACCAGGTCTAGTTCTGGGAGCCATGCTTTTGCCCTGCTCAAAGCGGCTACGGTCCCGGCTCTTGAAGACGAACGCCTTAAGTCTTGGATCCGCTGAGGTAGAAAGGCAAGGCTCTTCAAAACATCTTGCAAAAGGCGGGGGTGTGGAGTTGATAAAGCTACAACGGCTAGGGCACATTGCATCCCGGAGTATAGCTATTCCACTAACGTGTAAACTGCTTTCAGCTTGATCAGTGTGTTCTGCTTCAGATTGACACTCCTGGAGCATGTATGTGCACAAGCATAACGGTAAGCCGGAAGTAATTATTACAGTAGTCATTGTACGGTTGCCATATTAAAAATGTGTCACAATAACTTACCAAAGATGGCTGAGACCATTTGGGATATTTGTTGTTTTAAGTTGGACATCTCAGTTGTTGCTTCTGCAAGAGATGCTTCGGCTGTTTCGGCCCGAGTCACTAGAGAAGCCTTTTCATCCACCCAAATTTTCTTTTCCGACTCAAACTTCTTCTTTAGTTTCTCATTTTCAGAGACACTAAATTCAAATTTGGAGTTAGCTTTTTGTGTCTCAAGCTCTTGAGTCTCCAGACGACTCTTCAGGGCAGCGAGATCTGATTCAAATTGACTTATGGCAGCCTGCATTAACACCGGGTTATGGTAAGGATTCTAGTCAGGTGAATATTCAAGTCCCAAGCACTTTACAAGCAAAGATACTTGGCACTTGGGGGCTAATGTATGCTGAAGAATTTTTTACTTTATCCTGTCGGGTCGAACATATTAAGTCTCAAGCACCTTACAAGTAAGGATACTTGACACTTGGGGACTAATGTGTACTGCAAATTTAAAAAGCCTTATGTTATACCGGGTTAAATAAATTCATTTTAAACTGGACAAACTAACAGTAAGTAGATTTCTATGTCTATAGCATATTCATTCATAAGCAATAGACTTGGGGGCTGGTACAATAAGTAAGGTTCAGGAAAAGTTAAAGTTATACCTCAGATTTATGTTGTATTTGCTTCACCATGTCAATTTCCAGGTCACGGCTGTTGTGCACTTGGTTCAGATAACCTGAGACTATATCACCAATGCTTAGGTGAGCATAATCAGTGATATCTTGTTTAGCTTTCTAACATTGGGCAAACTCCTCCTTAGCAGTGCACTGAGCAAGAACAGTAGGCTGGCCCGGTTCAACATATTGGTTTTTCGGAAACACAACTTCTGGATCAGTTGTCCTGACCGGGTTATGAATTTCCGGGTTATCAGAATTGTGGACAACGTCTTCTGTAGGCGGGTCAGAGATTGACACTGGAATATCAAGAGCCGGTTCAGGCGGTGGCTGATGAGTGGAGCCGTCAGGAACAGATGAGTCAATCGCCGGTTCAGTAACTACCGGGTCTTGAGACGGCTTGTTCCTCTTTGCCCTCTTGCTGGGCTTCACCTGTAGGCTGTCAATCAAAGTGGAAGGATGAGTATCAACGTATAAGTATGGAAAGCTTAAAATAAGAAAAGTTGCATTACCCGGGAGCTGTTTTAAAAGCCGGCATGTTTGATTGCATCAACTCGTCGGAAGACGGAGAGGTATCCTAATATTTGGAGTCAGATGAATTGAAAGGTTGGCGAATTAGACCCGCCAAAGGAATAGCAGAAAGAAAATCGGAAATAACCTCGGCCCGACGCTTCCTGGTGACATCGGGTAAGCCGGAGGAGAGTTCTGCGTCTTGAGTGGCACGAGTTTGCCTCCGGTTGTCATGTTGTTGTTGCTTCAAAAGAAATTGAGGATCTTGGTAAGCTAGAGGATGTGAAAATCTTGCTTTCCGGGTCACCCTTCGGATTTTTTGTGTTGTCAAAGGCTCTGAGTCGGAGGAGATTATAGTTACCTCTTCGTCAATTGCTTGACTGTTCCCTGTATCCTCCTGAAAGGATAAAATGTCGGTAGAGTAACGCCAAAGGAGTTAAGGAAATTAGAAGGTTACCTCTTCCTCATCCAAAGACGAGTCATCCAATTTAAACAGATCAGAGGCGTTGGACTTTTTCTTTTTAGAGGTGCCTATCTTGGAGGCCTTCTTTTCATTTTTCTTGGCTGTCCTGGCTTGTTTGGCAGCCTCATGATCATACTTGACCTTCCAGAAATTGTCATCGGCCTGTGGAAAAAGATAAGGAATCATAAGTACAAGAAGGTATAACATGTTAAAGAGTATTTTTGAAGATCGATAACTTACTGCAGGGGCCGGGTTCTTCTTATAGAAGGGAAGTAAGCCGAAGGCATTACTGGTTACTGTGCCCTCCTTCAACAGCGATTGGACTGTAGCGTCTACCACATCGTCTGGTAAATCATTAGGGCTATGACGCATTGGGTCATTCTTTTCGCCTGTGTAAGTACACATTAAGCCGGAGTGGCGGCTTAACGGTAGTATCCGCCAGGTGACCCAGGCTCGGACCAGATCAATGCCGTTTAACCCGTTCCCTAGAAGAGCTTTGATTTTCCTGATGGTTGGGTTGAGAGGTAGGCGTTCAACAGCAGATAACTTATCTGCCAGCGGATGATTGGATTCGAGACGCAGGGCGCGAAAGCCGGGCAGAGGCCTCTCATCAGCCGGTGATGTATCTTGATAGTAGAACCACGTCTGTTTCCAGTCTTTCGGGTGACTCGGCAGCTCGGCATAAGGGAAAAGACAATCTCTTCGCCGCTGGATTGAGATGCTGCCGAGCTCAAGACTAGGCCCGTTTGCACGTTCATTTTGCCGGTTCAAATAAAAAAGTTCTCTGAACAAAAGCAGACTTGGCTCTTCTCCCAGGTACACCTCGCAGAAGACATGAAAATTGCAAAGATTTGACACAAAATTGGGTCCAATATCTTGAGGTCTAAGGTCAAAGAAATTCAGAACTTCCCTGAAGAATTTTGAGCCAGGAGGGGCAAATCCCCGGTTCATGTGATCCGTGAAAACTACTACCTCCCCATCTTTGGGTTGAGGTATTTCTTCAGACGGGTTAGGGGCACGATAAGACATGACCTCCCTCTTCGGTAGATGGCTGGACTTCACGAACTCGGCAAGTTTGCTTTTGGTCACTGTGGATGGAACCCAATTGCAAGTCACAGGGGCTTTGGCCGCTTTAGGAGCCATGACAGCAGTGGACTATGATAAAATAATAAAGCTCCGGCTCAACTTTCACCCGGGAGAAATATTTAAAATTATTTAAAGTGGCGGCTTAAAGAAAGGGGCTTAATGATATAAGGGTGATTGTGCAATAATATTTAAGCTACTAGCAGTGTCAAGAGCAGTTCAAGAATTCTTAAGATCATGAGAAGAGGGCCAGGCTTACAGTTCAGTATTGCTTATTGAAGCCGGACACCTGGATAGTGGTGTTTAAAGGGCATTTTTCCAGAAGAAGTTGTCCGGGTAATAGAAACAAGTTTCACAGACGACAGTTATTATTATGGATCAAATTATTGCTCTAAAAGCGGAATTTTCTAGACCTAAAAACAGGGCGGAAAAGTTCATACGCTTGAAGATCCACCACTACACACCACTACACACCAATAAACGAAGGAAATGAGATGTATTTCTATGCAAGATCAACACAAACAGCTACCACAGCAGTTCTGCACAGTTTTTATGATCTAGACAAGGCATTGGAGATGAAAGCTAACGAGGGTTTGTGTCGGGCAGTGATGAACGCCGACGAACTCAGCAGAGCTTCAATGTAGATCTAAGAAAAGGGGAGGAGAGGAACTCACGGATAAGGACGAGCTGCGGAGGTTCACCATCGATCTCTGGTCGGAGTCAGGTCAATGCAACGGCCTGAGTCGGTGAAGACGAGGGATTCGGCAGTGGCAGCAGCAAAGCACAGGAGGAGGGAAGAGGAAGAGGACGACTAGGGAAGACCTAGGTCGCTCTATTTATAAGGGAAGACTGACTGAGCGGGTGCAAAAAACGAGGAGATGACATTCATTATCCAGCGGCTCTGGCGCCTCGATTCTCGGGATGGTTAATAAAGACAAAGATCCATTGAAGATGTGATGTTATAAAAAATGAAGCTTTAATGAAGATGACGTCACAGAGATTTAACCCAGAGTTAGATGATGATGTCACGGCGGGTTAAAATCCTTCGCGCAAGATAAAGACTGCAGGGCGGTTCAAAGGGTATTTTAAGATTGACATGAACCGGTTCAAATCAATCTGGGGCCTAATGTTGGGGATATAACTATTTGTGTAAGCCGCCCAGGAGGGGCCGGGTTACGCAAAGACGACTCACCGGAGAGAAGCCCAAGACAAGGCATGAAGATGACGGTTCATAAGAAGCTTAAAGCCCACCGGCGACTTAAGGCCCGTTGTAGTAAACCGCAGTTATAGTATTACTTGTATCATAAGGTAGACTTAACTAGTCACCGAACCGGACATTGTTTATAAGCTGGCCGAGACTCTGTAGGCCGGAGGGCGTCGACCCGTGTATATAAGGGGATGACCCGCTGGCGGCTTAGGGCAGTAAACAACTCATCGAGAGCCAGGCATAACGTATCTCATTCCCTGGTCATCGAAACATCAATACCAACCCAACTAGACGTAGGCCTTACCTTCACCATAAGGGGCCGAACTAGTATAAACCCTCTCGTGTCCTTTGTCCCGTTTAACCCCTTCAAGCTTCCTAGTTGTGATGGCTCCACAACTAAGTCCTTTCACGAGGACATCTGACGTGACAATTCCACGACAGATGCCCCGGAAGGCATCCCCTCTTTCGTCTTCGTCCATCGGTAACTTCACTTGATGCTATATTTTTATTCACCACATGATATGTGTTTTGCTTGGAGCATCTTGTATGATTTGAGTATTTGCTTTTTAGTTTGCCACAATCATCCTTGCTGTACACACCTTTTGGAGAGACACACATGAATCGGAATTTATTAGAATACTCTATGTGCTAGACAGTTTTGCTCTAGTGCTTCACTTATATCTTTTTAGAGCACGGCGGTGGTTTTATTTTATAGAAATTATTGATCTATCATGATTCACTTATATTATTTTGATAGTCTTTTAGAATGGCATGGTATTTCTGGTTAAAATCTTAGTATTAAAATAATGAGCATCCAAGATAGGTATAATAAAAACTATCATATAAAGTGCATTGAATACTATGAGAAATTTGACACTTGATATAAAGGTGGTAATATTAGAGTCATGTTAGTTGGATAATTATGAAATTGAGAAATACTTGTGTTAAAGTTGGCAAGTCCCCTAGCATGCACGTATGGTGAACGTTGTGTGAAAAATTTGAAGCATGGGGTGTTTTTTGATTGCCTTCCTTATGAGTGGAGGTCGGGATCGCGCGATGGTTAACTCCTACCAACCCTTCCCCTAGGAGCATGCGTAGTAGTACTTTGCTTCGAGGGCTAATAAACTTTTGCAATAAGTACATGAGTTCTTTATGACTAATGTGTGTCCATAGATTATACACACTCTTACCCTTCCATCATTGCTAGCCTCTACGGTACCGTGCATTGCCCTTTCTCACCTTGAGAGTTGGTGCAAACTTCGCCGGTGCATTCAAACCCCGTGATACAATACGCTCTATCACACATAAACCTCCTTATATCTTCCTCAGAACAGCCACCATACCTACCTATTATGGCATTTCCATAGCCATTCCGAGATATATTGCCATGCAACTTTCCACCATTCCGTTTATTATGACACGCTCCATCATTGTCATATTGCTTTTGCATAATCATGTAGTTGACATCAGTTTTCTGCCAAAGCCACCTTTTTAATTCTTTCATACATGTCGCTCTTGATTCATTGCATATCCTGGTACACCGCCGGAGGCATTCACATAGAGTCATATTTTGTCCTAAGTAATGAGTTGTAATTCTTGAGTTGTAAATAAATAGAAGTGTGATGATTTCCATTATTAGAGCATTGTCCCATGTGAGGAAAGGATGATGGAGACTATGATTCCCCCACAAGTCGGGATGAGACTCCGGACTTTATGAAAAATAAAAGAGGCCAAAGAAGCCCAAATAAAAAAAAGACCAAAGAAGCCCACCAAAAAAAGAAAAAAATGAGAGAAAAAGAGAGAAGGGACAATGTTACTATCCTTTTTCCGCACTTGTGCTTCAAAGTAGCACCATGATCTTCATGATAGAGAGTCTCCTATGTTGTCACTTTCATATACTAGTGAGAATTTTTCATTATAGAACTTGGCTTGTATATTCCAGTGATGGGCTTCCTCAAAATTCCCTAGGTCTTCATGAGCAAGCGAGTTGGATGCACACCCACTTAATTTCTTTTTGATGAGCTTTCATACATTTATACCTCTAGTGCATCCGTTGCATGGTAATCCCTACTCCTTGCATTGACATCAATTGATAGGCATCTCCATAGCCCGTTGATTAGTCGCGTCAATGTGAGACTTTCTCCTTTTTTGTCTTCTCACACAATCCCTATCATCATACTTTACTCCACCTATAGTGCTATATCCATGGCTTGCGCTCATGTATTGCGCGATGGTTGAAAAGGTTGAATCGTGTTAAAAAGGATGGACCAATTGCTTGGCGAAACTGGGGTTGTACATGATGGGAGTATTTTGTGTGACGAAAATGAAACATGACAAACTATATGATTTTGTAGGGATAAGCTTTCTTTGGCTATGTTATTTTGATAAGACATAATTACTTTGTTAGTATGCTCGAAGTATTACTATTTTTATGTCAATATTAAACTTTTATCTTGAATCTTTTGGATCTGAACATTCATGCCACAATAAAGAAAATTACATTGAGAAATATGCTAGCTAGCATTCCGCATCAAAAAATATGTTTTTATCATTTACGTACTCGAGGACGAGCAGGAATTAAGCTTGGGGATGCTTGATACGTCTCCAACGTATCTATAATTTTTTATTGTTCCATGCTATTATATTACCCGTTTTGGATCTTTAATGGGCTTTACTATACACTTTTATATTATTTTTGGGACTAACCTATTAACCGGAGCCCCAGCCCAAATTGCTGTTTTTTGCCTATTTCAGTGTTTCGCAGAAAAGGAATATCAAACGGAATCCAAACGGAATGAAACCTTCGGGAGAGTTATTTTTGGAACAAATGCAATCCAAGAGACTTGGAGTGGACGTCAAGAAAGAAACAAGGCAGCCACGAGGCAGGAGGGCACGCCCAGGGGGGTAGGCGCGCCCCCCACCCTCGTGGGCCCCTCGTGGCTCCCCTGACCGACTTCCTTCGCCTATATATACTTATATACCCTGAAAACATCCAGGAGCACCACAAAACCCTATTTCCACCGCCGCAACCTTCTGTACCCGTGAGATCCCATCTTGGGGCCTTTTTTGGCGCTCCGCCGGAGGGGGAATCGATCACGAAGGGCTTCTACATCAACACCAAAGCCTCTCCGATGAAGTGTGAGTAGTTTACCACAGACCTTCGGGTCCATAGTTATTAGCTAGATGGCTTCTTCTCTCTCTTTGAATCTCAATACAAAGTTCTCCTTGATCTTCTTGGAGATCTATTCGATGTAATTCTATTTGCGGTGTGTTTGTCGAGATCCGATGAATTGTGGGTTTATGATCAAGATTATCTATGAACAATATTTGAATCTCCTCTGAATTGTTTTATGTATGATTGGTTATCTTTGCAAGTCTCTTCAAATTATCAGTTTGGTTTGGCCTACTAGATTGATCTTTCTTGCAATGGGAGAAGTGCTTAGCTTTGGGTTCAATCTTGCGGTGTCCTTTCCCAGTAACAGCAGGGGCAGCAAGGCACGTATTGTATTCTTGCCATCGAGGATAAAAAGATGGGGTTTATATCATATTGCTTGAGTTTATCCCTCTACATCATGTCATCTTGCCTAATGTGTTACTCTGTTCTTATGAACTTAATACTCTAGACGCATGCTGGATAGCGGTCGATGTGTGGAGTAATAGTAGTAGATGCAGAATCGTTTCGATCTACTTGCCACGGACGTGATGCCTATATACATGATCATGCCTAGATATTCTCATAACTATGCACTTTTCTATCAATTGCTCGACAGTAATTTGTTCACCCATCGTAATACTTATGCTATCTTGAGATAAGCCACTAGTGAAACCTATGGCCCCCGGGTCTATTTTCCATCATATAAGTTTTCGATCTATTTTATTTTGCAATCTTTACTTTCCAATCTATATCAGAAAAATACCAAAAATATTTATCTTATTATCTCGGTCAGATCTCACTTTTGCAAGTCGCTGTGAAGGGATTGCCAACCCCTTTTTCGCGTTGGTTGCAAGGTTCTTATTTTTTTGTGTAGGTACGAGGGATTTGTGTGTAGCCTCCTACTGGATTGATACCTTGGTTCTCAAAAACTAAGGGAAATACTTACGCTACTTTCCTGCATCACCCTTTCCTCTTCAAGGGAAAACCAACGCATGCTCAAGAGGTAGCAATCATGCGGATAGAAACCTTCCTCAATGATTCTCCAAAGGTTAGTATTAAGATGATTTAAATGACGTTTAAAGCGATAAACCCAAGAGTCAAAATCCGCATTCTTCACAATCTTGGGAGGAGAACCCGCATGATTTAAATGCGTGGAGGGAACCGGTCCTCCATAAGTGAGAGGTGGATCAAGATGAGATAGATGACATTACAACTTTTACCACTAGGCAAAGGAACCTTTTCACTAGAAGCTTCCTCCTTATCGGAGTTGGCATCCGGCACCTTGTTAGTGGGAGCAACCACTTCCAAAGGTGCGGTGGATAATTTAAGACCATCAAGGAACTCTGTGAACATGCCTTTGACCTCGGTCGTCATGGAGGTTTTCAATGTGTCCAAAGCCATATTGAATTCCTCATGTGAGACCGGGGATGCCCCATCGGCCGTAGACGAGGACGGAATCACACCGGGGTACTCCTCCTCACCATCTACGGTGTCAACCGTACTCTTCGGACGGCAAAGTCCTTAATAAAGAGAAGAGGCTCTGATACCAATTGAAAGGATCGATATATTTGACTGGAGGGGGGGTGAATAAGAAACTAACAATTTTTATCTTTTCTTTACCAAATTAAAGTTGGCATCAAAGTAGGTTGTCTAGATATGCAACTAGGTGAGCAACCTATATGATGCAACAACAACAAGCACACAAGAAAGCTAGGGGTATAACACACAATGAGCTTGCACAAGTAAAGGTAAGAGATAACCAAGAGTGGAGCCGGAGGAGACGAAGATGTGTTACCGAAGTTCCTTCCCTTTGAGAGGAAGTACGTCTACGTTGGAGCGGTGTGGAGGCATATTGCTCCCCAAGAAGCCACTAGGGCCACAGTATTCTCCTCACGCCCTCACACAATGCAAGATGCCGTGATTCCACTATTGGTGCCCTTGAAGGCGGCGACCGGACCTTTACAAACGAGGTTGGGGCTCTCTCCACAACCGAATTGGAGGCTCCCAACGAAACCACGGAGCTTCACCACAATGGAATGTGGATCCAAGGTAACCTCAACCATCTAGGATGCTCAAACACCCAAGAGTAACAAAATACACACAAGAAAGTATGGGGCAATCAAATATCCTTTGGTGGAAGTGTAGATCTAGGTCTCCTCCTTCAATCCCTAGCAAATCATCAAGTTTGAGTGGCTAGAGAGAGAGATCGGGCAAGAAAGCTTGAAGGTATCAATGGTGGTGAGAGAGAGGCAAGAGGTGAATATGGTAGGTAGAAGAACCACCCTTATATAGCAAACCCTAAAATCCAACCGTTACTGCGAAAACAGCACTGCAGCGGTACAACCGCTCCTAGTCCTGTTACAACAGGGACTCACGGGTAACCTGCAGAAACCCTCTCAAGCGGTATAACCGGGCAGACGGGCGGTAGTACTGGTTGTGGAGAACAACTGGAACAACCGCCCAGCCACCGCTCAACCACCGCCTTGAAACAGTAAGGAGTCACCCCTGTGGGCGGTGATCGAGCGGTACAGCACCGGTGCAACCGCTTGGCCCGGGACACTTGGGTGGCTAAGTCCCAAGCGGTAGAACCGCTTAGGCCACCGGTAGTACCGGTTTACGGGGCACTACTGGACCAACCGGGCCACCATCGCCTAAGTATCACATCAAAATAGAACACGGGCCGGTTGTTGAGCGGTACTTGGCCGGTACAACCGCCAGAGACACCCACAGTCAATGTTAAGCATGGTGGCGGTACAACCGCCCGGGAGCAGCTATACAACCGCTTGGTCATGACTGGGTTGTTCATCCCCAGGGTATCACCCCTGGGGTGGCGGTTGGGTAAGTGCCAGGTGCCAGCAGTACAACTGCTCGAACGAGCGGTACAATCGCTGGGAGAACATAGTAGGCAGTTGAAAAAGAAGGGGAGCTCTCACTCACACAAAACACGGAAGGCAACGAAGGGTGTGGCGGAAGTGTACGTGCAATGATTCCCCCAACTCCTTCCAATGTGGATTCCCTCTTCATAGTATGGGTTCCCTATGACCAAAGAGATAAATACGTAGAAAACCACCGTCTTCGATCTTTCCCTTCCAGAGAGAATAGCAAACCGATGTAAGCCTAATCACCGAGAACCTGAAGCACTTAGAGAAAGATTAGACCAACAAGGGGTTGTTATCATCATCCAAAACACAAAGTAGGGAAATGCCCTTACAGTCACTTTCTTTAAAAGGTGAGTCCAGGTTGTGAAATTGGGGAATGGGAGAAGGGTAAAAGTTTAGGAGGGAAAGTTCCAAGCATTGTTGAGGAAATCGTTAACTGGTAGCTGCTCGGTTGGCTGGTGAGTAGGGGATTAATTGGCTAATCGGCAAGTTAATCGACCATTTAATCAATTAATCGGACGATTTATCAGTTTATAGGCTACTCGGTGACTCTATGAGTAGGGATTAATCGGCAAGTTAACTGGTTAATCGGATGAATTCTTGAACATGGGTTCCAAGTTGTTTGTGGAACCGTCCCGATGATGTCCTTGAAATACTCCTTTTTAGCTGTCCTTGAAATACTCCTTAAGTATTGTAGCTTTCTGAAAGTTGTTTGTGGAATTTCAAACCGGTGGTTAAGGCAAACGATTTTGTTCTTACAAAGTCTTTGCTAGGCCGATGTGTGGAAATATTTGGTATTTTCTTCCCCTTTGATAGCAGCCCACACTTTTATCCGTTTGTTTCTAAAAAAGGGGTTTTTCCGTGATAACTTTTTGGAGGAAAGTGATTGTGTCTCTTTCAACTTCTTTTTTTTGGAGTTGAGAGGGGTCTATTTTCCTTCTTCAAATCCGGTTAACCTTTTTTAAGAAGGTTGCATGTAGATGGGCTGGATTTCTTCTGCCAACCCACTATTTTAGGGTGGCACACAAGTCTTTGATGCCTTTTGAAGTGCAGCCGTTGGGCTGAGCCCATGGGCCAAATATCTATTTGTGACCCAACAATGTTGTACAATATTAAGGCGGGTTGTGGATTCGACCCAACCTGATTCAAATAGAATGGTGGGGGCCTGGAGTGCGGCGTGTGAGTGTCGATATGAACTATTAGTGGGAGATGGTCAAATGCAAAACGTTGTACAATATTGTGAGGTAGATTTAGGAGGTGAGCTAGTTGCCCAATACCCTAAAACTTATTATTAGGAGTTAAGTTTAAGGAGTGTTTTATTATAGTTATAGAAAGGAACGGGCTAGAGATCCCTAAGGTATCTAAAAATGTATGACATCAGCTTGAAGTAGAAAAGGGAAAACATTGAGAGGGTAAAATAAGCTCTTGGCTAATCTCTTAGTTAAGAGACAGACAATGGTTGATTTTGTTCCCTTGGTACCATATCCCATGTGATGCCACATCTTTTCGTGGAGTAAACTTGAGACATTATACAATTATGTCATTGTAGAATCTAAATGGTGTGGAGAGACTGAAGAGATAGAGAACCAGCTTTTTTCTCAGATATTCATTGGGGGAAATGGCCGCTAGAGTCCGATGCTTCGACACGGTGGAAGACACCGTGCGAGAACAAGGGTCAAAATGGAAGGGAGGTGGAGACCATTAATAATGTTGCGAGAGAACATCATATGTGTCTGTTGTTCAAGTGTGTGGGGGCAAAAGGGGCAGCAACACTTCGAGGCATCGAGGATGTGCTTGCGGAGGAGAAAGTCGTGGGTATGAATCAGTGATGACTAGACAAGGAGCCCACTGAAGAAAGGGACTCCGAATGGCATGGCACTCCCCAAGACGCACGTCCAAGGGTGCCACCTCCCATCTGGGCCAGCAAAGTTTGTGGAAATCAAATAGGGAGAATAAGAAAGAGGGAATAAATTCATAACACAACTAGTTATGCACGGAAGCCAAAAAAGACATGCAAGCGAGTATTAATTATTAACCAGTCCAACAACAAGAAATTCATCATGAACAAAAAGTGCAACAAAACTTACAAGATACCATAAAACCAAGTCCAGCTAGATAGATGGTCTAGAGTTCACGAATTATATGTTGTGAATTCTAAATTATTCCTTTGTTCGGTAGAATTAATTGGCATCAGATGCACATGCACCAAAATGATGGAAACCTTGTCGCAGCATACTTACGCCTTCCATTTCTGAATAGTCAAGGGCCGGTAAGTCCATCGACAACCCAGATCTTCTCACCCTTACAAAAAACCGAATCCTGTACACAAATGAAAAAGATAAGTCTGATGTGTCTGCAAATGTACACAATGCACGGCTACTTGACAATGAAAATGAAGATACTGGAACAGAGCTCGTTATGCATGAAAGAGATTCACTTTGCCAGATGCAACTTATTTAACATGAATCTAGCCACGAACTTCCATTATACTTCCTCCGTCCGGAAATACTTGTCATTGAAATAGATGTATCTAGATGTATTTTAGTTCTAGATACATCTATTTTCATCCATTTTGATGACAGGTATTTCCGGACGGAGGGAGTATATGATAATCTAACACACGAACGTTTAGCTAAACTACTCTCAAATGAGAAGGCAGAAAACGCTATAAGCAATTTCACGGCAAAGGAAATGTGAAATATGCAATCATCACATACATTACTACAATGTTACGTATGGACTTTTATTTCTGAAGAAAAATGTTACATAAACTGTAATGAATTTGTAGGCAAGTCTACAGAAATGGCGAATAATTTAGCGCTTGACAAAAGCAAACTGGGTGCCGAATAATTTAGCCCATAAGGGCAAGAAGCTGCTCTGAGCCAGTGAGCCCAAAAAAAAACTTGTTATCGATTAGCACCAACCATTCAACAAATGTAACGAGTCAAAAATATTATATGACTGCAGACATTTACGTTACTGTTCTGAACTAATATGTCAGCATGTGAAGATACTACTGTATAACTACTCTAAATTAATTAATTCAGACATCTGTGCTAGTGCCGAATAAAAGCAGAACTAATCAACAAGTCCATATTGTCTTATACTGGCTGTTCTGGCAACACATATATTGAACATCCTTTGCCAACAAAACGGATTATGTCGGTTTCATTTCCGAGCCTGGCCAGGCTTGATCCAGATTTCCCATATCTCAAACAATTCGGAACTAGCAGACTGACCCACGCATTTGCGTGGCTAGATTCATATAGAATGTTAGATATGTCAATTTAATTTTGAAATGGTCTCTGCAACACTTTGACTATTGTTTATTTGAATATCCGTATGTAGTATTTTACATAACAGTACAATGGAAAGAAATGCTTAGGATAAAATGGCACTAATTTACTTGACTAATCAACATACCTTTTATATATTAAAAACCATGCTAGCAACATTCTATTGCATGTATTTTATTCAGTCCATGATTTTTTTTTTGTATGTTGGATTGGTGCCAAAATATACCCCACCAAAATTTTGTCAGGCTTTGATATTTTGGCTGCTACTTGGTTGATAACCAAACAATGCACATTTAACGCTAAACTGAGAATGACGAGAAGACATCTATAATTCCCGCTATAGCACTAAATTTGAACTCATGCATTTAGCACCGCTAAGCAGCTACAGCTAGAGGAGGGACGCAAGTGAGTTCGACAAAGCCATTGGTAAAATGTGTATTTCAAGTATATGGGATATATCATATATGATGTCTGATTGTATGCTTATATTTTCTATTTTTTCATGATTTAAAAAAATTAAATAGGCTTAGCTTCGCGCTATAGCTCCACGATAGTTTTGCATTGCTTCTTGCTGAGCCACCACTAAATGGTATAGCCCGCTATTTAAAACTTTGGCATTATCCTTTTGGGAAATTATGGACTAACCCTAGGTCTCTAGCTAGATGGTTCACAACTTGTCTTGGGTTTGTTTTTGCTATGTTGTATTGTTCAGCATATGTAAAATGACTTACCATATAATCTACATCATTTGTTGCTTTCAATATGCATAGTTGCTGCCACAATATATATTATCAGCATCCTTCATATGACGCTCACTTGCATACACATGACATTGACATGAACCCATAGATTCTTCTTGTGCTATCTCATGCATTATTTACACGATCTTTATGTCATCGCTCCGTGGACTCTATTAGCAACCAAATCCATGAATTTTTATGCTGGTCTTCATTGTACTGAACTCTTTTCTTATTGTTTCAAACACATTCATCTTGATACAACTAAAAAATGTTCCCTAACTTTTTATTAGCAGAAGGAACAAGCGGATGTTATGTTGAAATTATTTTCTCCGCCACCACATATCTCATCTTATCGGTTGGTAGTCAAAAAATAAGCCGTGTAGATCCTTTTTTTTCTCGAATTATTGTGTGTTGTAATTTACATTGTTGCCGTTTAAAGAAGCCATGTTGATCTTTCTGTTCTATAGAATAAATATAATTTGACTTTTCAGCCTAACATATGTACCCGCAACTTTTGACGGTGTAGGTTTTTTCCCCATAAAACTAATTATGATATTCACAAGAAAACTAATTATGATATTGTAGTTTGCACATTTTGCTCATATATATAGTATGGATCTACCACGTACGTGCGTGCAATTTGTTATTTATTACCTAATCTATTCAGTTTGAAGAAGCCGAGTACTAATTGAATTGGGAAGCATCCGGTAGTAATAACTAAACTGATCCAGTTAGTGTCTATGTACGTCTCATCCTACGGTAAGCTAATTGGTCTTGGCTTACCTTACAAGTCCCATCCGGATCCAACAATTGTCCGACTGAATTATTTCTAGCCAATTAGATTTACGTGCTGTGAGTTCTTATATACTCCCTCCGTCCGAAAATACTTGTCATCAAAATGGATAAAAAAGGATGTATCTAGACGTGTTTTAGTTCTAGATACATTCTTTTTGTCCATTTTGATGACAACTATTTCCGGACGGAGGGAGTATTTGACAAATCTCAACCGTACAATATCGGAATTTTATACTAGTGAATCTCAGCCGTTCGTATTCTATCGTCTTAACAGTATACTAATTAATAATAGATTCCTACAAACTGTTTTCATGCATAATTTGTTTTTTATTTACTACCTGCTTTCCTTTTAGTTTCATTCCCACATATGAAAGCTAATTTAAGCACATAGGGATCATGTAAAGAGTCATTAGTTAGCTTACGTATGTTAAATGCAGATAAGAACTTCGAGACTTTGAGAATCTTCTCGTCGACCACATTACACTTGACTTCAACTATGTTAAGGTGCTCTGATATTGCAGATGGTCCCTCCATTGGCCTGTAGCTTCCTTTCATTTCCACTTTATGAGTTGGTCCCTATGGTAATTAAGCGAAAACATTGAACCAAGATAGATGACCGATAATAACTTTTAACACTGCAACCGTTATCTAGTTAAAAGATTTATACCTTTGAAAAAAGTTGAAGAGTGAGCTTCTCTAGAACTGGTGATTTTTTCAGAATGCAAGCTAGTGGATCCAAGTCCGGAGCCTCGCACCAGTATTCGCTGAGTAATAAAGTCTTTAACTTACTAAAGGTAGGGCAGCATTTCAAATCTCTTGTGAAAATGAACTGGAAAGAAAACACAAAAAGTAATTAAACCAAGTAATCCTTACTGAGAAAGTGAGAATGCGAGATGATCACATCTAAGACACCCAGTTTGGTGGTGATGCATATGTAATCTGTTTATCTCCGATTTTCCATAAATGGTGTAGGTAGTGGAGCACATAAGAGGTACAACTACCATAAATAAAGGAGTTAAAGACAAAGTGTCATACCTTGCTCGATTCAGATATCAGTTCAAGATGTTTAGCACTTGAGATCCCACCCAGAAGCACGCAATCGCTGCTGCCATCATTATGTGAAAGGCAATTGACACATCCGTTCTTATTATCTCCACAGAAGACACCGGAGTTATAATTCATACAGACATCGCTGAAGCTTTTGCCAAGACTCACACATGCAGTCTGTAGCAACTCCATGTTTTCAAGAAAAGGGGTTTTACCGAAAAAGTCATCTAGCTTCAAAGAGACAAGGCCCGGAGTAGAAATGCGGAGCCGGCAACGCAAATCGGAGAGGCAGCCAGTGATGCTCAAATGCTTCAGGGAAGGTGATGACATCCTATCGACAGAGATGTTACACTCACTCATCTTCAGACCCTCCAACACTGGACAGCCAGCAAAATCAAGAAATGCCTTCTGCAGGCCTAGACCATAAAGGTCCAATGTTTTCAGGTACCGAGAGGCAAGAGGCAGGTCGTCCGGGTAGAAATATGCATTGGAGATTTCAAGGGCGAGCGCCCGCCGCCCGAACTTTGCACATGAGGGCGAAAC
Organism: Triticum dicoccoides; assembly: GCF_002162155.2. Lineage (NCBI taxonomy): Eukaryota > Viridiplantae > Streptophyta > Magnoliopsida > Poales > Poaceae > Triticum > Triticum dicoccoides. Next base: position 77,626,748 of record NC_041391.1, read on the forward strand.
GGGTCCATAGGCTCACATAGGGCACCTCGCCTTCGGAGCAACTGTGGAACTTCATCTCGACACTTTCTAGGTCGGTGCGCTCACGCAGCATCAGCAGGTGGTCCACGAACACCCGGAGGTCCTCGACGCTGGCGGGCTCCCGGCCGTCGAGGCCGACGATGCGCAGGGCTCTCGTGGACTTCCAAAGGTGGCGCCAGCGCCGGGCGAGCACGCACGTCCGGACGGACTCCTGCGCTGGGAGGAACGAGATCACGTGCTGGAGGAGACTGTCGGGGAGGGCGCCGATGCAGTCGGAGGCGCTCACGGGCACGGGCACCGGCGGCGCGCTCATGCGCTTCTTCCTAGGAGTCATTGCGTCGCCGGCGCTGCGAGGGAAGAAAGGATCAAACGGCGCGAGGGTTGAGAAAATGGGATGAGATGGACAGATGCATGAGTTGCGGCGGAGTCGCCTCGCCCTCACCTCGCCGGTATGTCGCCGCCGCCACGAGAATCGGAAGATGGGCGGACCCGCCTCACCTAACCTTCAAAGGGAGGTTGGGCTCCAGGAGAAAGGCTATATAGGAACGGAAAAACCCCGCCTCATGGGCCAGCCCATCTCCATTACATTCGTTTACTTCGGCAAACTTTTCAAATATTTTTCTTTCTTCCTTTCTTTCTTGATTAGTTCATTTGTCCTATTTCTTTCTCGCTCAATTTTTTATTTTATAATTTTTAGCCATTTTTTGAAACATATTGTCCGTAGCTGGTTGCAATATTTGTTCAACTTAGTGCTAAAAAATGACCCAAAATAAATTTTCCACGGGCCGAAATAGAACATAAGACGTTTCTTGTTTCATCACAACTATTCTTCTTTCTAAATGAATTTGTTCATAGCTAGTTCTAATATTATCTGAGGATTACCTAAAATTGTTCCCATCACAAAGTCTTTATACTTTTTTACTTTTCATACAACAACCTTCTTTTTCCAAAAACATGAAAAACAATTATATACATGGACATTTTTTTTCTGCACGAATCTTTTGAATTTAGACGCATAAGAGTTATATCATTAAAACAAATATATAATCATGATCAAGAATATTTGAACCTTTTTTTATAAGGGTGACCAACATGAATGTTTTAAGTTTTTGTTTCATATACAAGTGATGCCATGTTTAGAAGATCACCACATTATAAAAACAGCCCAAAAGGACCATGAGTTTGAGATGCTTAGTTTGGAATTATGAACAAATTGCCTAGTTGCATGGGCGTGGAACACTGTGTATTTGGCTGATTTTTTCCTTTGTGATAAACAACTCACCTTTAGTTCATTTTTAGGCAAACTTTTATTTCATATACGAATGCTCAAAGGGATACATTACTTATTTGGAGGCTTGTTGGCCTCACTCTCCCTAGAACCCACAATGCATGAGGATTGTCTTTGGACTATATATTTTTCCTAAAATTTGATCACGATCGACGATAAAAATAAGTTTATTTTTTAGCAAACATCTGATTTATTAAGTACTAAGTGAAATACATTAGATTTAATAAACAAAAAAAGTAACAATTTTTTTTTTGTTATAAACTAAAAGTTACATCAAAGTTCTTTAAAGTCATCATCTCTAATAACTAGCTACTGATACAAAAATTGCCCGTGCATTGTAATGGGGATATACATATTCTATTGGTTCAACAACAATCATGTCCGATATATACGTTACACCTACCATATTCTAGATTTTGGTAATATTTGATTTTGATTTGGGTGTGTGTAGGGAAGGCAAGAGAATAGTTTTGATTTAGTTACATCTTCGGTAAGATTTGATTTGATTTGTGTACGGGTTGGTAAGGCAAATAAAGTTTTGATTTAGTTGAGATTTTGGTAACAATTTTATTTGATTTGATTGAATTAATGTAGCGCATGATTCTGGTAAAATTTGATTGAGTTTCTGCAGGGCATGATTTTGGTAAAAAAAAGTTATTGAGTTAATATTGTGCATTATTAGTAAGATTTTATTGAATTCATGCAGCGCATGATTTTTGTAAGATTTGATTGAATTAACGCAGAACATTGTTTCCAAGCCGGAGTGGGGGACAAAACCACAGTTTAGCGTACAAACACCAACCCCCTTTAACAATAGAGATGATGAAATGGGAGAATCTCTAACCAAAACACGGTGGATACCATCGTCGATACCACCACCATGAAAAACAGGCTAAAGCATCATACATCAATCCACCAGATCCGAGAGCCAATGATCTCCTGGACGAAAACACCATATGCTCACCGATCATGGTTAAGTTGGCCACAGGTTCCATACCAATACAGACACAGGGTCGTGGTATGTTTATTTTGTGGCATTGTGTTCACTGTCAAGACATCCTCGCCAAGGACACACATACCAAACAGAAGAAATCCATTAAAATGCATGGTCTTCCTTTCCCACGTCACGTGCATCGCCTTCTTTTTTTTGCGAATAACATGCATCGCCTTCATGGCAGCTCGGGGGGGGGGGGGCCACCCCTCTTCTCCACCTCCTATCTGTCCCGAATGACGCTGCCAAGATAAGCTCATGCAGAAAATGGTGACAGAGGGGTTGCTCGACTGGCAACGGCAAAAAATGGTGGCCCAGCTTGTGGGCGGCAGCCCTGGCTTCGCGGCGATGGCAGTCGTTGTGGCTGCGGAGGCAGTGCGGCGTTTGGACCTTGTGGCGCTCTGATCTTCGATGGCAGCGCTTGGCGCAGGCTGCCTTTGCTCATTGGCGCGCTTCGAATACTTGGCGTGGTCTTTGGCTCCGCTCAGCACAGAGACACAAGGGCCTTGGTGCTCCGGATGTTTGGCTTGTGTGAGGCCAAAATCACTGCTTTGACCTTTAGTGACAATATTAGTAAGAAATCACCCTAGTTCCTAATATATTTCAAGATTTGACTTTTTTCCATCGCCACATGCAGCGACATAGGGTAGACAAGCTACCGCCATAGTCAATGGCGGTAGCCCTTGGACCAAGACCACTAACCACACTGATGTGGCAGAAGTCTACCGCCAACAGTCATGATGGTAGCCTATAGATCCTGTCACCAATGTCGAGGGTTGTGGCGGTAGCTACCCAAAACGTTTCGTGCAGCACATGCTTTCCTCTATGCCTACATATTACATGGCCAACAATATGCTTTCCAAGAAGTTCATAGCTAAGCTTACTGCCATCATTACAACCTTTTGGTGGACTAGGATCAAAGATATTTCTACCTCTAAAGCTCTTTGTCTCAAAGCTTGGAAAGACATCCGCACTTCAAAAGAAAGAGGGGTGCCTGGGGATTAGGAACTTGCAATGAATCAAGCTTTAACTCTTAATGTCACTTGAAGGATTGTTGAAGCCCCTTCGTCTCATCTTCACTGCATCCTTAAGGCCTTATACTTCCCTAATTCTTCTATTTGGTTGACCAGCTCTTCTGTACCAAAATCAGGTTTTTGGTCCTCTCTTCTTAAAGTTATGCCTAAGCTTAAAATTCATTGCTTTTATGAACTCACCCAAGGCAATATATCTGCGTGGAGCACCCCTTGGTGCTTTTCGTGGTCCGAAGTGTACAATCATTTGATTATTCAACATCCCAGTTTGTTTATCCTGCCATGGTGAAAGATTCATGGCTTCATAATCAGAAAAATTGCAACCATGCTCTCATTAATCCGCTGTTTGCTCAGCCTACTACTTATATAATTTTTAACACTCCAATAATTCGGCATGACAGAGTCAGGTATCCTCTGTTGGCACCTAACTCCTACAGGCAAATGCAATACCCTGCTTTCAGGACTTTCAGATCACTCCCAACAACTAGCCCACACCTCCTCCTATGCTGGTTTCTAACATTTTAAAGCAGGTCTGAGAACTCAAAAGACTTTGGACCCTAGAATCCAAACATTTGCATGGAGACTGCTCCCCCTATTGGTATACGAGCAGGTAATTACTTGATTCATATTGATAAAAGTTGTTGCAGGTGTGATCTTCCTGAAGATGAGCTACACAGGTTTATTAGATGTAGCTTGCTATTACTGCAGCAAACATTCGGAATATGGGCACGAGGAGGCAAAGCCTAGTAGCTGTCACCCGCGGTTGATTGTGCGAGGCCAACGCACTGTCTGCTTGTTGTCTATACTGCCGTTGGGGACAACTGAGACCGTGACATCGACGTCAATAGTGTGGAGAAACAATACGGTTGCAGCAACCGAATTGGACCATTTGATTTCAGAATGCACGGTAACATATGTTCAGAGCTGCTGCATTTCATTTTCAGTTTTCTCTGCCTAGGTGTGCAGAACATGGAACAAACATCCGGATCGATGGCACCCAGCCGAAACTGCAATATCTGTAAATGAGCACGCCATGTTTCGCTACTCCAAACATAAAGCTCTGAACAGGGAGATAGAATTAAAGGATCACCCCATAACAGAACAAGTTAATGCACCAAAGCCGAAAAGAAACGCTAAGATAGCACTGGCCAGTCCAAGAGCTGAATAAATTCAGCATGAACCAAAACTGGAATAGGAAACCAAGCCCCACAACCAACTGGGCGGTATAAAGTTCATAGGCTTATGATGCAGACCATACACGGAAAGAACTCACATATGATGCGCACAAAGACACAAAGATGGAAACACTCTCGCGACATATATGCTTAAACCTTGCATTTCTGAATAGTCAAGCCATGGCATATGAACCATCAACCCAAGTCTTCTTGCCTTTGCTAGAAATTGAATCCTGTACAGAAATGAAAAGATAATGTAAGAGTACTTTGTTGTATCTGCAGAAGTAAAAAACGCCCAGTTACTTGACTATGAAAATTAAGATACCAGAACAAAGTTCAGAAAGTATGGAGATTAACTTTACCAGGTGCAACTTATCTTAATATGGATTTGGGGACAAACTTTGATTATATTTGATACGGCCATTTCTTAGCTGATAATCTAACACTAAAACATCTAGTTAAACTGCTCCCTAATTGGAACGCGGAAAATGTCATTGGCAATTTCGTGGCAAGGGGATTGTGAAATAAGAAATTACGGCATACACTACTAGTCCTAGAAATGCTTATGTACAGACTTTTGTTTCTCAAGAAAATCTTATGTGGACTATTAAGACCCCCTAGGAAGGGGAGCCTTGGCGCAGTGGTAAAGCTGCTGCCTTGTGACCATGAGGTAACGGGTTCAAGTCCTGGAAACAGCCTCTTACAGAAATGTAGGGAAAGGCTGCGTACTATAGACCCAAAGTAGTCGGACCCTTCCCCGGACCCTGCGCAAGCCAGAGCTACATGCACCCGGCTGCCCTATACTATTAAGACTTCCTAGGAACAAAGTGATGAATCACAAGCAAATCTGGTGCTGAATAATTTAGCCCATAAGTGCAACAACTGCTTATATTTATCGAGGCAATAAAAGTTGCTATTCACTAGTACCTCTATTCAAAAACACAACGAGTCAAATATTGTTTTATTGCACACATTTGAGTTACAATTCAGAGCTAAGCAACATGTGAAGATACTTCACTACCCTGAACCAATCAATTCAGACATTTGTGCCAGTGCCCACAAGACCAGAACTAATCAATAAGACCACATGTTCTGTTACACTTATTGTTTCTGCCGTGACACGGTTAAATGAAATATCCTTTGCCAATAGATGGATTATATTGGTTTTCCCTTTTGTGAGTCACCAGATGCGGTCCAGATTTTGCATTGCCTCAAACAAGTTGGCACCCTACAAACGGTTCCTACATATTCCATGATTTTCTTATTCACTGCTTGCTCTATTAGTTTCTTTCTGACATATGGAAGCTAATTTCACAATACGGAGTATATGCAAAGTGCCATTAGTTAGCTTACGTATGTTAAATGCACACAGGAACCTCAAAATTTTGAGAATCCTCTTGTCCACCACATTACATTTGACTTCAACTATGTTAAGGTGCTCTGATATTGCAGACGGTCTCTCCATGCAACAGTAGCTTCCTTCCATTTCCACTTCATGATTTGGTCCCTAAGACAAGCATAAACATTCAACAAATATGGATAACTGATAATAACTTTAACAGTGCAGCAATTGTCCATTTAGAAGTTTAATACCTCAGAAAATAGTTGAAGAGTGAGCTTCTCTTGAACTGGCGAGTTTTTCAGAATGCATGCTAGTGGATCCAAGTAAGGAGCCTCACACCAATACTCACTGAGTACTAATGTCTTTAACTTACTAAATGCAGGGCAGTGTTTCAGATCTCTTGCGAAAATGAACTGGGTAGAAATACAAAAGGTAACCAAATTAAGTAATCCTAACTGAGAATGTGAGATCTGATCTAAGAACACTCAACTGGAGGTTATACATAACTTACTAAATACGTAGATAGTGCACCACAAAAAAAGGGTTAACTACAAAAGAGTTAAAAGACAAGTGACATCCTTTCCTATTTCAGACATCAACTTGAGGTGTTTAGCACTTGAGATACCACCCAGAAGCACACAATTGCTGCTGCCGTCGTCACTAATAGGAACACAATTCTTACATGTATTATCATTAGCTCCACAGAAAACACCAGAGTCATAATTCAAACAGACATCTTTGCATCTATTGCCAAGATTAACACATGCGGCTTCTAGCAATGCCATGTCTTCAAGCAAAGGAGTCATACCATGAAAGCCTTCTAGTTTTAGAGAGACAAGGCCCGGAGCAGAAATACGGACCCGGCAATCTGAGTCAGAGCGGCAAAAAGTGATGCTCAAATGCTTCAGGGAACGGGATGATATCCTATCAGCATTGATTTCGCAATCATTCATTTTCGGTTCCTTCAATGCTGGACAGCTAGCAAAATCAAGAAAGGCCTTTTGTAGGGCTACAGAATGAAGGTCCAATGTTACCAGATGCTGAGAGACAAGGTGCAGGTTGTCTAGGTGGAGGTAACCATCCTCGAGGATATGAAGGGTGAGCGCCTGAACTTTCCACATCACGGCAAAACGGGTCCATAGGTTCACATAGGGCACATCATCACTGTCGAATTGATCGAATTTGATCTCAACAGTGTCCAGCTGGGTGCGCTCACGCAGGGCTATCAGATGGTCCATGAACTTCCGGAGGTCTTTGACTTCAAAGACATCATCGTCGTCAAGGCGGACGATGCGCAGGCCTGTGGTGGACCTCCAGAGGTGGCGCCAGCGCCGGCCGAGCACGCACGTGCACACGGCCGCCTGCACTGGGAGGAAGGAGAGCAAATGGTGGAGCATATGGTCGGGGAGGGCGCTGATGTGGTCGGTGGCGGTCACCGGCGGCGCACTCTTGCGCTTCTTCCTGCTAGGAGGCATTCTGTCGAGTAGGTGGCGGGCGTGGTTGGCGCTGCGAAGCAAAGGAAGGATCAAACGATGCGAGGAGAGGGTGGAGAGAGCGGGGGTCGGATGGATGCCTAACGGCGACGTCGCCTCACCTCACCTCGCCGGATCGCCCCCGGCAAGTCGGCTCGTCACGAGTCGCCGCCGCCGCGAGAATCGAAACTCGTTGGAGGCGACCGCCAAATAGGTTTTTTTTTTTTTTTGAGAAATCTGGCCATATTTATTCATTCTAGACAATTGACATAGGTACAAGGTTTGGGTCATAAGGATTTCCCAACCAAACATGTCTACCTCAGTCTAGCGTACTAGCAAACTTGGCAAGATTGTGAGCCTCATAATTATGGTTCCTACGCTTGTGAATAAAAGAACAAGAAATAAAACTATTACAATGACTCGATATTTCATGTACCAACGCAGCATTTGGGCATCCAGTCCCCGATTAATATCATTCACCACTTGTTGACAGTCCGACGCCACACAAATATTCTAAACCGCAAGGTCTTCAGCTAGAGCCAGAGCTTCGCGGCAAGCATAAGTTTTCAAAGCCAGTGGGTCAGTAATGTCTTGAAAGACAAGCGCTGATGAACCCAGGTAAAAACCTCCCTGGTCTCTGCATACTGCCGCGACGGCTCCTCCAAGACGGGATCTCATCACTACACCATCTACATTAATCCTCACAGAGCCACTAAGGGGTGGCAACCACTTCTCCTGAGATGCAGGCGCAACCGTGCGTGTTGTCTGATGTTCCCTCGAAGTGTTCCCGTAACCGAGCTCGTCGATGAAGTTGTTGACAAAGCACGATGTCTGTTGTGGACTTTGAAAGATTGATTCATACATAGCCTTTCATCTGGCATACCAAATAGAACATAACGTAATCACCATCCTTGTGAAACTAGCCTGGTCCATCACCTCATTCAGCTCAAACAGCCAGATCCTTGCGTTAGCTTCCAGGTTATCAGCCATTTGGGAAACCATTGCTTCATCTGCCAAAGCCCATACACAGTGTGACATAGTGCATGTAACTAGAGCGTGTCGCCATGAGTCCTGACATCCGCATAATGGACAAGCATCTTGTACTGCCATATTCCTTCTCTTCAAGATATCCGATGTTGGTAGTAAATGATGGGCAAGTCTCCAGAGGAACATTCTTACCTTCGACGGGATCTTGACCTTCCATAAGGAACACCATGATTCCTCATCCCGCTTGGCATTAGATGATCCACCTCTTCCCTAGAGCCACTCCTCCCTCTGCAGTTTTGTTTTAAGCAAAAATTTGTAAGCCGAGCTCACGCTGAATCTGCCCTTTTTATCCGGGTGCCAAGCCCAGAAGTCATCAATGTTACGCGTGTAGACCGGGATCCATAAAATGGCTTCAGCTTCAATTGGCAGGAAAACTGTTCGGACTAGTGCCTCGTTCCAAGAAGTTGTGACTGGGGATAGCAGCTCCCACACATACCTAGGAGGGTTCGCCACTAACGAAGTAATGGGGCGCGGCGTCATCTCCTTTGGTATCCAATTATCAGCCCAAATGTCCATTGTTTTTTCATTGCCAATCCTGCGAATAATCCCTTGCTTGGCTAGATCTTGCCCCTCCAGGATAGCGCGCCATATTTGGGACGGTCTAGATCCCAGCTCGGCACTGAGTATCATCTTGTCAGGGTAGTAAGCAGCTTTGAGAATTCTGGCACTCAAACTTGTTGGTTCCTGAAGTAGCTTCCATGCTTGTCGCGCCAACAAAGCAAGATTAAACAGCTCGAGGTCTCTAAAGCCGAGCCCTCCCAGGTGCTTCGGCCTAGTCATCATGTCCCAAGATACCCAAGCTGGTTTGCGCTCTCCTTGTTTGCACCCCCACCAAAACTTCCTAATGATGGATTTTATGTGATCACACAAACCTCTCGGGAGCTTAAAACATGACATAGAGTACACAGGGATAGCTTGGGCCACAGATTTAATAAGGACATCTTTCCCACCTGCTAATAGGCATTTGCTCATCCAGCCCTTCACCTTATCCCAGACCCTGTCACTCAAATATTTGAAAGTCCTCTTCTTTGAGTGGCCCACATCAGTAGGCATGCCCAAGTACCTGTCACTCAAAGATTCATTAGGAACTTGCAAGTGGCCCTTAACAGCGTTGTGTACTATCTCGGGACAACCCTTGCTAAAGAAAATTGAAGATTTTTCTTTGTTTATCGTTTATCGAAAAAGGTTTTTGACAAAGTTCAAGGTGTTGAATACGATGAGATTTTCTTGCTCGTATCGATGCTTAAAAGTCTGTCCGAATCATGTTAGCAATTGCCGCATTTTATGAAATCTGGCAAATGGATAAACAAAACTGCATTCCTTAATGGATTTATTAAAGAAGAGTTGTATATGATGCAACCAGAAGGTTTTGTCAATCCTAAAGGTACTAACAAAATGTGCAAGCTCCAGCGATCCATCTATGGATTGGTGCAAGCCTCTCGGAGTTGGAATATACGCTTTGATGAGTTAATCAAAGCATATGGTTTTATACAGACTTATTGAGAAACCTGTATTTACAATAAAGTGAGTGGGAGCACTACAGCCTTTCTGATTAGTATATGTGAGTGACATATTGTTGATCAGAAATGATGTAGAATTTTTCTGCAAAGCATAAAGGAGTGTTTTAAAGGAGTTCTTTAAAAGGAAAAAAACCCTCAGTAAAAGCTACTTACATATTAAGCATCAAGATCTATTGAGATAGATCAAGACGCTTGATAAGATTTTCAATGAGTACATACCTTGGCAAGATTTTGAAATAGTTCAAAATGGAACAGTCAAAGAAAGAGTTCTTGCCTGTGTTGCAAAGGTATGAAATTGAGTAAGACTCAAATCCCGACCACAGCAGAAAATAGAAAGAGAATGAAAAGTCATTCCCTGTGCCTCAGTCCTAGGTTCTATAAAGCATGCTATGCTATGTACCAGACCTATTGTATACCTTGCTCTGAATTTGGCAAGAGAGTACAATAGTGATCTAGGAGTAGATCACTGGACATTGGTCAAGAATATCCTTAGTAAGGACTAAGGAGATGTTTCTCGATTATGGAGGTGATAAAAGAGTTTGTTGTAAAAGTTACATCAGTGCAAACTTTTACACTGATCCAGATGACACTAAGTCTCAACCTGGATACATATTGAAAGTGGGAGCAATTAGCTAGAGTAGCTCCGTGCAGAGCATTGTTGACATAAATATTTGCAAAATACTTACGGATCTGAATGTGACAGACCCGTTGACTAAGATTCTCTCACAAGCAAAACATGATCACACCTTAGTACTCCTTGGGTGTTAATCACATAGCGATGTGAACTAGATTACTGAGTCTAGTAAAACCCTTTGGGTGTTGGTCACATAGCGATGTGAACTATGGGTGTTAATCACATGGTGATGTGAACTATTGCTGTTAAATCACATGGCGATGTGAACTAGATTATTGACTCTAGTGCAAGTGGGAGACTGAAGGAAATATGCCCTAGAGGCAATAATAAAGTTATTATTTATTTCCTTATATCATGATAAATGTTTATTATTCATGCTAGAATTGTATTAACCGGAAACATAATACATGTGTGAATACATAGACAAACAGAGTGTCACTAGTATGCCTCTACTTGACTAGCTCGTTAATCAAAGATGGTTATGTTTCCTAACCATGAACAATAAGTTGTTATTTGATTAACGAGGTCACATCATTAGTAGAATGATCTGATTGACATGACCCATTCCATTAGCTTAGCACCCGATCGTTTAGTATGTTGCTATTGCTTTCTTCATGACTTATACATGTTCCTATGACTATGAGATTATGCAACTCCCGTTTGCCGGAGGAACACTTTGGGTACTACCAAACGTCACAACGTAAATGGGTGATTATAAAGGAGTACTACAGGTGTCTCCAATGGTCGATGTTGGGTTGGCGTATTTCGAGATTAGGATTTGTCACTCCGATTGTCGGAGAGGTATCTCTGGGCCCTCTCGGTAATACACATCACATAAGCCTTGCAAGCATTACAACTAATATGTTAGTTGTGAGATGATGTATTACGGAACGAGTAAAGAGACTTGCCAGTAACGAGATTGAACTAGGTATTGGATACCGACGATCGAATCTCGGGCAAGTAACATACCGATGACAAAGGGAACAACGTATGTTGTTATGCGGTCTGACCGATAAAGATCTTCATAGAATATGTAGGAGCCAATATGGGCATCCAGGTCCCGCTATTGGTTATTGACCAGAGACGTGTCTCGGTCATGTCTACATTGTTCTCGAACCCGTAGGGTCCGCACGCTTAAGGTTACGATGACAGTTATATTATGAGTTTATGCATTTTGATGTACCGAAGGTTGTTCGGAGTCCCGGATGTGATCACGGACATGACGAGGAGTCTCGAAATGGTCGAGACGTAAAGATTGATATATTGGAAGCCTATATTTGGATATCGGAAGTGTTCCGGGTGAAATCGGGATTTTACCGGAATACCGGGAGGGTTACCGGAACCCCCCGGGAGCTATTTGGGCCATAGTGGGCCTTAGTGGAAAAGAGAAGGGGCTGCCCTAGATGGGCTGCGCGCCCCCCCTTCCCCTAGTCCTATTAGGACTAGGAGAGGTGGCCGGTGAAGGAAATATGCCCTAGAGACAATAATAAAGTTATTATTTATTTCCTTATTTCATGATAAATGTTTATTATTCATGCTAGAATTGTATTAACCGGAAACATAATACATGTGTGAATACATAGACAAACAAAGTGTCACTAGTATGCCTCTACTTGACTAGCTCGTTAATCAAAGATGGTTATGTTTCCTAACCATGAACAATGAGTTGTTATTTGATTAACGAGGTCACATCATTAGTAGAATGATCTGATTGACATGACCCATTCCATTAGCTTAGCACCCGATCGTTTAGTATGTTGCTATTGCTTTCTTCATGACTTATACATGTTCCTATGACTATGAGATTATGCAACTCCCGTTTACCGGAGGAACACTTTGGGTACTACCAAACGTCACAACGTAACTGGGTGATTATAAAGGAGTACTACAGGTGTCTCCAATGGTCGATGTTGGGTTGGCGTATTTCGAGATTAGAATTTGTCACTCCGATTGTCGGAGAGGTATCTCTGGGCCCTCTCGGTAATACACATCACATAAGCCTTGCAAGCATTACAACTAATGTGTTAGTTGTGAGATGATGTATTACGGAACGAGTAAAGAGACTTGCCGGTAACGAGATTGAACTAGGTATTGGATACCGACGATCGAATCTCGGGCAAGTAACATACCGATGACAAAGGGAACAACGTATGTTGTTATGCGGTCTGACCGATAAAGATCTTCGTAGAATATGTAGGAGCCAATATGGGCATCCAGGTCCCGCTATTGGTTATTGACCAGAGACGTGTCTCGGTCATGTCTACATTGTTCTCGAACCCGTAGGGTCCGCACGCTTAAGGTTACGATGACAGTTATATTATGAGTTTATGCATTTTGATGTACCGAAGGTTGTTCGGAGTCCCGGATATGATCACGGACATGACGAGGAGTCTCGAAATGGTCGAGACGTAAAGATTGATATATTGGAAGCCTATGTTTGGACATCGGAAGTGTTCCGGGTGAAATCGGGATTTTACCGGGTTACCGGGAGGTTACCGGAACCCCCCGGGAGCCATATGGGCCTTCATGGGCCTTAGTGGAAAGGAGAAAGGGGCAGCCCAAGGTGGCTGCGCCTCTTCCCCCTCCCCTAGTCCTATTAGGACTAGGAGAAGGTGGCCGGCCCCCCTCTCTCCCTTCCCCTCCGAGGAATCCTAGTTGGACTAGGATTGGAGGGGGAATCCTACTCCCAGTGGGAGTAGGACTCTCCTGCGCATCCCCCCCTTTGGCCGGCCAGCTCCCCTCCTCTCCTCCTTTATATACGGAGGCAGGGGCACCTCTAAACACACAAGTTGACACAAGTTGATCCACGTGATCGATTCCTTAGCCGTGTGCGGTGCCCCCTGCCACCATATTCCTCGATAATACTGTAGCGGAGTTTAGGCGAAGCCCTGCTACTGTAGTTCATCAAGATCGTCACCACGCCGTCGTGCTGACGGAACTCTTCCCCGACACTTTGCTGGATCAGAGTCCGGGGATCGTCATCGAGCTGAACGTGTGCTCGAACTCGGAGGTGCCGTAGTTTCGGTGCTTGATCGGTTGGATCGTGAAGACGTACGACTACTTCCTCTACGTCGTGTCATCGCTTCCGCAGTCGGTCTGCGTAGGGTACGTAGACAATACTCTTCCCCTCGTTGCTATGCATCACATGATCCTGTGTGCGCGTAGGAAAATTTTTGAAATTACTACGAAACCCAACAGTGGTATCAGAGCCTAGGTTATTGATGTTGATGTTATATGCACGAGTAGAACACAAGTGAGTTGTGGACGATACAAGTCATACTGCCTACCAGCATGTCATATTTTGGTTCGGCGGTATTGTTGGACGAGACGACCCGGACCAACCTTACGCGTACGCTTACGCGAGACCGGTTCCCTCGACATGCTTTGCACAGAGATGGCTTGCGGGCGACTGCCTCTCCAACTTTAGTTGAACCAAGTATGGCTACGCCCGGTCCTTGAGAAGGTTAAAACGGAGTCTATTTGACAAACTATCGTTGTGGGTTTGATGCGTAGGTGAGATTGGTTCTTACTTAAGCCCGTAGCAGCCACGTAAAACATGCAACAACAAAGTAGAGGACGTCTAACTTGTTTTTGCAGGGCATGTTGTGATGTGATATGGTCAAGGCATGATGCTGAATTTTATTGTATGAGATGATCATGTTTTGTAACCAAGTTATCGGCAACTGGCAGGAGCCATATGGTTGTCGCTTTATTGTATGCAATGCAATCGCGATGTAATGCTTAACTTTATTACTAAACGGTAGTGATAGTCGTGAAAGCATAAGATTGGCGAGACGACAACGATGCTACGATGGAGATCAAGGTGTCGCGCCGGTGACAATGGTGATCATGACGGTGCTTCGGAGATGGAGATCACAAGCACAAGATGATGATGGCCATATCATATCACTTATATTGATTGCATGTGATGTTTATCTTTTTATGCATCTTATCTTGCTTTGATTGACGGTAGCATTATAAGATGATCTCTCACTAAATTATCAAGAAGTGTTCTCCCTGAGTATGCACCGTTGCAAAAGTTCTTCGTGCTGAGACACCACGTGATGATCGGGTGTGATAGGCTCTACGTTCAAATACAACGGGTGCAAAACAGTTGCGCACGCAGAATACTCAGGTTAAACTTGACGAGCCTAGCATATGCAGATATGGCCTCGGAACACGGAGACCGAAAGGTCGAGCGTGAATCATATAGTAGATATGATCAACATAATGATGTTCACCGATGAAACTACTCCATCTCACGTGATGATCGGATATGGTTTAGTTGATTTGGATCACGTGATCACTTAGAAGATTAGAGGGATATCTATCTAAGTGGGAGTTCTTAAGTAATATGATTAATTGAACTTAAATTTATCATGAACTTAGTCCTGGTAGTATTTTGCAAATCATGTTGTAGATCGATAGCTCGCGTTGTTGCTTCCCTGTGTTTATTTTGATATGTTCCTAGAGAATATTGTGTTGAAAAATGTTAGTAGCAATATTGCGGATTTGATCCGTGATCTGAGGTTAAATCCTCATTGCTGCACAGAAGAATTATGTCCTTAATGCACCGCTAGGTGACGAACCTATTGCAGGAGCAAATACAGACGTTATGAATGTTTGGCTAGCTCAATATAATGACTACTTGATAGTTTAAGTGCACCATGCTTAACGGCTTAGAATCGGGACTTCAAAGATGTTTTGAACATCATGGACCATATGAGATGTTCCAGTAATTGAAGTTAATATTTCAAGCAAATACCCGAGTTGAGAGATATGAAGTCTCCAACAAGTTCTATAGCTAAAAGATGGAGGAGAATCGCTCAACTAGTGAGCATGTGCTCAGATTGTCTGGGTACTTCAATTGCTTGAATCAAGTGGGAGTTAATCTTCCAGATAAGATAGTGATTGACAGAATTCTCTAGTCACCATCACTAAGTTACTGAACTTCGTGATGAACTATAGTATGCAAATGATGATGAAAATGATTCCCGAGCTCTTCGTGATGTTGAAATCAACGAAGGTAGAAATCAAGAAAGAGCATCAAGTGTTGATGGTTGACAAAGATCACTAGTTTCAAGAAAAGGGCAAAGGGAAAGAAAGGGGAACTTCAAGTAGATTGACAAGCAAGTTGTCACTCCCACGAAGAAGCCCAAAGCTGAACCAAAGCCTGAAACTGAGTGCTTACACTGCAAAGGAAATGGTCACTGGAAGCGGAACTACCCTAAATATTTGGTGGATAAGAAGGATGGCAAAGTGAAAAAGGGTATATTTGATATACAGGTGTTTGATGTGTGCTTTACTAGTGTTTATAGCAACCCCTCGGTATTTGGTACTGGTTCAGTTGCTAAGAGTAGTAACTCGAAACGGGAGTTGCAGAATAAACAGAAACTAGTTAAGGGTGAAGTGATGATGTGTGTTGAAAGTAGTTTCAAGATTGATATGATCATCATCGCACACTCCCTATTCTTTCGGGATTAGTGTTGAACCTAAATAAATGTTATTTGGTGTTTGCGTTGAGCATGAATATGATTTGATCATGTTTATTGCAATAAGGTTACTCATTTAAGTAAGAGAATAAACTGTTGTTCTATTTACATGAATAAAACCTTATATGGTTACACACCCAATGAAAATGGTTCATTGGATCTCGATCGTAGTGATACACATATTCATAATATTGATGCCAAAAGATGCAAAGTTAATAATGATAGTGCAACTTATTTGTGGCACTGCCGTTTGGGTCATATCGGTGTAAAGCGCATGAAGAAACTCCATAAAGATGGATTTTCGGAATCACTTGGTTATGAATCATTTGATGCTTGCGAACCGTGCCTTTTGGGCAAGATGACTAAAACTCCGTTCTTCGGAACAATGGAACGAGTTACTGACTTGTTGGAAATAATACATACCGATGTATGCGATCCAATGAGTGTTGTTGCTCGTGGCAAGCATCGTTGTTTTCTGACCTTCACAAGATGATTTGAGCAGATATGGGTATATCTACTTGATGAAACATAAGTCTGAAATAGTTGAAAGGTTCAAAGAATTTCAGAGTGAAGTGGAAAAATCATCGTAACAAGAAAATAAAGTTTCTGCGATCTGATCGCGGAGACAAATATTTGAGTTACGAGTTTGGTCTTCAATTAAAACAATGTGGAATAGTTTCACAGCTCACGCCACCTAGAACACCACATCGTTATGGTGTGTCCGAACGTCGTAACCGCACTTTATTGGATATGGTGCGACCTATGATGTCTCTTATCGGTTTTACCACTATCGTTTTGGGGATGTGCATTAGAGACAACTGCATTCACGTTTAAAAAGGGCACCATCTAAATCCGTTGAGACGACACCGTATGAACTATGGTTTAGCAGTAAACCTAAGCTGTCGTTTCTTAAAGTTTGGAGTTGCAATGCTTATATGAAAAAGGTTTTCAACCTGATAAGCTCGAACCCAAATCGGAGAAGTGCGTCTTCATAGGATACCCAAAGGTAACTATTGGGTAGACCTTCTATCACAGATCCGAAGGCAAGTTATTCGTTGCTAAAATGGATCCTTTCTAGAGAAGAAGTTTCTCTCGAAAGAAGTGAGTGGGAGGAAAGTAGAACTTGACGAGGTAACTGTACCTGCTCCCTTACTGGAAAGTAGTTCATCACAGAAAACTGTTTCAGTGACACCTACACCAGTTAGTGAGGAAGCCAATGATAATGATCATGAAACTTCAGATCAAGATACTACTGAACCGCGTAGATCAACCAGAGTAAGATCCGCACCAGAGTGGTACGGTAATCCTGTTCTGGAGGTCATGCTACTAGATCATGATGAACCTACGAACTATGAGGAAGCAATGATGAGCCCAGATTCCACGAAATGGCTTGAGGCCATGAAATCTGAGATATGATCCATGTATGAGAACAAAGTGTAGACTTTGATTGACTTGCCCGATGATCGGTGAGTCATTAAGAATAAATGGATCTTCAAGAGGAAGACAGACGTTGATAGTAGTGTTACTATCTACAAAGCTAGACTTGTCGAAAAAGGTTTTTGACAAAGTTCAAGGTGTTGAATACGATGAGATTTTCTTGCTCGTATCGATGCTTAAAAGTCTGTCCGAATCATGTTAGCAATTGCCGCATTTTATGAAATCTGGCAAATGGATAAACAAAACTGCATTCCTTAATGGATTTATTAAAGAAGAGTTGTATATGATGCAACCAGAAGGTTTTGTCAATCCTAAAGGTACTAACAAAATGTGCAAGCTCCAGCGATCCATCTATGGATTGGTGCAAGCCTCTCGGAGTTGGAATATACGCTTTGATGAGTTAATCAAAGCATATGGTTTTATACAGACTTATTGAGAAACCTGTATTTACAATAAAGTGAGTGGGAGCACTACAGCCTTTCTGATTAGTATATGTGAGTGACATATTGTTGATCAGAAATGATGTAGAATTTTTCTGCAAAGCATAAAGGAGTGTTTTAAAGGAGTTCTTTAAAAGGAAAAAAACCCTCAGTAAAAGCTACTTACATATTAAGCATCAAGATCTATTGAGATAGATCAAGACGCTTGATAAGATTTTCAATGAGTACATACCTTGGCAAGATTTTGAAATAGTTCAAAATGGAACAGTCAAAGAAAGAGTTCTTGCCTGTGTTGCAAAGGTATGAAATTGAGTAAGACTCAAATCCCGACCACAGCAGAAAATAGAAAGAGAATGAAAAGTCATTCCCTGTGCCTCAGTCCTAGGTTCTATAAAGCATGCTATGCTATGTACCAGACCTATTGTATACCTTGCTCTGAATTTGGCAAGAGAGTACAATAGTGATCTAGGAGTAGATCACTGGACATTGGTCAAGAATATCCTTAGTAAGGACTAAGGAGATGTTTCTCGATTATGGAGGTGATAAAAGAGTTTGTTGTAAAAGTTACATCAGTGCAAACTTTTACACTGATCCAGATGACACTAAGTCTCAACCTGGATACATATTGAAAGTGGGAGCAATTAGCTAGAGTAGCTCCGTGCAGAGCATTGTTGACATAAATATTTGCAAAATACTTACGGATCTGAATGTGACAGACCCGTTGACTAAGATTCTCTCACAAGCAAAACATGATCACACCTTAGTACTCCTTGGGTGTTAATCACATAACGATGTGAACTAGATTACTGAGTCTAGTAAAACCATTTGGGTGTTGGTCACATAGCGATGTGAACTATGGGTGTTAATCACATGGTGATGTGAACTATTGCTGTTAAATCACATGGCGATGTGAACTAGATTATTGACTCTAGTGCAAGTGGGAGACTGAAGGAAATATGCCCTAGAGGCAATAATAAAGTTATTATTTATTTCCTTATATCATGATAAATGTTTATTATTCATGCTAGAATTGTATTAACCGGAAACATAATACATGTGTGAATACATAGACAAACAGAGTGCCACTAGTATGCCTCTACTTGACTAGCTCGTTAATCAAAGATGGTTATGTTTCCTAACCATGAACAATAAGTTGTTATTTGATTAACGAGGTCACATCATTAGTAGAATGATCTGATTGACATGACCCATTCCATTAGCTTAGCACCCGATCGTTTAGTATGTTGCTATTGCTTTCTTCATGACTTATACATGTTCCTATGACTATGAGATTATGCAACTCCCGTTTGCCGGAGGAACACTTTGATTACTACCAAACGTCACAATGTAAATGGGTGATTATAAAGGAGTACTACAGGTGTCTCCAATGGTCGATGTTGGGTTGGCGTATTTCGAGATTAGGATTTGTCACTCCGATTGTCGGAGAGGTATCTCTGGGCCCTCTCGGTAATACACATCACATAAGCCTTGCAAGCATTACAACTAATATGTTAGTTGTGAGATGATGTATTACGGAACGAGTAAAGAGACTTGCCAGTAACGAGATTGAACTAGGTATTGGATACCGACGATCGAATCTCGGGCAAGTAACATACCGATGACAAAGGGAACAACGTATGTTGTTATGCGGTCTGACCGATAAAGATCTTCGTAGAATATGTAGGAGCCAATATGGGCATCCAGGTCCCGCTATTGGTTATTGACCAGAGACGTGTCTCGGTCATGTCTACATTGTTCTCGAACCCGTAGGGTCCGCACGCTTAAGGTTACGATGACAGTTATATTATGAGTTTATGCATTTTGATGTACCGAAGGTTGTTCGGAGTCCCGGATATGATCACGGACATGACGAGGAGTCTCTAAATGGTCGAGACGTAAAGATTGATATATTGGAAGCCTATGTTTGGACATCGGAAGTGTTCCGGGTGAAATCGGGATTTTACCGGGTTACCGGGAGGTTACCGGAACCCCCCGGGAGCCATATGGGCCTTCATGGGCCTTAGTGGAAAGGAGAAAGGGGCAGCCCAAGGTGGCTGCGCCTCTTCCCCCTCCCCTAGTCCTATTAGGACTAGGAGAAGGTGGCCGGCCCCCCTCTCTCCCTTCCCCTCCGAGGAATCCTAGTTGGACTAGGATTGGAGGGGGAATCCTACTCCCAGTGGGAGTAGGACTCTCCTGCGCCTCCCCCCCTTTGGCCGGCCAGCTCCCCTCCTCTCCTCCTTTATATACGGAGGCAGGGGCACCTCTAAACACACAAGTTGACACAAGTTGATCCACGTGATCGATTCCTTAGCCGTGTGCGGTGCCCCCTGCCACCATATTCCTCGATAATACTGTAGCGGAGTTTAGGCGAAGCCCTGCTACTGTAGTTCATCAAGATCGTCACCACGCCGTCGTGCTGACGGAACTCTTCCCTGACACTTTGCTGGATCAGAGTCCGGGGATCGTCATCGAGCTGAACGTGTGCTCGAACTCGGAGGTGCCGTAGTTTCGGTGCTTGATCGGTTGGATCGTGAAGACGTACGACTACTTCCTCTACGTCGTGTCATCGCTTCCGCAGTCGGTCTGCGTAGGGTATGTAGACAATACTCTTCCCCTCGTTGCTATGCATCACATGATCCTGTGTGCGCGTAGGAAAATTTTTGAAATCACATGATCCTGCCGGGAAGAGACCGCACCAGGTCACCGAGCCCAGAGCCCTGTCCAGTCTTACATGGGTAAAAGAACCGCCCGTAACTTTCTTTTCGCAGGTCCATCGTGTCCCTTTGAAACCAAGATCAACCAAACCGCACACATCAACAACATCTCTAAACCCTTGCATTTGTGACTGACTCCTAGAGCCAATACCATCATGTTCGTCATGTTTCAGCACTTTGTTGAAGTCCCCTACACACACCCAATGCAGATCATGGAGTGTTGAAAGGTTCTTCATTGTATCCCAAGTATGATGACGGAGATGGGTCTGCGCTTCCCCATAGAAGCATGAAAGCCTCCACAGTTAGTCCCTTGCACCAGTGATTTTGCCGTCAATACGATACTTTGAGTAGCCCAAAACCTCAATATTTATTTCATTATTCCAGATAAGTGCTAAACCTCCACTCCGACCGGAGGCATCAATAGCAAAAGAACTATCATATCCTAGAGTACTTTTTAAATTTTCTGCTCTCTCCCCACTAATCTGGGTCTCAACTATACAAAGTACTCTAGAGGCAAACTTATTCGCGAGTTCGCGTAGCTCTTGAAATGTCGGTGCGTTGCCAATCCCCCGAATATTCTAGCATAGAAGATTCATTGCGTCCGGCGGTCCACCTCCATGGAGGCCGTCGATCTCGCGTCCGAGTTCTTCCCTCCTGGAGGGGTCTTCCTAGCACCACCATTGCCTGCCTTCTCATTCTATCCCGTTAATATAGACCTCTTAGGATCTTGTTTTGGAGGAGGACTAAGTGGGACAGTACCTCCAATGGATTTAGCGGCAACAACAAGTTCCATGCCCGTGGTAGCCTTAGGTTTCAGTGAACCAACCACCTGATCAGAAGATATTTTACGATTGACATCGTTCACCACCATATCCATCCTTTCCTAAACATGTGTGATCGTTCCACTTGGTTCAGTGTTAATAGGCATATTGCACTCCTGGTTCTTAGCTCTCTGGTTTTTGTTTCGGCGCAGAGTACCCCAAGCAGTTGTCGCCGGCGCACGAAGGTTTTTGAAGACTAAAGCAGAGGGAGGATGGACACCATCCCCATGCTCTTTAAACTCATGCCCCATCATCTCACAAACATGGCACCAATCTGGTAAGCGCTCATACTTGACAGCAAAAATTTCCCTCTCGCCACCGCGGATCAGAGATATTGCTTTTTTCAGAGGGTGTCGCACATCAAGCCTGACCCTGACCCTGTAAAAGTTCCCTTCGAAATCAAAAGAAGATGGCTCAGAGTCTACAAACTCGCCGATCTTAGAGCCCATCGCCTTAACTTTACCATGGTAAGTGTTGGGGAACGCGGTAATTTCAAAAAAATTCCTACGATCACGCAAGATCTATCTATGTGATGCATATCAACGAGAAGGGGAGTGTATCTTCATACCCTTGAAGATCGCTAAGCGGAAGCATTTAGCAATGCGGTTGATGTAGTCGTACACCTTCACGATCCGCCCCGATCAAGTACCGAACATACGGCACCTCCGCGTTCAGCACACGTTCAGCTCGATGACGTCCTTGCCTTCTTGATCCAGCAAGACGGGTGAAGTGGTAGATGAGTTCCGGCAGCACGATGGCGTGGTGACGTTGTTGGTGAAGAACAATCTCCGCAGGGCTTCGCCTAAGCACTACGGAAACTATGACGGGGGATAAACTAGAGGGGACGGGGTTGCCGGCACACGGTTTGGTGTTTCTTGATGTCTCCTTTGTGCTAGCCCTTCCCCTCTATTTATATGTTGAGTCCTGGGTCGAAACTTGGAGTAAAAGCCTCCTCCAAGTCGGTTTTGCCCGAAAGGAAAGAGTCCTTCTCGGACTCTAGGGCTAGACGCCAGGGTTCCCGATGTCTACCCCCTAGACGCCAGGGTTCCTGGCGTCTAGCCTTTGGTCTCCGCAAAACTTCCTTTTGCACTTTCCAAAAGCCTCGTGGGCTTTCCCCTTTGGCCCAAATAATGTGTTCTTGTATCCAAACATTTCGGGAAACATCCGGAACCCCTTCCGGTGAATTCCGGAACCCTTCCGGAGGCCAAAACACTATTATCCCATATATCAAACTTTTATCTCCAGACCATTCTGGAGTTCCTCGTCATGTCCGTGATCTCATCCGGGACTCCGAACAACATTCGGTTACCAACATACATAACTCATATAGTATTATATCATCAACGAACGTTAAGTGTGCGGACCCTACGGGTTCGAGAACTATGTAGACATGACTGAGACACCTCTTTGGTCAATAACCAATAGCAGAACCTGGATGCCCATATTGGATCCTACATATTCTATGAAGATCTTCATCGGTCAAACCGCATAACAACATATGTTGTTCCCTTTGTCATCGGCATGTTAGTTGCCCGAGATTCGATCGTCGGTATCTCAATACCTAGTTCAATCTCATTACTGGCAAGTCTCTTTACTTGTTCCGTAATGCATCATCCCATAACTAACTCATTAATCACATTGCATGCAAGGCTTAGAGTGATGTGCATTACCGAGAGGGACCAGAGATACCTCTCCTACAATCGGAGTGACAAATCCTAATCTCGATCTATGCCAACTCAACAAACACCATCGGAGACACCTGTAGAGCACCTTTATAATCACCCAGTTACGTTGTGACGTTTGGTAGCACACAAAGTGTTCCTCCGGCATTCGGGAGTTGCATAATCTCATAGTCATAGGAACATATATAAGTCATGAAGAAAGCAATAGAAATATACTAAATGATCAAGTGCTTAGCTAACAGAATGGGTCAAGTCAATCACATCATTCTCTAATGATGTGGTCTCGTTCATCAAATGAGAACACATGTCTATGGCTAGGAAACTTAACCATCTTTGATTAACGAGCTAGTCTAGTAGAGGCATACTAGTGACACTCTATTTGTCTATGTATTCACACATGTACTAAGTTTCCGGTTAATACAATTCTAGCATGAATAATAAACATTTATCATGAAACAAGGAAATAAATAATAACTTTATTATTGCCTCTAGGCCGTATTTCCTTCAGTCTCCCACTTGCACTAGAGTCAATAATGTAGTTCACATCGCTATGTGATTTAACACCAATAGTTCACATCACCATGTGATTAACACCCATAGTTCACATCGCCATGTGACCAACACCCAACGTATTTACTAGATCCAGTAATCTAGTTCACATCGTCATGTGATTAACACCCAAAGAGTACTAAGGTGTGATCATGTTTTGCTTGTGAGAGTAGTTTAGTCAACGGGACTGCCACATTCAGATCTGTATGTGTATTTTGCAAATTTCTATGTCTATAATGGTCTGCATGGAGCTACTCTAGCTAATAGCTCCCACTTTCAATATGTATCTAGATCGAGACTTAGAGTCATCTAGACCGATGTCAAAGCTTGCATCAACATAACTCTTTACGACGAACTCTCTATCACCTCCATAACTGAGAAATATTTCCTTGTTCCACTAAGGATAATTTTGACCGATGTCTAGTGATCTACTCCTAGATCACTATTGTACCCTCTTGCGAAACTCCTGGTGAGGTACACAATAGGTCTAGTTCAAAACATAGCATACTTTATAGAACCTATGACTGAGGCATAGGGAATGACTTTTCATTCTCTTTCTATTTTCTGCCATTGTCGGGTTTTGAATCTTACTGAACTTCACACCTTGCAACACAGGCAAGAACTCCTTCTTTGACGTTTCCATTTTGAACTACTTCAAAATCTTATCAAGGTAAGTACTTATTGAAAAATCTTATCAAGCGTCTTGATCTATCTCTATAGATCTTGATGCTCAATGTGTAAGCAGCTTCACCGAGGTCTTTCTTTGAAAAAATCCTTTCAAACACTCCTTTATGCTTTCCAAAAAATTCTACATTATTTCTGATCAATAGTATGTCATTCACATATACTTATCAGAAATGTTGTAGTGCTCCCACTCACTTTCCTGTAAATACAGGCTTCACCGCAAGTCTATATGAAACTATATGCTTTGATCAACACATCAAAGCGTATATTCCAACTCCGAGATGCTTGCACTAGTCCATAGATGGATCGCTAGAGCTTGCACACCTTGTTAGTACCTTTAGGATTGACAAAACCTTCTGGTTGCATCATATACAACTTTTCTTTAAGAAATATCCATTTAAGGAATGCAGTTTTGACATCCATTAGCCGGATTTCATGAAATATGGCAACTGCTAACATGATTCGGACGGATTTAAGCATCGCTGCAGTTGAGAAAATCTCATTGTAGTCAACACCTTGAACTTGTCAAAAACCCTTTTGGGACAAGTCGAGGTTTGTAGATAGTAACACTACTATCAGTGTCCGTCTTCCTCTTGAAGATCCATTTATTTAATATGGCTTGCCGATCATCGGTCAAGTCCACCAAAGTTCACACTTGTTCTCATACATGGATCCCATCTCAGATTTCATGGCCTCAAGCCATTTTGCGGAATCTGGGCTCATCATTGCTTCCTCATAGTTCGTAGGTTCATCATGGTCTAGTAACATGACTTCCAGAATAGGATTAGCGTACCACTTTGGTGCGAACCGTACTCTGGAAGACCTACGAGGTTCGGTAGTAACTTGATCTGAAGTTTCATGATCATCATCATTAGCTTCCTCGCTAATTGGTGTAGGAATCACTGGAACTGATTTCTGCGATGAACTACTTTCCAATTTGAGAGAAGGTACAATTACCTCATCAAGTTCTACTTTCCTCCCACTCACTTCTTTCGAGAGAAACTCCTTCTCTAGAAAGGATCCATTTTAGCAACAAAGATTTTGCCTTTGGATCTATGATAGAAGGTGTACCCAACAATTTTCTTTGGGTATCCCATGAAGACGCACTTCTCCGATTTGGGTTCGAGCTTATCAGGTTGAAGCTTTTTCACATAAGCATTGCAGCCCCAAAATTTAGGAAACGACAACGTTGGTTTCTTGCCAAACCACAGTTCATAAGGCATCGTCTCAACGGATTTTGATGGTTCCCTATTTAATGTGAATGCAGCTGTCTCTAATGCATAACCCCAAAACAACAGCGGTAAATTGGTAAGATACATCATAGATCGCACCATATCCAATAAAGTGCGGTTACGATGTTCGAACACACCATTACGCTGTGGTGTTCCATGTGGCGTGAGCTGTGAAACTATTCCACATTGTTTTAAATGAAGTCCAAACTCGTAACTCAAATATTCTCCTCTACGATCAGATTGTAGAAACTTTATTTTCTTGTTACAATGATTCTCCAATTCACTCTAAAATTCTTTGAACTTTTCAAATGTTTCAGACTTGTGTTTCATTAATAAGATATACCCATATCTGCTCAAATCATCTGTGAAGGTCAGAAAATAACGATACCTACCACGAGCATCAACACTCATTGGACCGCATACATCGGTATGTATTATTTCCAATAAGTCACTAGCTCGTTCCATTGTTTCGGAGAACGGAGTGTTAGTCATCACTACAAGAAATATGTCAACTTGTGACCTTTTGTCAGTGACCCTGGAAGAATTGGTCATAAATTTATGACCATTTTAGACCAATTGGTCAAAAGCTGTCTGGGGGGCTCCAAACCCTAAACCATAACGACAATTTTGGTCAGAAAGGTCATAATTTCATTAGAGGAAATGGTCGTAAAGCTGGTAGCGCTGTCCACTGCCTCATGCCTAGCTAATAACGACCAATATAAATGGTCACTACACTTGAGTTCGAATGCATTAGGATGAATTAGGCAGCCACCTCAGCAACCTTGCTTATGTGTCATTGTCCAGGTGTCATTTTTTCTTAAATGTTTATATTCAACAGATAGGCGGGGCCCATTTGACAGTAGGTGGGAACACACAGACAGGCGGGACCCATTTGACAGGCGGTGCCGAGCGCTTAATTCGCCCAAAAAGGATGTGCGGGCTGGGATTCAAACCCACGACCCGGCGCTAGCTTCGATCGCTCGCTACCACTGTACTACAAAGGGACTATTGCTCATATGTGGTAATTTTTCCATACATTATATAAACCGGAGCTCTCTCGTATCAGTGACAAGTGGGACCTTCCGACCAGGTGGCATCGAATAGAGCAACACTTAGCATTTTTCTAGGTCTTCCGACCAGGTGGCTGCGGGTGGCAGGCGGAAACAACCGGCGGACGAGGGTGGGACCGCGGACGAGGGCGGGGCTGGTGGGTGGCAGGCAACAGGCGGAAGCAACCGGCGGGGCCGGTGGCCGAAGCGACTGATGGAGTCCTGGATAAGGGGGTATCCGGACAGTGAGACTATATACATCATCCGGACTATGGAAGCGTCAAGATACATGATAGTTGTGTTCCCAGATCTTATGATGAAGCATTGAGCATAATCCGCAGGCTGGGGTTAGGTTATGTGTCAATACATGTGTGCCCAAATAACCGTGTCTTGTTTCAGAAGGATTTAGCAAAGCATGACAACTATCCAAAATGCAATGCCTCTAGGTGGAAAGATGCTGACGGGAAGAAGTCAATACCGAAGAAGGTACTGAGGCACTTTCCATTGATACCAAGGCTGCAACGGATATTCATCTCTAAGAAATCATCGCTGGAGGTACAATGGCACAAGCTGAAGCGGCAACCTGTGGACAATGAGCTGAGCCATCTAGGGGACGGAGAGGCATGGAAAGAGTTTGACTATATACATGTAGATTTTGATGCAGATCCAAGGAACATAAAACTTGGCATTGCCACAGATGGGTTTAATCCATTTGGGAACATGAGCACGTCTTATAGCATGTGGCCAGTTTTTGTGGTGCCATACAACCTGCCACCATGGGCATGCATGGATCACTCCAACTTCATGATGTCATTGCTTATCCCGGGTCCAGAGTCTCCAAGAAAGGATTTTGATGTCTTTATGGAGCCCCTCATAGAAGAACTGCTCCAGCTCTGGACTGGTGTACGTACATATGATGTCTTGAGTCCGGAAGAAAAGTTCAATCTACGTGTGTCGGTGTACAAAAGTAGGGGCTCTGCTTTTAACCCCTTTACTTGTGCACGGGCAGTCAGAGCCACCTGCCACGGCCATGCATAACAGGGCAGGAGAGGGAAGCCGGAGAGAAGCCGAAGGCACAAGACAAACAAAGCAATAACAAGGACCAAGACCACAAAGATCGGTTGGACGAAGCAGATTTCCCCGGTGGGGACCCTTGCCGGGCCGGCCTCAGCAGCCCCGGCAAGACCCTTGTCGGGGCAGATCGCCCACACCAACTGAGCGAGCCACCTTCGAGCCCACCAACACTAAACAAACGCATTGGGACAGGGCTCGGGAGGCACCACCATGGTGGCATGCAGATCTTTGTGAAGACAAAGAATATCCAAGATCAGATGAGGATTGGAAGGCAACGATCCTCGGCAGGGTTCTTGCCAAGGAAGCCCACAAGACCCCTGGCAAGGTCCTTGCCGGTGACGACAGCGTGCCGCGGCAAGACCCTTGTCGGGCCACCCGGCAAGGCCCTCGCCAAGGGCGCCAGCAGGGCCACTGCCAGGCCCACACCAGCCAACTCTCCACCACTGTTCACATGCAGCTACCGACCAAACCAGCTGGGCAGACACCTGTGTGGCAAGATGCAGCCCTTTGTGGAGGCTCCACCACCATACCACCTCAGCTTCCTGCCTGCCTACATGGCACCGCATGCATTGCTGGCCAGGGTGAGTGTCAAAGCAAGGAGGAGCGGCGACGGACGGGACGGGCCTCACCCCCGTCCCTGATAAAGTGAAGGGTGTAACGCCCTGGATCTGATGCGCCAGGTGTCTGCCAGTTATTCGCCATCGTTGCCATGTCATTTGCTTGCGTGTTGCATTTTGTCATGTCATCATGTGCATTTCATTTTTCATACGTTTTCGTCTGATGCATCCGAGCATTTTCCCCGTTGTCCGTTTTGCGATCTGGCACTCCTATGTCCTCTGGCGTCCCCCTTTTGTCTCTTGTTGTGAGCGGGTGTTAAACATTCTCGGAATGACCCGAGGTTTGCCAAGCGGCCTTGGTATAGCACCGGTAGACCGCCTGTCAAGTTTTGTGCCATTTGGAGGTCGTTTGATACTCCAACGGTTAACCACGTAGCCCGAAACCCCCCTCTCTCTTTGCAGCCCAACACCCTTCCAAAGTGGCCCAAAACCCAGCAAACTCCCCTCCATGCTCTCGGTCGTTCAATCACGATCGTGTGGGCGAAAACCGTGCCTCATTTGGACTCTCCTAGCTCCCTCTACCTATAAATTAGTCCACCTCCCCCGAATTCGCGGATGATTCCCCCGAAACCCTAGATCCACCTCCCCTCTCCATGCCGGACACGTCCGCCCCGGCCGGACACGTCCATGCCGCCGTGCTCGGCGAATCCCAGCGCACCACGTGGCAGCCGCCGCCGTCTGCCGCTGCGACCCGCTCGGCCCGCAGCAGGCCCCCGCGGGCCCGTCCTTCCACCGCCGCCCGTCGAAGCCCGCACCCGCCCTGCGCCCGTCGCCGGCGAGCGACCTCGCCACCCGCCGTGGAGCCTGCCCGCCGCTCGCCGCCGTCCGGTCCCCGCCGCCCGCGCCTAGCGCCCCGCCGAGCCCGCGGCTCCTCGTCTCCGCCGCCCGTCCTCCGCGTTAGGTGCCCCGAGCTCACCGCCATGTCGCCGTCCCACCTCGCCGCCGGCGGCCTCCACGCAGGAGCCCGCGCCGGCCGCGGCCGCCGCCGTGCCTCCCCGTCCGCTCTCGGATCTCGGCCTCCCCGAGCGCCTCCGGCCGCCGCGCCGCCCTTCTCCGGCGAGGTTGCTCCGATCATCCTCATTTTCCGCGCCCCGATCTGGATCTAGAAGACCTAAGGTTGACCCCGAAAACGCCAAGTCCCTGTTATTTTTCATAATCATGCCATGTTCATCGCATCGTAACTCTGCATCCGTAGCTCCGTTTCGTGCGTGTAATATGTCAAATTGTTCGCCTCAATGAGTACATCATTTCATTCAGCAAGGCCTAACATTGGTTTTACCATTTGCCTCACCACCACCTACTTTTCCCTTGGGAGTCGCTCTCTCGAGGGTCAGCTTTATTTTAGCCCCCCTGGGCCAGTGCTTGTCTAAGTGTTGGTCCGAACTAGAGCCCTTTGCAGCGCCCCCTCAGGGAAACTTGAGGTCTGGTTTTAGTTGTACGGATTGCTCATCCGGTGTTGCCTTGAGAACGAGATATGTGCAGCTCCTATCGGGATTGTCGGTGCATCGGGCGGTCTTGCTGGTCTTATTTTACCATTGTCGAAATGTCTTGTAAACTGGGATTCCGAGTCTGATCGGGTCTTCCTGGGAGAAGGTATATCCTTCGTTGATCGCGAGAGCTTATCATGGGCTAAGTTGGGACACCCCTGCAGGGTATAATCTTTCGAAAGCCGTGCCTGCGGTTATAGGCAGATGGGAATTTGTTAATGTCCGGTTGTAGATAACTTGACACCAGATACGATTTAAAACGCATCAACCGCGTGTGTAGCCGTGATGGTCTCTTCTCAGCGGAGTCCGGGAAGTGAACATGGTTTCTGGGTTATGTATGACGTAAGTAGGAGTTCAGGATCACTTCTTGATCATTGCTAGTTTCACGACTGTTCCGCTTGCTCTCTTCTCGCTCTTATTTGCGTGTGTTGGCCACCATATATGCTTAGTCGCTGCTGCAACCTCACCACTTTACCCCTTCCTTTCCCTTTAAGCTTTTCTAGTCTTGATACCCCTGGTAATGGGATTGCTGAGTCCTCGTGGCTCACAGATTACTACAACAACAGTTGCAGGTACAGGTTATGTGATGATCATGACGCGAGAGCGATGCTTTCTTGTGTTGAGTTCTTCTTCTGCTTCTTCGATCAGGGGATAGGTTCCAGGTCGGCAGCCTGGGCTAGCAGGGTGGATGTCGTTTGAGTTTCTGTTTGTGTTTCATCCGTAGTCGGATGATGCCCTTATGTATTTTGATGTTGTATTCGTGTGGCATTGTATGCCTTATGTATGTATCCCCATCTAATTATGTAATGTTGATGTAATGATATCCACCTTGCAAAAGCGTTTCAATATGCGGGTCTATCCTTGGTGGGACCTTCGAGTTCCTTTTGGATAGGGTCGCATATTGGGCGTGACAAAGGGACACCTAAGCCTCGCATTAAATGCACTTTGTCCTGTAATACCAGCGATAAGCTCGCAACACTGTAGCACTTCCCACCTCCTGTGTGCCACTGTGACAACCCCTTTCGCCTATAAAAGGAGGCCCATGGCGCACTGGAAAAGGATTCGGCTCTTTCGAACCTGGCAGCACCCAGAGCTAGTTCAGGAGCTCAAGAACATCAAATACATCCACCAAAGCAGGATCATAGTGTTTTATACATCTTTGCGGCCTGAACCTGGGTAAATCCCCCTTGTACTGTCTACTAGTCCCGCTGTTCTCACGATCCCGCACCCCGCAACCGTAGTAGGGATTCTTGTGATCCCATAGGTGTCGTTTCCCACCGACATCATTGGCGCGCCAGGTAGGGGTTGCACATTGTGAGAATCTGGTCTAGTAGTTGGCCCAGCAGTTCATCATCGCCATGGCTCCTAAGAAGAAGACGACCACGGTGATCAGTTCATCCGGGACCGGACTGCCATCACCGGTGCGGGCCAGTAGCAGGCCAGTCGCGGAGAGAACCCGAGGCGCGGCCCGCGAACACCCACATCACCCTGGCAGTCTAGGCCCGGAGGGCAGCGTCGTTTGTACGACGGGCGACGAGCCGCGCGGCGCGGGCCCCAGAGACGGAGTCGGGCCCCCCGCAGGCGGCGTGGGGCCATCCAGGGGCATCGTCGTGCCGCCAACCGATGGCGCGGCGACCTCCAAGACACTAACGCTAGTGCCCACGGTGCGCTCCTCTCAGATCGTACGTGATGAGCAGCGCCACCCCATTGGTGACCCAGGGCGCCGCCCTGGGAAGAGCCCCATGCGCCCTTCGCAGGATGAGGGAGGCCAGCATGCGTGCCGAGGCACCAACGAGGGTGGAGGACGACTGCGGAGCCGTGGTGAGGCTCCTACTATCATGGTTAGAAGTTGAAGCGCATCGCGGTCCACCCAGCTCTCACCGCCGCCCATGCCAGCAGAAGCCCTGGCACGCGCGCATCTCCTTCTCGACTTCCCTCCCACTGCAGAGAAGCTTGATGAATGAAGGGCCACCGTCTGGAGCCTCGTCGGCATCGCCAACAATGATGAGTTGCAACCGGTGGGACCCGTGGGCCGTCGCTCCAACGAGCCACCGCCTGCCAACGGGGGCCGAGCCGGAGGCGATGCAGCCATGGTGTACTCCCCTCCTCTACACCGGCCACCGTGGGCAACGACCCGCCATGACGATGCTCGTGATGATATCTCCATCGCATCGTCCGACCCGCGAACCAACCGCGATCAGCGCCAAGTCCTTTGGGAGCGGGCTCATGAGGATGCTCGAACCACCTTCAAGCGCCGACATGACGCGCGCCACCAGTCGGACAGGCGGTCAGGGCCCACTATGGACCACCCAGCGCTGTGAGGCTATGGTGGCCTACCCTACGAGGTGAGTTGTCCGGCTGTCACCCGTGAGCTGCGGCAGTTCCAGTGGCCCTCCCACCGCATGTTCAAGCCCGATGTTGGCGAGAAGTACAATGGCAAGACTCACCCGTCAGAGTTCCTCAGCATCTACACCATCATGATGCAAGCTGCTGGGGCCCATGACGATAAGGTGCTTGCCAACTACTTCCCGTTGGCACTCAAGCCTAATGTTATGTCATGGTTGATGCTCTTGCCGATGGACTCCATCTCTTCTTGGGCAGATCTGTACCATGAGTTTGTTGGCGCCTTTATCGGAGGTCACCAAGCTCATGGCCAGGCGAGCGATTTTCACATCATCCCCCAGAAGGAAAGAGAAAACTTGCGCAAGTACATCCAAAGGTTCAGCCGGGTGTAGTCCAACATCCCCGATGTTCATCCCGCCGCTGTGATCAGTGCGTTCCACCAGAATGTGCGCAACCGCAAGATGTGCGAGCAGCTGGCGATGAACAAGGTCAAGGATATGGCCGAGCTTTATGTTCTGGCCGATCGATGCGCTCACGCTGAAGAGGGAAGGAAGTACCCCGGCGAAGATGCCGGCGCGGAATCTGACTCCACTGGCGATACCGCCACCCCAGTGAAGAAGGGCCGGCACCGTAACAGGAAGCGCAAGGGCAAGGTCATGCTTTCCATCGAGGGATCCGACGACAACGGCGCCACCAAGAAGCCCAAGGCGAGCGACCCCGGCAGGGAGGTTGCCGGGTGTGTCGCTTGCCGGGCCTTGGTGGCTGCCGACAAGCCAGGAAGCTCTGACAAGTAGTATTGCAAGATCCACCGCACCAAGGGCCATGACCTCCAAAACTGACGGCAAGTAGAGATGCTCGCTGAGAAGCAGAAGGCCGAGTATGACCGGCGGGATAAGGAGAAGGGCCAAGATGGTGCCGAAGGGTCCGGCAAGAAACGTGGCGGCCAAGGAGGCCGCCGCAGCAAAGATAGTCAGCAGGAGAGGCCCGCCCGGGGCCGCGACAAGAAGCAGGAAGATGATCATGACGGGGATGACGAGTCCGGCGACCATGAGTTCCAGAAAGCCACAGAGGCCATGTGCGTTGATGGTGGCACCTCGCTGCATACATCCCACCGTCGACTCAAGCAGTGGGCGTGTGAGATCATAGCGGTGGAGCCATCGTTCGACGCACAGAAGCCGCTGAACTAGTCCAGCACGCCCGTCATCTTCGACACCGAGTGTCGGTGTACAAAAAGAGGGGTACACTTTTTTGTACCCCTATAACTGTGCACGGGGAGTCCGAGCTACGGACGCCACCGCGCCAAGCAAGGCAAGGGAGGTAAACCAAGGTAAGGCTGAAGCTCGAAAAGAGCAGAACGACTCCAAGACCAAGACCGCAAAGAGCAAAGGGGACAAAGCGGCCTCCCCCAGCAAGATCCTTGCCGGGGGGCGGCTTTAGCAAACCCGGCAAGGCTCTTGCCGTGACAGCTCGCCCCACACCTACGGAGCGAATCACCCTTGAGTCCACTGCCCCCATGGGGCAAGGATTCGGGAGACATCCCCGTGGTGGCATGCAGATCTTTGTGAAGACATTCAAGATCAAATTCACACTATAGAAGATGACGACCCCTGGCGGGATCCCAGCCAAGGAGGACCACAAGGCCCCCGGCAGGAGCCTTGCTGAGGATGATAGCAGGCGCCACAGCAAGACCCTTGCCGGGGCTACGGCGAGGCCCTTGCTAAAGACACCCGTAGGGCCACCATCAGGCCCTCGCCAATTCCAAACCTCCACCGCCGTTCGCATGCGGCTGCTGACCCAACCAGTTGGGCAAGCACCTGCGTGGCGGCAAGCAGATCTTCGTGGAGGCCCACCGCTGCGCCACCTCAGCTACCTGCCTGCCTACATGGCACCACG
The DNA here is from genome assembly GCF_002162155.2 of Triticum dicoccoides. Taxonomy (NCBI): domain Eukaryota; kingdom Viridiplantae; phylum Streptophyta; class Magnoliopsida; order Poales; family Poaceae; genus Triticum; species Triticum dicoccoides. Next base: position 77,660,780 of record NC_041391.1, read on the forward strand.
GGCACAGCTGGCCAGAGCGCGTGTCGACGCGATCAGCGACGGACAAGACTGGGCTCTCCCCCGCCCCCGATAAAGTAGGGACACCTAAGCACGACGCATTAAATGTGCATTGTCACGTAATGCGAGGGATAAACTCATATCACTGTGCCCTTTCCACCTCCTGTGTGCCACTTTGGCGACCCCTTTCCCTATAAATGGAGGCCCAGGGCGACCAGGAGAGGGATTCGGCTTTTTGGAGCTCTTCACGCCCCATCACTAGCTCAAGAACACAGATAAACAAATCATTAAAGCAGGAGTAGGGTTTTACGCATCCTCGCGGCCCGAACCTGGATAAAGAAATCGTGTGCTACCTGTTTGATCCGCCCTTCTCACAATCCCGCGCCTCACCACCGTAGTAGGGATTCTCGTGATCCCATAGGTGTCGTCCTCGCACCGACATCTTTGGCGCGCCAGCTAGGGGGCGCAGTTGTGAGAATCGGCTTTAGCAGTTAGCCCGGCACTCATTCGCCTTCATGACCCTTGGTGGAGGAAGGAGGCCAGGAGATCGACACAGGAGCAACCGCAAACGGAAGATAAGTTGCACTGAACCCTTATTCATACAACCCTTCTTATTTGATGTTATCCCCCCCGGAGATGTAGCATCTTTGTATGGGAAACCTGCATGCCAGGGGGCTCTCCCCACGATCGGCAATGCCCTTGCCCTGTTTCGAGTCTGCTCAACAGCTCAAGTGGCTGCGTCGAGAGTGGCAGAGTAACCTTCCACGACCAACAACGCCCTCGATTCTGACTCGAGTTAAGCTTGACAGTTCGAGCGGCCGCATTCAGAATGGAAAGGTGGCTCGTCCGGCAGCACGTGCACCCGGCAGGCCTTGGGGATCCGTCCCCAAAACGCTGCTAAGGGCTTCCGCACCGGCAAGCCTACCCGATCGACAAGGGGCGCACATACAAAGAGGAATTGAATGGGGAAATAACATGCATGAAAGTTAAGAGTACTTTAAAGTTATATTACATCGCGTCATAGCTGCGGTTCTAACTAAAGATAAAATCTGTCTTGATTGGGAGCCCGCAACGGTGAAGAGGAACGGGATGCTTAATCCCGGCGCTGGCCTTCCACCCTCTTGATTTCGTCGATGCCGTTGGTGATGGGCTTGATGCGCTCTTTGAGCACCGTGAGGTCGACACCATCCGGCAAGCTCTTCATCGAGGCCGCAAAGTCAAGGTCGGGATTCTAGTGCGCCACCTTGGTGAGGACCTTGGTCACGACCCTCCGGCAAAGTCGTCGGGCCTCCTCGGCCAGTGTGGCCGTTCTGTTGGAGTGAATATAGCCCAAGGGTCCAAGGACGCCCTCGAAGAACTGGGTCAGCTTGGCGTTGACGGTCCCGCTGCGCTCGGGGGCGTACCTCACATTTGGCATCCCCATGGTGGCCAATTGCAAGGTGACCCTGCCGGCGACGACCTCCAGATGGCTGATCCACCTGTTCTCGCCAACCACATATTCCTGGTGGGAGGCGGCCTCGTTTTCCCACAGCTGCTTCTCCTCCTCGAGGCTCCTGGTCAGGGTCTCCTCCCGAGCCCTGCTCTCCGACAGCATCTTCTCGAGGCCCTCCAGCTTCAGCTTGAGGTCTCTGACGGAGTTCCGCGCGTCGGAGAGCTCCCCAGTCCTACTGATGACCACTCCATGCGCCTCGACCAAGGCGCGGTTGAGCATGTCCTTCTCGCCGGACAGCTTGAGGGCCTGCTCCTTCAGTTCATCCTGCCCTGCTTCCAGCTCCTTCACCTTGCCGGCGTGGGCCAAAGCTTGGGCATCGAGTGCCTCCTTGTGCCTCTGCCCCAGTTCATGGGTCCGACGCACGACAAGGGCCTCAAGCTCCTCATCCTTGCCGCGGAGCGTTGCAGTAAGCCTCGCCTCACACGCGGAGAGGTCCTCTTCCTGGGAATCCATGGCGGCTTGATGCTGGTTTTGGGCGGCTTCGGCCACAGCAACCAGGTTCGCCGCCTCTTCCTGGGCTTTCTCAATGTCGGCCATTTTCATGGTAAGCTCCACATCGCGCTTGGCCAATTCCTCCTGGAAGGCCCTTTGCTCCTCGCGGGTCCGGTGGAACCAGGTCTGCGTCTCAGCAACGCACGCCTTGAAGTCCACCTCAGCATTGTCCAACGCTGCCATCCTGGACTTGACCTTGTCCAGGCGGGCACGGTAGAGCACTTGGAGCTTCCGGAAGTTGCCCCCCATGGCGCGGAAGAGCTGCTCTTCCGCGGAACCATCACCGCCAACGCCCGGCCTGGGTCAGCCGAAGGATCCTGGTGGTGGCGACAGTCAGCCTCTTGTCGGCGGCATCAACATCGCCCCAATCACTGCCATGAACCGGTGGCACTCGACGGACCTTGCAGAATTTCAGCGGGTCTTCGTCTTCAATCCAGCACCACCGGTTACGCCATTCATCCCACCTCTCCTTCATGGCTCCCTCTGGGTACGCCCCCTTGGATCTTGGGATCCAGGCGACGCATCTGGAGACGGCGCCTCCGGGCTGGATTCGAGGGGAGAAATAATGGCGGAAGAGCGTCGTGTTGGGCTGCACTCTGGCAAAGCCCTCACAAAGATGCGCAAAGAGAGCCAGGCAGGCCACCGCATTCGGAGTAAAGTACAAGAGATTAAAACCGAAGGTGTGCATAATGTCGCAGAAGAAATCGTAAAAAGGGGGGCATAGACCACAGGAAAAGTAATCAACAAAAAAGGGACACCGATTTGGAGCAGGATCGGCGCAAGCGGTAGGAACGACGCGCGTTGCCGGATGCCCCGAACTATCTCCCCCTGTCTTCACTCCCCATAAGGGCTTGAAGGAGGCCCAGAGCTCATGAACACCAATCGATGAGGGGAGAAAGAAGGTGGACTTCGTCCGGTCCCCCGACAGCGCACTCTCCGGCGGCTCCACGGTCCCAGAGCTCTTGGCTACCCCCTTGCCCTTGGCAGATTTGGGCGCCATGGCGACCAAGAAGTCTAGAGGGTTGAGGAAGAGGGGTGGCGAAACAGCAACGGCGGGCGGCAGCGAAAGCTTAGGAGGGAAGGAACGGCGGCTCTGAGATTGGAAAAGGTACGAGGGAAGAGGAGAAAGTGAGCAGCGCGCCCACGGTTATCCCTTCTTATGGGGGAAGGCGCGGGCCGCCTCCTTTCACATTAACTGCGACGTGACGCATGCGCGCAGAGCTCAGCCCCACGCATGCCGCCCACGTCACACACGCCTCCCCACGTCGAGCCACGCGCGGGAGGCATGGGAAGCGTAGCGTGCGAAGAAACTTACCGCGGTAAAAACTACCCCGCCTGCCCGCGCACTGTTTTTGGGCCTAGCCCAACGACGCGATTAGCTCACGTGTGGACCAGGCCCGGGGGCTCCTATCGGTGTACAAAAAGAGGGGTACACTTTTTTGTACCCCTATAACTATGCACGGGCAGTCCGAGCCACGAACGCCACCGTGCCAAGCAAGGCAATGGAGGTAAACCAAGGTAAGGCTGAAGCTCAAAAAGAGCAGAACGACGCCAAGACCAAGACCGCAAAGAGCAAAGGGGAGGAAGTGGACTCCCCCGGCAAGATCCTTGTCGGGGGGCGGCTTTAGCAAACCCGACAAGGCCCTTGCCGTGACAGCTCGCCCCACACCTACGGAGCGAATCACCCTTGAGTCCACTGCCCCCATGGGGCAAGGATTCGGGAGACATCCCCGTGGTGGCATGCAGATCTTTGTGAAGACATTCAAGATCAAATTCACACTATAGAAGATGACGACCCCTGGCGCGATCCCAGCCAAGGAGGACCACAAGGCCCCCGGCAGGAGCCTTGCCGGGGATGATAGCAGGCGAAGCGGCAAGACCCTTGCCGGGGCCCCGGCAAGACCCTTGCCGGGGCTACGGCGAGGCCCTTGCTAAAGACACCCGTAGGGCCACCATCAGGCCCACGCCAATTCCAAACCTCCACCACCGTTCGCATGCACCTGCTGACCCAACCAGTTGGGCAAGCACCTGCGTGGCGGCAAGCAGATCCTTGTGGAGGCCCACCGCTGTGCCACCTCAGCTACCTGCCTGCCTACGTGGCACCACGGGCACCGTTGGCTAGAGCGCGTGTCGACGCAATCGGCGACGGACAAGACTGGGCTCTCCCCCGCCCCTGATAAAGTAGGGACACCTAAGCATGACGCATTAAATGCACCTTGTCACGGAATGCGAGGGATAAACTCATATCACTGTGCCCTTTCCACCTCCCGTGTGCCACTGTGGCGACCCCTTTCCCTATAAAAGGAGGCCCAGGGCGACCAGGAGAGGGATTCGGCTTTTTGGAGCTCTTCACGCCCCATCACTATCTCAAGAACACAGATAAACAAATCATCAAAGCAGGAGTAGGGTTTTACGCATCCTCGCGGCCCGAACCTGGATAAGGAATCCGTGTGCTACCTGTTTGATCCGCCCTTCTCACAACCCCGCGCCTCACAACCGTAGTAGGGATTCTCGTGATCCCATAGGTGTCGTCCTCGCACCGACACCGAGGACCACCCTGACCGCACTACTGCGGTCGAGTGCTTGCCATTGCTAGTTTCACCAACGATCCGCAACCTCAAGGTGACAAAGATGTTGGTTGACGTCGGGGCCGGCCTGAACTTGATCTCGCCTATTGTGGTCAAAAGGATGCAGATCCCTGATGGAGACCTCGAGGAGACAGGCACGTTCCAAGGAGTTAACCCGGGGAGGAGCCAGCCAAAGGGAAAGGTCACGCTGCCCATGACCTTCGGAGGCGAGCTGGACCACAGGATGGAGAGGATTGTTTTTGATGTAGTGAGATCCCCTTGCCTTACAACGGGATCCTCGACCGCCCGGCACTAGCCAAGTTCATGGCGGCTTCACACTACGCCTATAACATGCTGAAGATGCCCGGGCCGATGAACATCATCACCGTTCCCTCCGACAAGAAAGATGCGTTGGTTTGCGCCGACCAACTCTACCGGGAAGCAGTTGTAGCAGCTGCCGCTAAGGCACCTGCTCCTGCCGATGGAGCCCCGGGAGGGAAAAAGACCGGCAAGACCCCTCGCACCCACTTTGGCAAGCGCACCTCTTTGGTGTGTTGCGCTCCCGTTGAGGACATGCCAGAGAGCTCCGCCGGCAAGAGCAAAAATTCCAGAGCTGCACCTCTAGAGACCAAGAAGGTGCCTGTCAAGGAGGACGGCATGGGTGGAGCTTTTACCATAAGCTCCACCCTCGACAGCAAATAGGAAAGCGAGCTCATCACTTTCCTATGGGCGAATGTCGATGTGTTTTCAAGGAAAGCCTCCGACATCCCCGGTGTTCCCGAGGAAGTGATTGAGCACCATCTTCATGTCTGTCCTCATGCACGGACCGTCAAGCAGAAGGTCAGGAAGCAAGCTCTGGAAAGGCAAGAGTTCATCATGGAGGAGATCAGGAAGTTAGAGGCGGCAGGCTTGGTAAGAGGATTACTCCATCCGACGTGGTTGGCCAATCCGGTGGTGGTGCGCAAGGCAAACAGGTAGTGGAGGCTGTGTATTGATTACACAGACATCAATAAGGCTTGTCCAAAGGATCCCTTCCTGTTACCGCGCATTGAACAGATTGTTGACTCCACGGCTGGGTGTGACCTGTTATCATTCCTCGACGCCTACTCAGGGTACCACCAGATCTTCATGACAAAAGAAGACGTGGAAAAGACAACATTCATCACCCCATGTGGTACGTATTGCTTTTTACGGATGCCTTTTGGGTTGAAGAGTGCTGGCTCAACCTTTGCAAGAGCAGTCCAAATTGGTTTTGAACCCCATCTACATAGAAATATGGAGGCTTATATGGATGACATATTGGTCAAAACCAAGGATAAAGCAACACTTGTGCAAGATCTGGAGGAAACATTTGGAAACCTGCGCAAGATCAACCTCAAATTGAACCCTGAGAAGTGTGTCTTCGGTGTCCCGTCCGGCAAGCTTCTCGGGTTCTTTGTGTTACAATGTGGGATTGAGGCAAACCCAGACAAGATTAGGGCCATCGAGCAGATTGAGGCACCCAAACGGATCAAGGACGTGCGTCGGCTCACTGGCTGTGTTGCCTCCATGAGCAGATTCATCTCCAAATCCGCGTTGCGTGCCCTCCCCTTTTTCAAGATCTTAAAGAAGACGGGCCTAGTGGAGTGGACCCCAGAGGCCGAGACGGCGTTGGAAGACTTGAAGAAGTACCTCTCCTCTGCCCCGATGCTGGTTGCGCCCAAACCACAAGAGTTGTTGCTGCTATATCTAGCGGCAACAAATCAAGTGGTTAGCGCCGCATTGGTGGCGCAGAGAGAGGTCGACGAAGAGACAGCAGCGGCGGCAGAGTCAATGGTTGGCGGGCCAGAACCCTCCTCGGCAGGGCTCGGTCCCGGCAAGACTGAGTCCCTAGCAGGGGCTGATGCTGGTGCGGCAGGCCCCGCACGGCCGGGTGAAGTGGCGCAAAGGAAGGAAATGGTGCAGCACCCGGTTTACTTTGTCAGCTCCCTTTTACAGGAAGCTAGGTTGAGGTACTCAGGTGTGCAAAAATTGCTCTTCGGCCTCCTTATGTCCTTGAGGAAGCTGCGCCACTACTTCTAAGCGCATGAGATCACCGTGGTCACCCGCCTCCTGTTGCAACGGATACTGCATAATCCAGATGCGACAGGGAGGATCGTGGAATGGGCCCTGGAGCTGTCGAGTTTCGGTTTAAAGTTTGAAAGTACCTCGACGATTCAGAGCAGAGTCTTGGCGGAGTTTGTTGCAGAATGGACCTCAACACCCGACGAGAGGGTACAGGAGACCACTCTCCCTGGCAAGGAAATGAGCCACAACTGGATCATGTATATTGATGGGGCCTTCTCGCTGCAAGGCGCCTGTGCTGGTGTGCTGCTTGTCGCACCCACCGGAGAGCACCTCAAGTACGTCATACAAATGCGCTTTCTCCGGGAGATGTCATCCAACAACACCACCGCGTACGAGGGTTTGCTTGCCGGTCTCAGGATCACGGCGGACCTTGGAGTCAAAAAGCTTATCATCAGGGGCGACTCGCAACTCGTCGGCAGGCAGATCAACAAAGATTACCAAAGCCTGTTGATGGAAGCTTATGTGGATGAAGTGAGAAAGCTGGAGGAGCGCTTTGACGGTATACAAGCGGAGCACGTCCCTCCGACGGAGAACGACATGGCCGACTACTTGTCAAAGCGCGCTGCCCTCAAGCTACCTGTGGAACCAGGTAGTTTTGTGCTTCAGCTGACTCAACCATCCGTCGAACCATCAGCCGGGCAGAACAAATGGAGGAAGCTAGGCCCCGGTGAAGATACTGCTGCGGATGCCAGCCTTTCCGTGGGGCTGCCAACTCCGGCAGGGCCTGAGGCCGTGGCCGTAGAGACCGCCGCTCCCGCGGCAGAAGAGGTGCCTTTAGTCCTTGCCGTCGAGCCGCAAGCTCCGGCATGGGCGCAGCACACTGTCCAATTCCTCCAAGTGGGAGAGGTTCCTAAGGAGTAGGAAGAGGCGGAAAGAGTAGCCCGCCGGTCTGCTCTGTATCAATTCATTGACAAATTGTTGTACAGAAGGAGACCAAATGGGGTGAAATTGAAGTGCATCTCCCGGGAGGAAGGACTAGAGCTGTTGGCGGAGATACATGGAGGCATATGTGGCTCCCACATAGGGTCAAGGGCCCTTGCCGGCAAGGCTTTCCGGCAAGGCTTCTTCTGGCCCACCGCCCTCCAGGATGCGACGACACTAGTAACCAAGTGTGAAGCGTGTCATCTCCATTCAAAGAAGCTTCATCAACCAGCTCAAGCCCTTCAAACCATCCCACTCTCCTGGCCCTTCTCGGGCTGGGGGCTCGACATATTGGGCCCCTTCCCCCGTGCTATCGGGGGCTTTGAGTACTTGTACGTTGCAATCGACAAGTTCACAAAGTGGCCAGAAGTGGAAGCAGTGAGGAAGGTGACGACGCAGTCAGCCATCAAGTTTTTCAAGGGACTAGTTTGCCGTTTTGGGGTGCCCAATAGGATCATCACCGACAACGGCACGTAGTTCACAAGCCATGCCTTCATGCAATACATTGAGGATCTCGGCAGCAAGGTCTGTTTTGCTTCCGTGGCACACCCACGAAGCAACGACCAAGCAGAGAGAGCAAATGCTGAAGTTCTACGAGGCTTAAGAACGAAGACTTTTGACAGGCTGCACAAGAGTGGAAGGCGCTGGATTGATGAGTTGCCGACGGTTCTTTGGTCGACCAGTATGACGCCAAATCGAGCCACCGACCAGACACCCTATGCCCTGGTTTACGGGGCAGAAGCAGTTCTCCCCATGGAACTCATATACGGGTCACCTCGAGTGCTCGCTTATGATGAGCTTGAGCAAGAGCGACTGCGACAAGATGACGCAACGCTCCTTGAGGAATATCGTCTCCGGGCGGCTGTGAGAGCAGCATGCTACCAACAAGCCTTGCGCCGCTACCATAGCCGCAAGGTTCATGCCCAGAGCTTTGAGGAAGGCGACCTTGTTCTTCAGCATGTTCAGTCGGCCAAGAATTCCAACAAGTTGACGCCAAAGTGGGAAGGCCCTTATCAGGTAACACGAGTCACTAGGCCTGGCGCAGTCCGCCTGGAGACCGAAGATGCCATTCCAGTGAGCAACTCCTAGAACATCGAGCATCTTCGCAAGTTTTACCCATAAGGCGCGGCTGCCGGGCCTCCCGACAAGCTACCCTTTTGTACAAGCCTTGCCGGAAAGGCATGTAGCCCTTTGTACAAAGCCAGGCGCAGACCCTGAGCACTAATGAACGAAGCGCTGGCGCCCTAAGTTATAGCATGCACACTAGGTTGAGTCTCCTCCTCGGTTAGGGTTGATAGTGCTTAGTAGTGGCTAACCCCTAGCTTAGAGGTAGGGTGTGCGTCTCTCTATTTCTTCTCTGTCCTCTTTGGTTTGTAGGACACATAAGCATTTGTGCCGAGCTGTTTGGAAGAAAGGAACGGACCGGTGCCCCGACCCCGGCAAGCCAAGGTTGCCAGGGGTTGCAAATGCAAGGATGCATCCACGGCAAGCCAAGGTTGTCGGGGGTTGCAGGTCCAGATAAGTCTTTTATCCTCTATCATGCATTTCGTTATGAACTGGGGTATGTGGAACCTCGTTTTATCTCTAGGATACCATGCTCCCCTCTTTCCACACCCAAGGATTATCTCCTGGGTCCGAAGTTGGTCGTAGTCGCGACAGCAATGGGATAGAACATGGAGCCTAAACCCATCTCATCTCTGCCTCCGCTAAGAGCGTGAGAAAGGTTGAGCGAAACGGGGGAACAATGAGACCTGTTGCGGGGCGAAAAATGTTTACCTTAGATAGTAACAAGGGTCCGTTCCTTGTCGTGGGTTTCCCCGAACAAAAAACCTGGCAAACATCCCTTTTTCATTAAAACATCTCGTACAGGTACAGTTCACACGAAATGAAAAACATGAATAGGGGGATTACAAGTCCTAAATCTAACAAAGGCCCGAAGGCTTACAAGACTAAAAAGAGATAAGGTGCCTGTCACTGTCCAAACCGGTGGATCTCGGGTAGGGGGTCCCGATCTGTGCGTCTTAGGCTGATGGTAACAGGAAGCAAGGGACACAATGTTTACCCAGGTTCAGGCCCTCTCAATGGAGGTAAAACCCTACTTCCTGCTTGATTAATATTGAAGATATGTGGAATACAAGAGTAGATCTACCACGAGATCGTAGAGGCTAAACCCTAAAGCTAGCCTATGATGGTATGATTGTAATTGTGATCGTCCTTCTAAGGACCATGCCCTCCGGTTTATATAGACACCAGAGAGCTAGGGTTTACATGGAGTCGGTTACAAGGAAGGAAACATAATATCTGGATCCCCAAGCTTGTCTTCCACACAAAGGAGAGTCCCATCCGGACACGAGCCGAAGTCTTGAGTCTTGTATCTGGACGCTTCTATAGTCCGGACGATGTATATAGTCCGGCTGTCCGGATTCCCCCTTATCCAGGAGTCCCTCAGTAGCCCCTCAACCTGGCTTCAATGACGATGACTCCGGCGCGCAGTCTTGTCTTCGGCATTGCAAGGCGGGTTCCTCCTCCGAATACTCCAAGGTAATTATCGAACACGTAATCTGTGTCCGGATCTGCAAGATGATCTTCACACACCCTTAGCATAAATCGGTTCTGCTGGTAATCTTCGTACGTCGTGCCCTTGCATCGTGACCTGGTCCAACAGGAACCAGCGTTTCCTGCTCCACCTTGACTCACGTTGTGAGGCAGTTTTATCGGCATGTCCTGCCAAATCAGAGATCATGTCCTTCTTAATACGGGATCTTTTATCAATATGGGCATATGCGACCCCATGACGACTGTTGGTATAATTCCGTGTTTCTTTTTAGATAAGTCTCAAGCGGTCACGCTGAGGACTCTTGGTATTCATCCCTTTTATAAAGGGTCAAGGCCTACGCCTCGTTTCCACCTCTCCTGCTCCTTCTCGCACCTCGGGCTCCATCACTCAAAACCTAAGCTCCAACACCCCAGATCCTCCAGTATGTCCGAATCCGACGCAGCAGGCCGGTGGGTGGCCTCCTCGATTCAGGAGGAGGATATTGCGAAGTTGAGGGAGGTTGGATACCTGACTGCTGATATCCAACACAGGCTTCCTGCTCCGGGGCAAGTCATCCCCAAGCCGGAGCCCAATGAGAGCTTCATGTTTACTCCTCACTTCCTCCGAGTCCTAGGCCTCACCCTCGACCCCTTTTTGAGGGGGCTCATGTTCTATTATGGCTTGGATTTCCATGATCTGGCTCCAGACGCCATCCACCATATCTCGTATTTCACTATCGTGTGCGAGGCTTTTCTCCACGTCAACCTACACTTCGACTTATGGCTAAAGACCTTCAATGTGAAGCCGAAGATGATCGAGGGGCAACATGCGGAGTGCAGAGGCTCCATAATAAGCAGGAACACCGATGCCCCATGTCCAGAGGGTTCTTTTCCGGAAGTGTCCGACGTATGCCAATGGAGATGGTTCTATGTCACCGCTCCCAGAGGCACAAAGTGGGTAGCTGCCGCCAAGTTCCGCTCAGGCCCTCCATCACAGTTGGCGTCTTGGACCGATGTGGGCCTGCTGGCGATGTACCAGAACTGCAGAATCGCATCCGGGAGCTTATTAGGAGGGACATAAATCTTGTCAGCACAATTCAAGTAATGCTAGTCTGGCGGATTTTCCGTGCAAACGTCGGCCTCTCCGTATGTGGGAGTTTAATCTGGAGGGTCCGCGGACTATTAAGCACTTCTTCGGCCTGACGCTTGAAGGAATGTGTAAATTATTCTTCGGACCACAAGCAAAGTGTCCGGACACCACCGAGGATGCGGGCCTAAGCTGCAATCACCTAGATGCCCAAGTAAGTAACCTTAAAGACGGACACTTCATTTATATTTATCATGATTATTATTCTAACACTCCTTCTGCGGCCAGGAATGGCTTGACAAGGCAAAGAGAATCAGGTGTCCGGCACAACTTCCTGAAGGCTCGCCTGGTCCCACCATTGCAAAGATGCTGGACCGGGTGCTCAGCAAAATCCCTTCAGAGAAGGACGAAGGAAAGGGCAATGAAGCCCAACTTCATGTGCTGCGCATCCAGACTAGGAAAATCACTAGCCCTCCTATGGAGGATAGTCGGGAAGGGAAGGTCAAAGCCTCCTCCCAACGTGGGAAGAAAAGGGCCGCCTTCGAAGATTTGGAGGCAGAGACGCCCAAGCAAGGGAAGAAAACATCACCAAGGGGCTCTGCCGCGACGGGCGCCCTCACCACACCATGCCCAGCAACGGGCCAGCCCTCCAACGAGCTATAAGTCATTCATTAATTGGAAGGTGAGATGTTACTCCGAGATCCATAACCAGGACTTCGTTTTTTGTAGTCCGGCGAGCAGCTCTTCTCAACAGAGTTTGTCTTCGGGGGACCTTCGTCCAGAGATGATGGAGAGTGAAACCCCACCCAACTCTCCGCCTCATGAGGTGGGCGACACGGAGGTGTCGTCACGGAGGAGCCTGGATATACCTAAGCCAGAGGCTAGTACGTCAGCCACTCTGAGCCCGGAGCATTTGGCTCCCACGGGGGGGCGATGAGAAGGGTCCAACGCAGTTTAGTGTCCGGCCGGACGTACTGACGGGCCATCTGGAGCGAGCCGCGCTCTCGGAGGAGCACCTCTCTTTAATGAGCATGGTGCTTACGAAGATTTCATCCGCTACCAGCGGCTTGAATGAGGCATTTACAAGCCTGCTCAAAGGCTTTGAGGTATGTAGTGAAAAAATGCACAAGTTTTTGGTTATGAAGCACGCGCTAGGTGTGCTCCCTATAGACAGTAGCCCCTGAGACTCTGGTTGCCCGCCATAGGCGGCAAACGGGGGATCATATACTAATGGATGCACCTTACATGTGCGCAGGTATACAAGGATCCGGTAGCCGACCAGTCTGTTGAAGTTACCGAGCTAAGGAGGCAAATCGGATCCATCAATGCCGATATCACACTGGTGAATAAACGTCTTGAGGAGTCCCAGGGTATGTGCTTGGTTTTTATTATAATGTATAGGAAAATGCCAAGGAAGCATAATATTAATGTAATGTATTGGCACTGCAGATGGTGCTGCTGCCATGGAGGCCCTGAGGGCGGAACTTGCTCAAGCCAAGGAACAAGCTCGGGCTAGCAATGTGGCTGCCCTAAAGGCGGCTGAAGAGTTCAGAGCTGAACAGGCTACTCGTCTCCGAAGCGAGGAAAAGATAGCCGAAATGGCTGAAGAGTTAAAAAATGCCGCCGACCGGTACGCACTCCTTGAAAAGGAGAATAAGTCTAGTTCGGCCGAGCTGGACAAGGCACGTAATGCCGCCAAGGAGATGCGGATTGAGATCCAGAGTATGCAAGAGGAGCTCCAAGAAGCCGACAAAATCATGGCTGGGGGCTCGTACTTACAGCGGACGAAGTTCTTGGATCCGAAATATGCTCCCCTGGCGGGTCGCGTGAGTCCTGCGGACGCATATGCGGACTTGGCGAATAGTACAGCTGACGCTGTCAAGTGCTTCGAGGGTCAAGGCGATGAAGAAGTGGAGAAGCTTTTTTGGTCGTAGTTTAATGCTCCCACTCGCCCGCTGCCACTGAATGAGAAGGTGGCTGCTATGGTGGAGCTCCACAAGCTGTCCGGACTTGCAATGCGGTCTGTAATGGACCATCTTTGGCCGAAGGGGCCTAAGCCTGACAACTACTTTGTTTTGGTGCAACAATTCCTTGGAGCCGTGTCCCGGATTGACGCCCTGAGAAGGTCGGCGTGCATAGAGGGTGCGTGGATGGATCTAGCCCATGTTAAAGCCTACTGGATGGATATGGAGGCCACTGTAATAGCGAGCCAGGATCCGGCGGGAGGCCAACATCCGGCCGAGCACCACTTGGCGCAAGTCATAGAAGGTGCCCGCCTGATAGAGGCGTAGTGCTCGAAGAGTGTTTTATTCGAGTGATAAGTCGAATCATTGTAGAAAACAATGTTTAGTTTAATTATGAGGCTATGTTTGTACTTTTGCCCGGAAGTATGATTGTCCTCCCTTTGCGGCTATTCTTATATGTATAAGTAGTCTGAAAGATAGCAGTCGTTGGCTTCAGCCCCCTCGCGGACAATGCCGGGGTGTTGGCAAAAAAAATATGCATAATCACACTTGATCGAACGTCTTGGTCCATTAAGGAGGTGATCGCACGCCGAACTAGGCAACCGAACAATATAGCTGTAACACTTTCGCTTAGCCATGGGAGTCTAATGGTGGGGCTACTATGTAGCCCCTGGTACCTCCACGTGCATCCGAATACGGGCGCGTGTGTACATGGCCGGGAAATGGCCCTTCGTTAAGGCGGAGGAATCTTTAGGGGTTCCGGTGAGTCTTCGAGTGGTTGAACAGTCTCTCGCTGTATCATGACAATCAGTTTTCGGCTTTCTCTACTGAGGCGCTCATCCGGAATAACCAGGTCACAATCGCAGTAGTTCTCCTTTGGTCTACCTTAGCCGGATGATAGCGGAACGTAAGGCAGCAAACCCAGGAGCCGGGCAAACCCAACATTTTGACCAAAGACATGATTCGGAGCTAATGCATATACGGCCAAACTCGTGACACCGAACACTCTCGAGGGTATTCGGTCTCTTGTAAAAGAAGATAGACTGACAATAGCCTATTTTAAGCCCTTTATTTCTAGGTACATGCCATTTAGTCTGCCGTGGCCAAATTCCAAAAACGGAAGTATCCTCTGTGGGTATATAACCCATGGGATGGTTAAACAACAAGAGGCAGTAGAAAAGGTTTACACAGGGGCTTAATCTAAAAAGAAACCTATTGCACGAGGCCCTACTGCACATCTGCGCCTTTGTCTCCGTTGTGCCGTATCCTGGAAGGGTATCGCGCGAACGTTGTCTGTAAAAAAAGAAAAATCGTAGGAGGGTGCAACGTAAGTATGCAATCAGTAATAAGAGTGTAAGCTGTTGGCCTGCCAATAAGGTCGAGCCAAGCGTGGGGCTGTATTAAATATAGACAGCCCCTGGTTTCCCTTATGGGATTACATATACAGTGCCCTGTTTGAATTTATCCAGGCTACCGGACTCGTCTAATCGTGTATGTGGTCGTAATGACCAATCATGTTTTCTAAAACTGGAGGCCGCTTACAGTCCGGCCGCCAGGGCCGTCGCGTATTCCTCTGCGCGTGAAGGGCGCTTTATGATTCCACTAACAGTGATGACGCCACGGGGACCGGGCATCTTGAAAGTAAGGTGGCCATAGCGCAGCAATGCGTTGAAGCGGGCGAAGGCCGTTCTTTCTAGCAATGCGTGATAGCTGCTTTGGAAGGGTGCGATAGTGAAGAGCAGCTCTTTTCTTTTGGAGTTGCCTGGGGAGCCGAATGTTACTTCCAGCACGATGGAGCCCCTGGCGCAGGCTGCAACGCCTGGTATCACCCCTTCAAAGGTGGTGTTGCTTTGTTTAATTCTGGATGGTTCTATCCCCATTCTGCGGACAGTGTCCTCGTATATTAAATTGAGACCACTGCCGTCGTCCATGAGGACACGGGTGAGACAGTATCCGTTGATTATTGGGTCAAGCACCAAGGCCTGAGATCCTCCTCGCCGAATTGTGGTTCGGCCGTCCATGTGATCGAAAGAGATCGGACGAGACTTCCCATAGTGAGACGTGGGTACGACGGGCTCTACATCGTGCGCTTCTATGGGCGCCCGTTCGTGCCCTCTCGTGGATGTGTGAGTCGTGTGGATCATGTTTACTGTTTTAACCTCTGGCGGGAATTTTTTCTGTACCCTAGTGTTCGGCTGGTGAGGTTCATCCTCGTCTTCGCTTGGTGTGCCCCTCCCCTTGTGTTCGGCATTTAATTTGCCGGCCTGCTTGAAAACCCAGCACTCTCTATGGGTGTGGTTCGCAGGTTTTTCCGAGCTGCCATGAATTTGGCATAGTCTATGCAGGACTCTGTTCAGACCAGATGGATCGTCTTTAGTGCCTTTGAATGGCTTCTGATTCTGATCAGGTTGAGAGCCCCTGAATATGGCGTTAACTGTCATGTTATCCGGGCTTTCTTCCTTGTTTTGGCGTTTGTTTTTATTACGCTGTGGCTTCCCGTTGCCATCCCTTAGTTCAGATGTGCTGGGGTCGCTGGTGCCTTTACGGGCCAACTAGCTATCCTCACCCACGCAAAAGCGGGTCATAAGGCTTGTTAAGGCTGCCATTGTCCTTGGCTTTTCTTGGCCGAGGTGTCGGGCAAGCCATTCGTCATGGATGTTGTGTTTGAAAGTCGCTAAGGCTTCGGCGTCCGGACAGTTGACAATTTGATTCTTCTTAGTGAGGAATCTATTCCAAAGCTTGCGGGCGGACTCTCCGGGCTGTTGGATTATATGACTTAGATCGTCTGCATCCGGAGGCCGGACATAAGTCCCTTGAAAATTGGCCCTGAAAGCGTCTTCGAGTTCCTCCCAACTCCCAATTGAGTTTTCGGGGAGGCTTTTTAACCAGTGTCGAGCTGGTCCCTTCAACTTGAGGGGAAGGTATTTGATGGCGTGGAGGTCGTCCCCACAAGCCATGTGAATATGCAGGATAAAATCCTCGATCCAGACCCCTGGGTCTGTCGTGCCGTCGTATGCTTCTATGTTCACAGGTTTAAAGCCTCGTGGGAATTCATGGTCCAGTACTTCTTCGGTGAAGCACAGGGGGTGAGCAGCCCCTCTGTATCTGGATGCATTGTAGCATGTAGTTGGCTGTTGTTGTGTTCGGGGTTGATTCCGAACTAGTATCTGGCTTTTATGAGCGTTTGGGTGACCATAGTCCTGTGCTGGGGTGTGTCTTCTAGATCCATATATGGACCTGGCTGCACCGGTCTCTTTATCCGGATGCTCGCATGGATCATGCGCAGTGTCCGCAGCTGCTCTGTTATGGTTGTGAGGCGGTATGTCTGGTTTCTTGGTCGAATTTTCTTTTGGTGGAACGGCCACGTCATTGAATTCCAGCAGTAGCTTGCGCTTCAGATAGCTTTTCGTATGGCGGTCATCGCCATATCTTTCTTCAGTGTTTAGCACCTTATTCCATCTGCGACTTAGCTTTTACTGTGCGGCCTTGAGCCGTTGCTTTTGCTTTTCAAGACTTCTTGCGGTGGCCATAGGTTTTCTGTGGATGTTGTCTCATTCCACTTGTTCGTCCGAGATGATGAATGCATCGTCGTCCGGACAGTCTTCCTGTTCTGGGGCGGCATCCTGAGCTCGTCCCTCCGGATCATTGTGATCGGGTATTTGCTCCGAACATGATTTGGCGTGACGTGGCTCGTCCTGCTCCATTGCTGGGTCCATGTGGTCATTATTGCTTTTGGAGTTTGCGGGTATATCAACCCTTCTTGCACTCTTGTCGCTATTTTTGCCATTGCTGGACCTTGAGCGGCGTCTGCGCCGCCTCTTTGGCTTTTTCCCGGGTGTTTTATCGTCCGGGCTGCCGTCCTTATTGGGCGTATCTACCATGTATATATCGTGTGACAAGGTAGTAGTCCCCTGATCCAGGGATTCTGGAGCCTCTCCTGCATCGTCGTCCATATCATCGATGTCTTCAGAGTCAAGCACGTCGGTTAATTCTTCGATCGTGGCAATGAAGTGGGTGGTGGGTGGGCGCCGAATTCCTTCGTCGCCTGCTTCCCACTCGGGTCGGACATAGTTCGGCCCAGAGTCTCCTAACAAAGAGAGAGACTTCAAGGAGTTCAGCATGTTGCCAAAGGGCGAGTGCTGAAAGATGTCCGCTGCGGTAAACTCCATTACCGGAGCCCAACCTGGCTGGCTGGCTCGAGAGTGAGCGGAACAGGACCAACAACCGGATATGAGTCTGGGGGTCTGGGTTTACAGGCCTCCACAGAGGTGGGACCCGTGTTCGGCTCCACCGCCGATAAGTGTGCGGCCTGCGGAGCGGTGTCCAGCTCTCCGTCCATAGGCAACGCAACCTGTCCTGGATTCAGATCCAAGGCTGCTTCGGGGATGATGTCCCGGGCACTGTCCGACAGCAGGTCTAGGTCGTGCTTGTTGTGGTTGTCCAGCGCTCCTGGCGCAGGCTCTAATCCGTCGAAGATCAAGTCTTCGCGGACATCTCCCATGTGGTTCAAGTTTCCAAACCTGATCTGGTGGCCAGGGGCGAAGCTGTCGATCTGCTCCAACTGGCCAAGCGAATTGGCCCGTTGTGCGAAGCCACCGAACACAAAATCTGTCCGGGGAGAAAAGTCTCACCCTGGACCGTGTTGTTGACGATTGAAGACGCGATCAAGCCTCGAAGCGACGACACAGAGGACCTCTCAATGAAAGCACCAATGTCGGTGTCAAAACCGGCAGATCTCGGGTAGGGGGCCCGAACCTGGGTAAACATTGTGTCCCTTGCTTCCTGTTACCATCAGCCTAAGACGCACAGATCGGGACCCCCTACCCGAGATCCGCCGGTTTTGACACTGACAGTGCCCGTGATCCCTTTCTTGTCCCTCTCCCCAGGAAATGGAACAAGAAGGCAAAGGGGCAAAAGGGGCACCTAGGCGAGGTACGAGTAGCAGAAGGCACCAGGAGAACATCCCGGTGGCCACCCTGAAGGGAGGCTGGTGATGATGATGACGGAGGATTGAGAGGCGCCGTTCCTCCCGCTCCCCTCTTTATAAATGGGCGAGAGCGAGGCTCGGCCGCCCCTCTCGACCAATCCGGCCTGTTGAAATGACCACGGGCGGGGCCATCGACCGCCCTCCCCGCTCAATTAAGGGCGCGTGGGAATCAGCCTGCACGCGCGCGACTTCCCGTATCCCGCGTGCCTGTCCTTCGCTCTGCATCATGCATGCAACGAACTGGCGCAAGGAATGGGCGCAATGGGACGCATGGAGCGGCGGTTCCTGAATAGAGGCAGTAAATGAGCAGTGGCCCTGTGGTCTCGAATAGACACACAAGCCGCCTCTCTATTGTCCACCACTAGATGACGCCAACATGCTTTGGTCACCCACGCCCACACGACCCCACGTCATGCGTTCGACGCAGGTCGTGGGGGAAGCGCAGCGGACGGAACAGTTACCACGGTAAAAATCCACCCTGCCTGCCCACACACCGTTCTGGGCCTGGCCAAACAACGTGTCGCGCTTATGTATGGCCCAGGACCGAGGGCTCCTGTCGGTGTACAAAAGTAGGGGCTCTGCTTTTGACCCCTTTTCTTATGCACGGGCAGTGAGAGCCACCTGCCACGGCCACGCATAACAAGGCAGGAGAGGGAAGCCGGAGAGAAGCCGAAGGCACAAGACAAACAGAGCGATAACAATGACCAAGACCACAAAGATCATTTGGACGAAGCAGATTTCCCCGGCGGGGACCCTTGCCGGGGCGGCCTCAGCAGCCCCGACAAGACCCTTGCCGGCGAAGCTCGCCCACACCAACTGAGCGAGCCACCTTTGAGCCCACCAACGCTAAACAAACGCATTGGGACAGGGCTCGGGAGGCACCTCCGTGGTGGCATGCAGATCTTTGTGAAGACAAAGAATATTCATGGTCAGATGAGGATTGGAAGGCAACGATCCTCGGCAGGGTTCTTGCCGAGGAAGCCCACAAGACCTTGCCGGGGACGACAGCGTGCCGCGGTAAGACCCTTGTCGGGCCACCCGGCAAGGCCCTCGCCAAGGGCGCCAGCAGGGCCACTGCCAGGCTCACACCAACCAAGTCTTCGCCGCCGTTCACATGCAGCTGCCGACCCAACCAGTTGGGCAGACACCTGCGTGGAAACATGCAGCCCTTCGTGGAGGCTCCACCACCGCGCCACCTCAGCTGCCTGCCTGCCTACATGGCACCGCATGCATCGTTGGCCAGGGCGCGTGTCAAAGGAAGGAGGAGCGGCGACGGACGGGTCGGGCCTCACCCCCGTCCCCGATAAAGTGAAGGGACACCTAAGCCTCGCATTAAATGCGCTTTGTCCTGTAATACCAGCGATAAGCTCGCAACACTATAGCACTTTCCACCTCCTGTGTGCCATTGTGGAAGCCCCTTTCGACTATAAAAGGAGGTCCATGGCGCATTGGAAAAGGATTCGGCTCTTTCGAACCTGGCAGCACCCAGAGCTAGTTCAAGAGCTCAAGAACATCAAATACATCCACCAAAGCAGGATCATAGGGTTTTACGCATCTTTGCGGCCCGAACCTGAGTAAATCCCCCTTGTGCTGTCTACTAGTCCCGCTTCTTATGATCCCGCACCCCGCAACCGTAGTAGGGATTCTTGTGATCCCATAGGTGTTGTTTCCCACCGACAACGTGCTACAATCATATGGTCCATCCATGATTTCCCGGCTCTGCACACTCTGTCTGGGAGGATCACAACGGGTTATAAGGCCCGTGTCCATTGTGACAAAGACCCTTGCTCAAAGAGAATAAGGACCAAGATCTGCTATATTGGGCACCGTCGCTTTCTTCCCCGAAACCAACGCTGGCAAAGAAGCAAATATTTTAATGGTGAGAATGAAACCCGTGACAAGCCAACTGAATTCACTAAAGAAGATCTGGAGCAGCAACTTGAAAAGGTGAAAGATGTGAGACCATGAAATCTTGTGAAGAAAAGAAAGCGTGAGGAAGGTTAATGTTGGGACCGGAGGTCTTGTTTGTGGGACATGCCATACTGGGCTGATCTGAAGTTAAGGCATAATCTCGATGTAATGCACATTGAGAAAAACTTATGTGAGAATCTGCTAGGGACGTTTCTGAACATTGAAGGGAAGGCAAAGGACACGGTTAGTCTTAGTCTTGATTTGGAGGACATGGGCATAAGAGAAGATTTGCATCTACAACACAATGAAGATGAAGATTCATTTGAAATGCCACGAGCATGGTATATAATGAGTAAAGAACAAAAGCTTGCATTCTGTGAATTCCTAAGAGCGGTGAAATTTCCAGATGGTTATGCTGCTAACCTAGCAAAGTGTGTTACTTCTGATGGATTCAAACTTTCAGTACCGAAAACCCATGATTGTCACACCCTCCTCCAAAGTATTTTGCCAGCGGGCCTCCGAGGAATCATGGACAAGGATATATATGAAGCGGTTGCTAAGCTGGGAAATTTCTTTAGAGAACTATGCTGGAAAACACTCAAGTTAACTGTCCTGGAAAGACTTGAAAAAAAATCCCAATTATTCTTTGCGAGCTCAAGAAGATTTTCCCTCCAACTTTCTTCACCGTGATGGTCCATTTGGCGGTGCACTTACCAAAAGAGGCAATGCTTAAGGCCCTGTGCAATATGGCTAGATGTACCCAATCGAAAGAATGCTGCTTACTTGTAAGCATTATGTGTGAAACACGGCAAGACCTGAAGGTTCTATTGCTGAAGCATATGTCATTGATGAGTGCTTGAATTTTTGCTCTAGATACTTTGGGGATGTGGAAACAAGATGGAACCGGCCGGGTAGAAATAGAGAGCGGTTTGATTCGCAAAGTGGCGATGTCTCTGTTTTCAACCATGGTGTGAACTTTCTTGGAGACTCACAATACTTGGAGGCTGGTGATGAGTATGACAAGATGGTTTGGTATGTGCTCAGTAATTGCTCCGAGGTTCTACCATATATCGAGTACGTTATATCTGGTGCACTCATTATTATTATTTTTGCTTGGGTTGGCACCAGCCTAATGTTTTAATTCACATGTTTTGTTTGCATTGCAGGAAATGCAAGGAAGAGTTAAATCAGGAAGAAAGCAGGATCCATGTTGATAAAAGGGTTGCCAAGGGGTTTGCTAAGTGGTTTAAGAATCATGTGAGATCTTTATCCACATGTTTGATGCTTTCTGTGTTATTCACCAACTGTTAAATACCATTGTTTGCTAAATGGTTTATTTGTGCAGATTGGAAAGTTGCATGAGGAGAAGAAGGTCAGTGATGATCTATTTGCTTTGACATGCTTACCGGATAAGCGAGTGAGAGTGTATTCAGCATGCATTGCTGACGATGTTCGGTACCACACCGTTGACCGCGAGGAAAAAAGGAAGACATAGAATAGTGGAATCGTCACTGAGGGGTCACATGATCATGAGATCATTGACTTCTATGGTCAGTTGAGAAGCATCTTAGAGTTGTAGTACAACTCTAGTGGAGGCATCCATCACTCGGTTGTCTTATTTTCTATCACTGGTTTGAGCTTGGTAGCAAGAAAAAGAGAGACTCTTTTGTCAAATATGATGGCCACTTCAAAAGCATCAACACTGCAAGGTGCTGGTATAAGAGTGATCCCTTTATTCTAACAACACAAGCAACAATGGTGTTTTATCTTCCAGACACTCTTTTGCATGGAAATTGGCGAGTTGTGCAAAACTTTGAGCACAGACACTTGTGGAGTGTGACTGAAACTTAAGTGGAAAAGGGCCCCGGTGGTGGTGGACTAACATACCAGGATGATGACTCTACGAAAGTTCCATTACAAGCTGATGATGACTTTATGGAAGTTCTGGTGCAACGCAGAGTGTGAAGTGACCGGGAACGTGTGCTCGTTGATGCTGCAACAATTGAAGGAATCAAGAAAAGAAGAAAGGTGGTAGCGGATGGACATGAGAGCGAGGATGAGGAAAACATGATTGATCATACTGTGCTGCAATATTATAGTGATGATGAGGAAAACATGAGTGGGCATAGAGTTCCTTCTTTTTGTATGAACGACGATGAGTAGCGAAGGTAAATTTTGTCTCCTTGGTGAGATAATGCTATTTTGTCTCCTTGGTAGTTGTTGTTGATGTGATCTTGATGTAGTTTTTGTACTACAATTTTCTAGGTACCAAAATGCATGAGACTGTGTAGTGAAGATACAAAATGAAGATGCAAAATGAAGTTTTGGTGTTCCTGATCCTGATCTACAAGTTTTGAAGATACAAGATGATGGTTGATGTGATCCTGATCTACAAGTTTTGGTGATCATCAAGTTTTGGTGATCATTAAGATCATGAAGTAGGGGTGAACTGTTTTCCGAGCTATTTTTCTTAGTTTTGGTGAACATGCTCTAGTAATTTTGGTCAGAACTATTGTTGTCAAAATATTGTCAAATGATTGCAAAACTATTTTGTCTTGTAATGTTGTCAAAATGTTTTCTTCTAATGCAAAAGGTTGCAAAATAATCAGATAGAAGATGTTGTTTTTGTGATCATTTAGTAGTTTGGTGATCTATTTAGTTCAAGTTTCAGAACTATGTAATTCATGTTTTTTTAACTGAAGATGTTTTGGTCAGAGGTATTTTGGGCAGAAGTTGTAACTGAATTTTGCATCATTTCACTATGAGCAAAAAATATGCGCGAGCGGGGACTCGAACCCATGACCGTGCGCTCGTTTCACTGTGTTTCTACCACTAGGCTAGGAAGAGGATACTAGTCTTCTACTCTATGCCATCTCTTTTGAAATCGTTAAACCAAGCAAGTATTTAACACATACCTCGCTGACAAGTGGGCCACTTGACCCACTCGCTGACAAGTGGGCTAGTTTGCTACTCTACCCACTTGACCCACTCCCCAGAAAATATTGGCGCGTGGCCAAAAAATATGCGCGAGCGGGGGCTCGAACCCATGGCCGTGGCGCTTATTTCACTTGGTTTCTACCACTGTGCTAGGAAGAGGTTGTTGGTTTTGTACTCAATGCCTGCCCTTTTCAATATATCAATCCACTCGCTGACAATTGGGCCCGCTCCTCCTCCTCTCCACTCTTTTCCCCACTCCCCCTCACCACTCCTCCTCTCCACTCAACCCGCTCCTCCTCTCCGCCGCCACCGACTTCTTCCTCTCCCACCGCCGCCGACTCCTTCCTCTCTCTCCGTCGTCGAATCTATGTCGCCATGGGCCACTTGTGAAATACGAATCCGCTTCCTCTTCCTCTTCCTATCTACTGTTATGATAGATTAGGGTGATTCCATTGATTTTATTTGGGTTCTTGCTGCTAGATTAGGGTTTGATTAGGATTGGATTAGGGCATTTGTTAATACAATTTTTTTGCTATTTTAGGTGATGGCGACGGCCTCCACTTCTCCTCCCCGGCGCCTCTGCTGGTCCGACGCCTCCCGCGCAGCTTGCCCTACGCTGCTGACGACCGCTTCTTCTTGGACTCTGGCGTAGGTAAGCCATCCGCTTCATATCCCCTCTCCTTTCTCTTCTGCTCTAGGGTTTGTTATGCATATTAGGCATCTAGTTGTTCTTGCTGGATTTAGGCATATTGTTCTTGGTGGATTTAGTATGCTCTGTTGGTGGATCTGTGGTAGATAGTGTGGTAGACTAGTGACAGTGTAATTATCTGAATTCTGTGGTAGATAGTGCGGTAGACATGCTGTTCTGTTGCTGTTGAATTCTGTGGTTAATTAACTAAATGAACTGAATTCTGTTGCTGTTGAATTCTATGGTGAACGTGTTGTTGCTGTTGTAGTGGGATTCATGCATATGCAGGTGTAGTGACCTGCATGAACATGGGCAGAGTAGTAGCAGCAGTAGATGCCAACTTTTGATATGCATGCATGCATTCTTGCTTGTTTATATTCTTTTAAACTGAACATGGTCAAGTATGGAAACATTACATTCTTCTCCAGCTTGCCAAGAAACATTACATTTATGAGTGCACATGCTCAATCCGTGTGTCTGTTGATGTTTTTGCCATCAGAAATGTTGATGGGTGCTGTTGATGTTGATGGGTGTTGTTGATGTTGATGTTCTTCTTCTACTCATTGCCCCTTTGCCAAGATAGAGTAGGAGCAAATTGAGGCCATTGCCATTTATAGTAGTATTCCAAATTGAGGCCCTGGCAAACACATGTAGTAAATATTCTACTGTTTTGAAGTGCTTGTTTCCTATTTATGTACAATCATGTTGTTTAATTTACAATGCTGCTTTTCAGAGAAGTGAGATGGCTGGCTTGGAAGGTTTCGAGTTCTTTGAGATCGTAATTGAGAAATCTTGCAGTAGGCAGGTATATTCCACTTCACCCATCTCTTTATCATCACTCTGCTGTCTAGTGCTTGATTGGCACAATTAACCACTGCTTGACCCTCGCTGCAGAGGCTGCCTGACAAGTTTGTGAAGATGCTCGCCGGCCGTGAGCCCCACAAAGTGAAGTTACGGGAGGCCGGCAGCTGGCATCGCAGGCTGGGGGACGTGGTGGTGGTGTTCGACGGCGAAGTCCACATGTACCTAGGGACCGGCTGGGAGCATTTCTCCCGCGCCCATGAGCTGCAGCTCGGGCACTTCCTTGTCTTCCGCTATGACGGTGACGCCATGTTCACCGTGAAGATGCTCGAGAACACCATGTGCCGCATGTCTACCAGCACGACAATGATGCCTGTAAGCTCTCTGCCTCTCTTCTTCATGTCCTTTTGGCTTCCTCTACCAGCAGGATGACAACACCATGTTCACACTTTGTTGCATTTGTCCAGGCAATGGGAGCAGTAGCGGGGATGACGAGGAGCAGAGTGGGCAAGAAGAGGAGCAGACTAGGGATGACGAGGAGCAGAGCAGGGAGGTGCAGCCTATTTTGGCTGACAACGACCTTGCTATGGTGGTGGCTGACGACGACCCTGCTATGGTGGTGGCTGACAACGACTTCGCGATTGTGGTGCCTGACGCTGACCCTGCTATGGTGGCTGACGACGACCTCGCGATTGTGGTGCCTGACGCTGACCTTGCGATGGTGGTGCCTAACGATGACCTCGCGATGGTAGTGACGCCGGCGATTCCCCAGCTGGGCGACAGGACCATGCCAATTGTGGTAGAGGAGTACATCCGCGTCGGCATTCGCCACTCTGAGCGCATCAGGAAGATGAAGGAGAATAAGGAGAAGAACGAGTGAAGATGTTAAGAAATCAAGTGGCAATGTTAAGTGGCAATGCCAAGCTTAGTTCGAATTTTGTGCATGCTTATGGATGCTTAACTATGAATATTTAGTTTCTTAATTATGAATATTCAGTTTGGTAATTCATGGGAATTGATATTTTGTGCATGCTCATGGATGAAAGATGAAATTATGGGTTTTTGTGCATGCTCATGTATGAAACATGTTTGTCAAAAACATGTTTTTTTGTTAAGATTATTCATTAAGAATCAACAACATTATGAAACAATATAAGTTTAATGCTCAAGTATTACAGTGTCATCTAAACATGGTTTTTTGTAAAGAATCGACAACAGATTTGCATGACTCAAACCCTAGCCACGGACGGCCGCCGCGAAGAAGTCGGTCGGTTTTTGAAAACACCTAAAAATTGAAAAAAATCAGAAAAATGGGAAGCCTCCGCGTCACATCATCAAATGTGGCCTACCAACTAGCAAAAATACTAAACTTGGAATACCGACGTTTTCTTGAAGAGGTGTTCTCAAAAACGACCTACGATGGACAAAGATTCATGACTTTCAAGCCAAACTAGCAATGATATGGCTGCATCCATTGAATAGTTTTTGATAATATGCCCAAATTTGGCGCATGCCTCCATCTTGTGATGGAAAACAATGTTGCCAAAGCGAGGTTCCAACTTGTTTCACAAAAAAACCGTTTTTCATTTTTTGAATGGTAAAGACATGCGTTTTTCGTGAAGCGGCTACAAGGAGGGTCACCCCAAACGGCGCGATTCCATGTCTATCTCAAAGTAGACCCTATTTTACAGACGGCTGGCAAACATCATGCATTTCCGACCCTCGTAGCTGCTCCCGGCCATTCAGACCACCTTCGACCGATTCAGCTGGAACCGGCTGGAATTTGAACTGCGGGTCCTCCATAGCTTGCCCATTATTTTTGCCAAAAAAATCATTTTTAGCTTCACACCTAGGCATTTCATCAAAGAATCGACAATAGATTTGCATGACTGATACGTCTCCAACGTATCTATAATTTTTTATTGTTCCATGCTATTATATTACCCCTTTTGGATGTTTATGGGCTTTATTTTACACATTTATATCATTTTTGGGACTAACCTACTAACCGGAGGCCCAGCCCATATTGCTATTTTTTCGCCTATTTCAGTATTTCGAAGAAAAGGAATATCAAATGGAGTCCAAACGAAATGAAACGTTCGGGAGCGTGATTTTTGGAACGAACGTGATCCACAGGACTTGGAGTGCAAGTCAAGAAGTAGCCGAGGCTCCCACGAGATAGGAGGGCGTGCCCCCCTGTAGGACGCGCCCCCTGTCTCGTGGGCCCCTCGGGCGTCCACCGACGTACTTCTTCCTCCTATATAATTAAGCCTATGTACCCTGAAAACATCCAGGGGCAGGACGAAACACAATTTCCACCATCGTAACCTTCTGTATCCACGAGATCCCATCTTAGAGCCATCGTCGGCATTCTGTCGGAGGGGTAATCCACCACGGAGGGCTTCTACATCAACATCCTTGCCTCTCCAAGGAGTTGTGAGTAGTTTACCACAGACCTACGGGTCCATAGTTATTAGCTAGATGGCTTCTTCTCTCTTTTTGAATCTCAATACAATGTTCTCCCCCTCTCTTGTGGAGATCTATTCGATGTAAACTCTTTTTGCGGTGTGTTTGTCGAGATCCAATGAATTGTGGGTTTATGATCAGATTTATCTATGAATAATATTTGAATCTTCTCTAAATTCTTTTATGTATGATTGAGTTATCTTTGCAAGTCTCTTCGAATTATCAGTTTGGTTTGGCCTACTAGATTGATCTTTCTTGCCATGGGAGAAGTGCTTAGCTTTGGGTTCAATCTTGCGGTGTCCTTACCCAGTGACAGAAAGGGTTGCAAGGCACGTATTGTATTGTTGCCATCGTGGATAAAAAGATGGGTTTTATATCATATTGCTTGAGTTTATCCCTCTACATCATGTCATCTTGCTTAATGTGTTACTCCGTTCTTATGAACTTAATACTCGAGATGCATGCTGGATAGCAGTCGATGTGTGGAGTAATAGTAGTAGATGCAGGCAGGAGTCGGTCTACTTGTTGCGGACGTGATGCCTATATACATGATCATGCCTAGATAACGTCATAATTATCCGCTTTTCCATCAATTGCTCAACAGTAATTTGTTCACCCACCATAATACTCATGCTCTTGAGAGAAGCCTCTAGTGAAACCTATGGCCCCCGGGTCTATCTCTTATCATATTTGCTTCCAATCTACTTTTATTTGCATCTTTATTTTCTGCATCTATATTATAAAATACCAAAAATATATTTATCTTATCATACTATCTCTATCAGATCTCACTTTTGCAAGTGGCCGTGAAGGGATTGACAACCCCGTTGTCGCGTTGGTTGCGAATTCTTTATTTGTTTGTGTAGGTTTGTGGGACTTGTTGAGGAGCCTTCTACTGGATTGATACCTTGGTTCTAAAAAACTGAGGAAAATACTTACGCTACTGTGTTGCATCACCCTCTCCTCTTGTAGGAAAACCAACGCAAACTCAAGACGTAGCAAGAAGGATTTCTGGCGCTGTTGTCGGGGAGGTCTTCGCTCAAGTCAAGACATACCAAGTACCTGATGTCTACTACACAACCTTCTTCTTGTAGACGTTGTTGGGCCTGCAAGTGCACAGGTTTGTAGGACAGTAGCAAATTTCCCTCAAGTGTATGACCTAAGGTTTATCAATCCATAGGAGGCGTAGGATGAAGATGGTCTCTCTCAAGCAACCCTGCAACCAAATAACAAAGAGTCTCTTGTGTCCCCAACACACCCAATACAATGGTAAATTGTATAGGTGCACTAGTTTGGCGAAGAGATGGTGATACAAGTGCAATAGGGAAGGTAGATAAAGGTATTTGTAATCTGAAATTATAAAAACAGCAAGGTAGCAAGCGATAAAAGTGAGCATAAACGGTATTGCGAAGGTAGGAAACAAGGCCTAGGGTTCATACTTTCACTAGTGCAAGTTCTATCAACAATAATAACATAGATAGATCATATAACAATCCCTCAACATGCAACAAAGAGTCACTCCAAAGCCACTAATAGCGGAGAACAAACAAAGAGATTGTGGTAGGGTACAAAACCACCTCAAAGTTATTCTTTCAGATCAATCTATTCAAGAGTTCATACTAGAATAACACCTTAAGACACAAATCAACCAAAACCCTAATGTCACCTAGATACTCCATTGTCACCTCAAGTATCCGTAGGCATGATTATACGATATGCATCACACAATCTCAGATTCATCTATTCAACCAACACAAAGTACTTCAAAGAGTGCCCAAAAGTTTCTACCGGAGAGTCAAGAACGTGTGTCAACCCCTATGCATAGGTTCATGGGTGGAACCGCAAGTTGATCACCAAAACATTCATCAAGAGGCACATGATATCCCGTTGTCACCATAGATAAGTACGACAAGACATACATCAAGTGTTCTCATAAAAGACTCAATCCGATAAGATAACTTCAAAGGGAAAACTCAGTTCATCACAAGAGAGTAGAGGGGGGGACATCATAAGATCCAACTATAATAGCAAAGCTCGGGATACATCAAGATCGTGCCATAGAGGGAACACGAGAGAGAACATGAGAGAGAGAGAGAGAGAGAGAGATCAAACACATAGCTACTGGTACATACCCTTAGCCTCGAGGGTGAAGTGCTCCCTCCTCATCATGGATAGCGCCGGGATGATGAAGATGGCCACCGGTGAAGGATCCCCCCTCCGGCAGGGTGCCGGGAAGGGCTCCCGAGAGTTTTTTGGTGGCTACAGAGGCTTGCAGCGGAGGAACTCCCGATCTATCTTGATATTGGATGGTTTTAGGGTACGTAGGGTTATATAGGTGAAAGAAGTCGGTCGGGAGGTGCTCGAGGGGTCAACGAGACAGGGGGCCGCGCGCTGTAGGGGGGGCGCCCCCTATGTCCTGGGCTCCTCGAGGATCTTTTAACTTGATCTCCATGTCTCCAGGATGATAATCTTCCAGAAAATCATGATGCCAAAGGTTTCATTCCATTTGGACTCCGTTTGATATTCCTTCTCTTCGAAATACTGAAACAGGCAATAAAACAGCAATATGGGCTGGGCCTCCGGTTAATAGGTTAGTCCCAAAAGTTATATAAAAGTGTATAATAAAGCCCATAATCATTCAAAACACATAGTAATATAGCATGAATGCTTCATAAATTATAGATACGTTGGAGACGTATCAGTACCCATCACAAACTCATCTCCCTCGCATTTACATTATTTGCCATTTGCCTCTCGTTTGCCTCTCCCCCACTTCACCTTTGCCGTTTATTCGCCCTCTCTTTCTCAATCTCCTCCTCTCTTTTCGCTCGCCCGTTTTCTGTTTGCGTGTGTGCTTGCCTGTCCTCATGGCTTTCCCTAAGAGTACTGACCTCCTTCTTAGGAGGTTCAAAGAGATTGAGTCCAGTATTAGAAACTTTATGAATTTGCAATTTGAGCATAATAATTTTTTTAGAAAATAGTTTAAAGAACTAAGAGATTTTTTGGGTCCTATGAATAAGGAGCTTGATGATATGAATAAAGAATTTTATGGCGTAAACTCTCAAATAATCCGGCTTGAGAAGTCTATAGCTCAAATTTCTGATAAGCAAGCCACCTTAGTCAATAAGATGGCTGCCAAACCAGAAAAGTTAGATCAAAATAATGATGAAGATCTCAAATTTATTGATGTGTCTCCTATTAGATCTTTGTTTTGTAATATGAATCTTGATTATAATGGGACTGGAGATGAGTCAACTTTATTTAGAAGGCGTCCCAAGAATTCGGAGTCTTTAGACCTTAATGCTAAATTTGGTAAAAGTGGGATTGGAGAGGTCATGACTTTAAATAGCATTGAACACACTATCTTGGATTTCAAGTAATTCGATTATGATAATTGTTCTTTAGAAAGTTGTATTTCCTTGTTGTAATCCTTTGTTAATTCTCCACATGCTTATAGTCAAAATAAAGCTTTTACCAAACATATTGTTGATGCCTTGTTGCAATCTTTTGATGAAAAACTTAATTTGGAAGTTTCTATACCTAGAAAACTTAATGATGAGTGGGAACCTACTATAAAGATTAAAATTAAAGATTATGAGTGTTTTGCTTTGTGTGATTTGGGTGCTAGTGTTTCCACGATTCCGAAAACTCTATGTGATATTCTAGGTTTCCATGATCTTGATGATTGCTCTTTAAATTTGCACCTTGCGGATTCCACCATTAAAAAGCCAATAGGAAGAATCAGTGATGTCCTTATTGTTGCAAATAGAAATTGGGTGCCCGTTGATTTTATTGTTCTTGACATAGATTCTAATCTTTCTTGCCCTATTATTCTTGGTAGACCTTTCCTTAGAACGATTGGTGCGATTATTGATATGAAGGAAGAGAATATTAGATTCCAATTTCCATTAAAGAAAGGCATGGAGCACTTTCCAAGAAAGAAAGTCAAATTACCTTATGAATCTATCATGCGAGCTACTAATGAATCAAGTGCCAAAGATGGCACTCGTTAGATTTATCTTCGCTTTTATGCCTAGCTAGGGGTGTTATACGATAGCGCCAGTTGGGAGTCAACTCAATTTTATTTGTGTTTTTTGTTTTTGTTCCTGTTTAGTAATAAATTTTGCATCTACTTTCTGTTTAGATTTGTTTTTATCTTTTAATTAGTGTTTGTACCAAGTAGAACCTATAGGATAAACTATGATGGTAGTTGATTTGATTCTGCTGAAAAACAGAAACTTTGCGCTCACGAGAAAAAATTCAATGAACCACAGAAACGGGATTTTGCATTTATTCTTTTTTCTGCTTATCAATAAACAAAGTTTCCAGTACGTCCTCTTATGGTAGGATTTTTAGAGTTCCAGAAGTTTGCGTTAGTTACAGATAGCTACAGACTGTTCTGTTTTTGACAGATTCTGTTTTTTGTGTGTTGTTTACTTATTTTGATGCATCTATGGCTAGTAAAATAGTTTATAAACCATAGAGAAGTTGGAATACAGTAGGTTTAACACCAAAATAAATAAAGCATGAGTTCATTACAGTACCTTATGTGGTGGTTTTGTTTTCTTTCACTAACGGAGCTTATAAGATTTCCTGTTGAGTTTTGTGTTGTGAAGTTTTCAAGTTTTGGGTAAAGCTTTTATGGACTATGGAATAAAGGGTGGCAAGAGCCTAAGCTTGGGGATGCCAAAGGCACCCCAACATATTCAAGAATAGCCAAAATCCTAAGCTTGGGGATGCCCCGGGAAGGCATCCCTCTTTCGTCTTCGTTCATTGGTAACTTACCTGGAGCTATATTTTTATTCGCCACATGATATGTGTTTTGCTTGGAGCGTCGTGTATTATATTTTGCTTTTTAGTTTACCAGAATCATCCTTGCTGTACACTGATAACCCACAAGTATAGGGGATCCTAACAACTTTCGAGGGTAGAGTATTCAACCCAAATTTATTGATTCGACACAAGGGGAGCCAAAGAATATTCTTGAGTATTAGCAGTTGAGTTGTCAATTCAACCACACCTCGATAACTTAGTATCTGCAGCAAAGTATTTAGTAGCAAAAGTGGTATGATAGTAATGGTAATAGTAGAAACAGTAAAGATAAATGTTTTTGGGTTTTTGTAGTAGTTGTAACAATAGCAACGGAAAAGTAAATAAGCGAAGAACAATATATGAAAAGCTCGTAGGAAATGGATCAGTGATGGATAATTATGCCGGATGTGATTCCTCGTGCAATAGTTATAACATAGGGTGATATAGAACTAGCTCCAGTTCATCAATGTAATGTAGGCATGTATTCAGTAAATAGTCATACGTGCTTATGGAAAAGAACTTGCATGACATATTTTGTCCTACCCTCCCGTGGCAGCGGGGTCCTAGCGGAAACTACGGCATATTAGGGCCTCCTTTTAATAGAGAACCGGACCAAAGCATTAACACATGGTGAATACATGAACTCCTCAAACTACGGTCATCACCGAGAAGTATCCTGATTATTGTCACTTCAGGGTTGTCGGATCATAACACATAATAGGTGACTGTAGACTTGCAAGATAGGATCAAGAACACACATATATTCATGAAAACATAATAGGTTCAGATCTGAAATCATGGCACTCGGGCCCTAGTGACAAGCATTAAGCATAGCAAAGTCATAGCAACATCAATCTTAGAACATAGTGGATACTAGGGATCAAACCCTAACAAAACTAACTTGATTACATGGTAAATCTCATGCAACCCATCACCGTCCAGCAAGACTACGATGGGATTACTCACACACGGCGGTGAGCATCATGAAATTGGTGATGGAGGATGGTTGATGATGACGACGGCGACGAATTCCCCTCTCCGGAGCCCCGAACGGACTCCAGATCAGCCCTCCCGAGAGAGGTTAGGGCTTGGCGGCGGCTCCGTATCGTAAAACGCGATGAAACTTTCTCTCTGGTTTTTTCTCCCTGAGACGGAAGATATAGAGTTGGAGTTGAGGTCGGTGGAGGTCTAGGGGGCCCACGAGATAGGAGGGCGCGCCCTAGGGGGGGCGCCCCCCTGTCTCGTGGACAGCCCGTGGGCCCCCTGGCCTTGATTCTTTCGCCAAAAATTCTTATTAAATCTGAAAAGTGCCTCCGTGGATTTCCAGGACATTCCGAGAACTTTTCTTTTCTACACATAAAACAACATCATGGCAGTTCTGCTGAAAACAGCGTCAGTCCGGGTTAGTTTCATTCAAATCATGCAAGTTAGAGTCCAAAACAAGGGCAAAAGTGTTTGGAAAAGTAGATACGTTGGAGACATATCAACTCCCCCAAGCATAAACCTTTGTTTGTCCTCAAGCAATTCAGTTGATAAACTGAAAGTGATAAAGAAAAACTTTTACAAACTCTGTTTGCTCTTGTTGTTGTAAACATGAAAAGCCAGCATTCAAGTTTCAGCAAATATTACGAACTAACCATACTCACAATAACACATAGGTCTCACAATTACTCACATCAATAGCATAATCAGCTAGCGAGCCATAATAATAAAACTCGGATGACAACACTTTCTCAAAACAATCATAACATGATATAACAAAATGGTATCTCGCTAGCCCTTTCTGAGACCGCAAAACATAAATGCAGAGCACCTTTAAAGATCAAGGATTGACTAAACATTGTAATTCATGGTAAAAGAGATCCAGTCAAGTCATACACAATATAAATCAATAATAATGAATGCAAATGACAGTGTGCTCTCCAGCTGGTGATTTTAATAAGAAGGGTGATGACTCAACATAAAAGTAAATAGATAGGCCCTTCGCAGAGGGAAGCAGGGATTTGTAGAGGTGCCAGAGCTCGATTTAAAAAAAAGATTGAATAACATTTTGAGTGGCATACTTTCGTTGTCAACGCAACACCTATGAAATGACTGTATCTTCCATACTACATGCATTATAGGCAGTTCCCAAACAGAATGGTAAAGGTTTATACTCCCCCAACCACCAACAAGCATCAATCCATGGCTTGCTCGAAACAACGAGTGCCTCCAACATACAACAACCCTGGGGGAGTTTTGTTTAATTATTTTGATTTGCTTTGATCTTTTGGATCATGGGACTGGGCATCCCGGTTACCAGCCCTTTCTCGTGAATGAGGAGCGGATGTCCACTCCTCTGAGAATAACCCGCCTAGCATGGAAGATATAGGCAGCCCTGGTTGTTACATGAGCTGCTCGAGCATACAAATTAGAATTTCATTTGAAGGTTTAGAATTTGGCACATACAAATTTACTTAGAACGGCTGGTAAATACCGCATATAGGTAGGTATAGTGGACTCATATGGAACAACTTTGGGGTTTAAGGAGTTTGGATGCACAAGCAGTATTCCCGCTTAGTACAGGTGAAGGCTAGCAAAAGACTGGGAAGCGACCAACTGAGAGAGCGACAAAATTCGTAAGCATGCATTGAAATTAATCCACACCGAGTACTAACATGAGTAGGATATAATCCACCATGAATATAAATATCGTGAAGGCTATGTTAATTTGATTCAACTACATGTGTGAACATGTGCCAAGTCGAGTCACTCAATTCATTCAAAGGAGGATACCATCCCATCATACCACATCATAATCATTATAATAGCATGTTGGCACGCAAGGTAAACCATTATAACTCAAAGCTAATCAAGCATGGCACAAGTAACTATAATCTCTAAATGTCACTACAAATATGTTTACTTCATAATAGCTGACTCAGGAACGATGAACTCATCATATTTACAAAAACAAGAGAGGTCGAGTTCATACCAGCTTTTCTCATCCCAATAAGCCCATCATATATCGTCATTATTGCCTTTCATTCGCACGACCGAACGATGTGTACAATAATAAGAGTGCACGTGCATTGGACTAAGCTGGAATCTGCAAGCATTCAACTCAAGAGAGAAGACAAGTAATATCGGCTCTAAATTAAATAAACAATCATGCAAATAAGAGCCACTAAGCATTTTTCATATGGTCTTCTCGACCCCCAAAGGAAAGAAAAGAAAATAAAACTATTTACACGGGAAAGCTCCCAACAAGTAAAAGAAGAACGAGAAATATTTTTGGTTTTTCATTTTAATTCCTACTACAGGCAAGGGAATTAAACTAACTGTTTTTTTTGTTTTTTCTTAAGGTTTATCAAACACACAAAAAGAAAACTAGAAAAAGGAATTTAAACTAGCATGGATAATACAATGAAAGAGTATGAGCACCGAGGACTAGTGTGTGAACATGAATGTAAAGTCGGTGAGAAATACGTACTCCACCAAGCTTAGGCTTTTGGCCTAAGTTGGTTTAGTACCAAGGACCACCGCTACTCTCGCAGGTGTACTACGAGGTGTAATCAGGATTCCACTGGCTGGTCATCTCCGGATCCCACTGGACAGATGATGCACGATAAGGGTCCAGCTCAGGTTTCGGTTCAGGTTCAGGTTCTGGAGTAAAAGCTCGAGCTCGATGATTTTTCACGCCTTCGGTGTAATGAGAAATTTTTCTGCAAGCAAATCAAACAACAGAGGCGCAGGCAAAATAATAATCTCAAAGTGTTTCTTATTGAATCTAAGTTTATACAAGAGCATCCTATCTTCGTTGTCAACAATAATCTTATGTGCTACCATGCTCTTGTAATCTAGAATGTGAGGAGGCAATATTGTCTCCTTTTCCTCATGGTGCCTAATGGGTATCTGAAAATGTCTAGGAAGACATGCAACATATATACCTCCAAATATGGGGCCTTTTGTACGATTAAGGGCTAGCCGTTTAGCAATGACGGCACCCATATTAAAACTATTGTCTCCAAGCAAAGGATGTTGAAGAATGATAATATCAGGAACACTCAAGTTTCCACTATTCCCACGACCAATCAAGCATCTACTAGGAAATATGGCAAAGTAGCGTAAAACAGGAAAGTGTATGCTAGAGACTTTTGCTCCGGAACCCTTCTTTGGCTCTTCTACAACAATAATATTAACAAAGCCAGCCACATCTTCACGATGGGGTTCCTCTAGTTCTCCCTCATAAGGTATCCTACATACCGCGCAAAAATGACGTAAAGACATTTCTTTGAACTCGTCATATAAATGAAATGATACTCCAGGCGGTGACTTCTTAGGATAAAAATAAAAGTTTTGCACGAAAGTATTGGTGAGTAAGAGATAATGATCGATTCAGTTGTTGATGAAACCGGTGAGGCTTGCAGTCTCGATTAAAGCATAAAAGTCTTCATGAATTCCAGCCTCTCTCAAGAAATCATCACATGGCCATTCACAAGGTCGTACTTCCGCTAAGCGAGGAAGATTATGCTTGGCTTTTTCCTTCTCTTTAGCTTGTTTTTCCTGGGAGCTTTGGCTAGAAGAGCCCCTCAAAAGTTTCCTCAACATTTTCTGAAATTTTAGTAACTTCAAAATAAAAGTGCATAAAACTAAACAAGATTGATAGACACTACTCCTACAAGTTTCTAGAGCCCAAATCATGCATTGTAATTGTTGGGGACCTCAAAAATTTAACATGCAAGGTCAAGAACAGGGCCACCAAGACAGCAAGGATTTGCAATGAATAAAGCACTAGAACAAAAACTAATTGGACCAATGGAGGAGTCACATACCATGCAACAATCTCCCAAAGCAGTTTTGTGAATGGAGCTTTTAGCTAAGAGATCGAAAATCGCAGCAAAACAAGCTAGAACTCATGCTTGAGCTGGATGAGGATTTTTTTGGGTAGAAGATGAAGTGTGTGGAAGCTGGCATAAGTGGAGGGGAGCCACCAGGGGCCCACGAGACAGGGGGCACGCCCTATAGGGGGGGGGCGCCCTCCTCTCTCGTGGCCTGGTGCTTGCCCCTCCTGCAGTGTTTTCAGTGCCTAAAATCCTCAAATATTCCAGAAAAAATCATACTAAATTTGCAGGGCATTTGGAGCACTTTTATTTTCGGACTATTTTTTAGTGCACGAATAATTCAGGAAACAGACGGATAATACTATTTTTGCTTTATTTAATCTAATTAACAGAAAGTAAAAAGAGGGTACAGAAGGTTGTGCCTTCTAGTTTCATCCATCACGTGATCATCAAAATGAACCCGCTAACAAGGTTGATCAAGTCTTGTTAACAAACTCATTCCGAATAACACGGAGCCAGAGAAATTTCGAATAACACTAAGTTACCTCAACGGGGATATGAAAATCCCCAAAAATAAGAATATCATACTTTTTCTTGATAGTAGGGAGAGGAAATTCAAAATCTCCAAAAATGATAGTTGGAACTTTTTCAATAGAATTGATGCTATGAACTTGAGATTGTTTCCTCGGAAAGTGTACCGTATGCTCATTGCCATTAACATGGAAAGTGACATTGCCTTTGTTGCAATCAATAACAGCCACTGCAATATTAAGAAAAGGTCTACCAAGGATAATAGACATACTATCGTCCTCAGGAATATCAAGAATAACAAAGTCCGTTAAGATAGTGACATTTGCAACCACAACAGGTACATCCTCACAAATACCGACAGGTATAGCAGTTGATTTATCAACCATTTGCAAATATATTTCAGTAGGTGTCAACATATTCAATTCAAGTCTACAATATAAAGAGAGAGGCATAACACTAACACCGGCTCCAAGATCACATAAAGCAGTTCTAACATAATTTCTTTTAATGGAGCATGTTATAGTTGGCACACCCGGATCTCCAAGTTTCTTTGGTATTCCACCCTTAAAAGTGTAATTAGCAAGCATGGTGGAAATTTCATCTTCCGGTATCTTTCTTTTATTTGTGATGATATCCTTCATATACTTAGCATAAGGATTTACTTTAAGCATATCAGTTAAGCGCATACGCAAGAAAATAGGTCTAATCATTTCAGTAAAGCACTCAAAATCCTCATCATCCTTTGACTTGGATGGTTTAGGAGGAAAGGGCATGGGTTTCTGAACCCATGGTTCTCTTTCTTTCCCGTGCTTCCTAGCAACAAAATCTCTCTTATCATAACGTTGATTCTTTGATTGTGGGTTATCAAGATCAACAGCAGGTTCAATCTCTACATCATTGTTATTA
This sequence comes from Triticum dicoccoides, assembly GCF_002162155.2. Classification (NCBI taxonomy): domain Eukaryota; kingdom Viridiplantae; phylum Streptophyta; class Magnoliopsida; order Poales; family Poaceae; genus Triticum; species Triticum dicoccoides. The sequence continues at coordinate 77,698,803 of NC_041391.1, forward strand.
CTAGGTTGAGCATCTACATGAACATCATTATTAGCATTATCATTAGGTTCATGTTCATCTCTGGATTGTGTTTCAGCGTTAGAGATAGAATTATCATTGGGATTCTCAAGTGTTTCTACATTAGGTTCACTATAAGTTTGCAAAGTCCTATCATTCTTCTTTTTCTTCTTCTTAGAAGAGCTAGGAACATCTAGATTATTATTCTAAGAATCTTGTTCAATTCTTTTAGGGTGGCCTTCAGGATACAAAGGTTCCTGAGTCATTCTACCAGTTCTAGTAGCCACTCTAACGGAAAAGTCATTTTTATTATTCAACTCATCAAGCAAATCATTTTGAGCTTTGAGTACTTGCTCAGCTTGAGTAGCAACCATAGAAGCATATTTGCTAACACGGTGAAGTTCATCTTTAACTCTAGCCAGATTATCACCTACGCGTCCTATCTCGAAAGCATTATTCTTTAACTCTCTACCAACATAGGCATTAAAACTTTCTTGTCTTGCCATAAAGTCATCAAATTCATCTAAGCATGGGCTATGAAATTTAGTAGAGGGTATTTCAACTTTATCATATCTATAGAGACAATTTACCTTTACTACCTGTGTCGGGTTATCAAGACAATGTGGTTCTTCAGGCGGTAAATTAAGACCATGTATTTCTTCAATATGTGGTAAATTCTTAACATCTTCAGCTTTAATACCTTTTTATTTCATTGATTTCTTTGCCTCTTGCATATCTTCAGGACTGAGAAATAAAACACCTCTCTTCTTCGGAGTGGGTTTAGGAATAGGCTCAGGAGTTGGCTCAATTGGTTTAGGAATTACTTCAGGAACTGGCTCAGGAAGAGTCCAATTATTTTCATTAGTCAACATATTATTCAATAATATTTCAACTTCGTCGATTGTTCTTTCCCTGAAAACACAACCAGCACAACTATCCAAGTGGTCCTTGGAAGCATCGGTTAGTCCATTATAAAAGATATCAAGTATTTCATTTTTCTTAAGAGGATGATCAGGCAAAGCATTAAGTAACCGGAGAAGCCTCCCCCAAGCTTATGGTAGACTCTCTTCTTTGATTTGCACAAAATTATATATTTCCCGCACAGTAGCTTGTTTCTTATGAGCAGGGAAATATTTAGCAGAGAAGTAATAAATCATATCCTGGGGACTACGCACACAACCAGGAGCAAGAGAATTATACCAAGTATTAACATCACCCTTTAATGAGAACAGGAATATCTTAAGGATATATAAATAGCGGGACTTCTCATCATGAGTAAACAGGGTGGCTATATCATTCAACTTGGTAAGATGTGCCACAACAGTTTCAGATTCAAGGCCATAAAAAGGATCAGATTCAACTAAAGTAATAATATCAGGATTGACAGAGAATTCATAATCCTTATCAGTAACACATATAGGTGAAGTAGAAAAAGTAGGATCGGGTTTCATTCTAGCATTAAGAGACTGCTGCTTCCATTTAGCTAATAATTTCTTAAGATCATTTCTATCATTGAAAGCAAGAATAGCTTCAGCAGCTTCTTTGTTCATAATATAACCCTTAGGAACAACAGGTAATACATAATCATTGGGGGAACGTTCATCATCACTATCATCAATAATAGGTTCTTCAATATTTTCATTCCCCCTAACTCTAGCAAGTTGTTCATCTAGAAGTTCACCTAATGGCAAAGTAGTATCATGCACATAAGTAGTTTCATCATAAGTATCATGCAAAGCAGAAGTGGCATCATCGATAACATGCGACATATCAGAATTCATAGCAGTAGCAGGTTTAGGTGTCGCAAGCCTACAAATAACGGAAGGAGAATCTAGTGCAGAGCTAGATGGCAGTTCCTTACCTCCCCTCGTAGTTGAGGCCAAAATCTTGGTCTTAGCGTCTTTCAAGTTCTTCATAGTGATCAACAAATATAAATCCCAAGTGACTCAGAGAATAGAGCTATGCTCCCCGGTAACAGCGCCAGAAATTAGTCTTGATAACCCACAAGTATAGGGGATCGCAACAGCTTTCGAGGGTAGAGTATTCAACCCAAATTTATTGATTCGACACAAGGGGTGCGAAAGAATATTCTTGAGTATTAGCAGTTGAGTTATCAATTCAACCACACCTGGATAACTTAGTATCTGCAGCAAAGTATTTAGTAGCAAAAGTGGTATGATAGTAATGGTAACAGTAGCAACAGTAAAGATAAATGTTTTTGGGTTTTTGTAGTAGTTGTAACAATAGCAACGGAAAAGTAAATAAGCGACGAACAATATATGAAAAGCTCGTAGGCAATGGATCAGTGATGGATAATTATGCCGGATGCGATTCCTCATGCAATAATTATAACATAGGGTGATATAGAACTAGCTCCAGTTCATCAATGTAATGTAGGCATGTATTCCATAAATAGTCATACGTCCTTATGGAAAAGAACTTGCATGACATCTTTTGTCCTACCCTCGCGTGGCAGCGGGGTCCTAGCGAAAACTAAGGGATATTAAGGCCTCCTTTTAATAGAGAACCGGACCAAAGCATTAACAGATGGTGAATACATGAACTCCTCAAACTACGGTCGTCACCGAGAAGTATCCCGATTATTGTCACTTTGGGGTTGTCGTATCATAACACATAATAGGTGACTATAGACTTGCAAGATAGGATCAAGAACACAAATATATTCATGAAAACATAATAGGTTCAGATCTGAAATCATGGCACTCGGGCCCTAGTGACAAGCATTAAGCATAGCAAAGTCATAGCAACATCAATCTCAGAACATAGTGGATACTAGGGATCAAACCCTAACAAAACTAACTTGATTACATGGTAAATCTCATCCAACCCATCACCGTCCAGCAAGCCTATGATGGGATTACTCACACACGACGGTGAGCATCATGAAATTGGTGATGGTGGATGGTTGATGATGACGACGTCGACGAATCCCCCTCTCCAGAGCCCCGAATGGACTCCAGATCAGCCCTCCCGAGAGAGATTAGGGCTTGGCGGCGGCTCCGTATCGTAAAACGCGATGAAACTTTCTCTCTGGTTTTTTCTCCCAAGACGGAAGATATAGAGTTGGAGTTGAGGTCGGTGGAGGTCCACAGGGCCCACGAGATAGGAGGGCGCGCCCTAGGGGGGCACGCCCCCCTGTCTCGTGGACAGCCCGTGGCCACCCTGGCCTTGATTCTTTCGCCAAAAATTCTTATTAAATCTGAAAAGTGCCTCGGTGGATTTACAGGACATTCTGAGGACTTTTCTTTTCTACACATAAAACAACATCATGGCAGTTCTGCTGAAAACAGCGTCAGTCCGGGTTAGTTTCATTCAAATCATGCAAGTTAGAGTCAAAACAAGGGCAAAAGTGTTTGGAAAAGTAGATACGTTGGAGACGTATCATACACACCTTTTTGGAGAAGCCTATTTGTTTAGAATTTGCTAGAATACTCTATGTGCTTCACTTATATCTTTTGAGCTTGATAGTTTTTGCTCTAGTGCTTCACTTATATCTTTTAGAGCACGGTGGTGACTTGATTTTATAGAAATTGCTAGTCTCTCATGCTTCACTTATATTATTTTGAGAGTCTTTTAGAACAGCATGGTATTTGCTATGGTTATAATTTGGTCCTAGAATGGTGAGCATCCAAGTTGGGTATAATAAAAACTATCATAGGAAGTGAATTGGATGTTATAATCAACTTGATACTTGATGATTGTTTTGAGATAGGGAGGTAGTGATATTAAAGTCATGCTAGTTGGGTGATTATGAATTTAAGGAATGCTTGTGTTGAAGTTGGCAAGTCCCGTAGCATGCACGTATGGTTAAAGTTATGTAACAAATTTGAAACATGAAGTGTACCTGGCTTGTGCATCCTTATGAGTGGCGGTCGTGGACAAGCGATGGTCTTTTCCTACCAATCTATCCCCCTAGGAGCATGCGCATAGTGCTTGGTTTTTGATGACTTCTAAATTTTTGCAATAAGTATATGAATTCTTTTGACTAATGTTGAGTCCATGGATTATACGCAATTTTACCTTTCCACAATTGCTAGCCTCTTCGGTACCGTGCATTGCCCTTTCTTACCTTGAGGGTTGGTGCAAACTTTGCCGGTGCATCCAAACCCCGTGATACGATACGCTCTATCACACATAAACCTCCTTATATCTTCCTCAAAACAGCCACCATACCTACCTATTTATGGCATTTCCATAGCCATTCCGAGATATATTGCCATGCAACTTTCAACCGTTCCGTTTATCATCATGACATGAATTACTTTTGTCATATTGCCATTGCATGATCATGTAGTTGACATCGTATTTGTGGCAAAGCCACCATGCATTATTTTTCATACATGTCACTCTTGATTCATTGCACCATCCCGGTACACCGTAGGAGGCATTCATATAGAGTCATATCTTGTTCTAGTTTTGAGTTGTAATTCATATGTTGTAATCAGTAGAAGTGTGATGATCATCATTTTTAGAACATTGCCCAAAGAAAAAAAAGAAAAAGAAAAAGAAGAAAGGCCAAAAGAAAAAAAGAAAGGCCCAAAAAAAGAGAAAAAAAAGGAAAAAGGAAAAAAAGAAAAAGAAAAGAAATAAAAAGGGCAATGCTACTATCTCTTTTTCCACACTTGTGCTTCAAAGTAGCATCTTGTTCTTCATGTAGTGAGTCTCATAAGTTGTCTTTTTTATACTAGTGGGAATTTTTCATTATAGAACTTGGCTTGTATATTCCTATGATGGGCTTCCTCAAATGCCGTAGGTCTTCGTGAGCAAGCAAGTTGGATGCACACCCACTAGTTTTCTTTTGTTGAGCATTTATTTATAGCTCTAGTGCATCCGTTGCATGGCAATCCCTACTCCTCATGTTGACATCAATTGATGGGCATCTCCATAGCCCGTTGATTATCCTCGTCAATGTGAGACTTTCTCCTCTTTTGTCTTCTCCACACAATCCCCATCATCATATTCTATTCCACCCATAGTGCTATATCCATGGCACACGCTCATGTATTGCGTGAAGGTTGAAAAAGTTTGAGATTATTTGAGTACGAAACAATTGCTTGGCTTCTTCTCTCTTTTTGGATCTCAATACAATGTTCTCCCCCTCTCTTGTGGAGATCTATTCGATGTAAACTCTTTTTGTAGTGTGTTTGTCGAGATCCGATGAATTGTGGGTTTATGATCAGATTTATCTATGAATAATATTTGAATCTTCTCTGAATTCTTTTATGTATGATTGAGTTATCTTTGCAAGTCTCTTCGAATTATCAGTTTGGTTTGGCCTACTAGATTGATCTTTCTTGCCATGGGAGAAGTGCTTAGCTTTGGGTTCAATCTTGCGGTGTCCTTACCCAGTGATAGAAAGGGTTGCAAGGCACGTATTGTATTGTTGACATCGAGGATAAAAAGATGGGGTTTATATCATATTGCTTGAGTTTATCCCTCTACATCATGTCATCTTGCTTAATGCCTTACTCTATTCTTATGAAATTAATACTCTAGATGCATGCTGGATAGCGGTCGATGTGTGGAGTAATAGTAGTAGATGCAGGCAGGAGTCGGTCTACTTGTTGCAGACGTGATGCCTATATACATGATCATGCCTAGATAACGTCATAATTATTCGCTTTTCAATCAATTGCTCAACAGTAATTTTTTCACCCACCGTAATACTTATGCTCTCGAGAGAAGCCTCTAGTGAAACATATGGCCCCCGGGTCAATCTCTTATCATATTTGCTTCCAATCTACTTTTATTTGCATCTTTATTTTCTGCATCTATATTATAAAATACCAAAAATATATTTATCTTATCATACTATCTCTATCAGATCTCACTTTTGCAAGTGGACGTGAAGGGATTGACAACCCCGTTGTCGCGTTGGTTTCGAGTTCTTTATTTGTTTGTGTAGGTTCATGGGACTTGTTGAGGAGCCTCCTACTGGATTGATACCTTGGTTCTCAAAAACTGAGGGAGATACTTACGCTACTGTGCTGCATTACCCGCTCCTCTTCGAGGAAAACCAACGCAAGCTCAAGACATAGTAATGACTCAAACCCTAGCCACGGACGGCCGCCGCGACGAAATCGGTCAGTTTTTGAAAACACCGTAAAAAATTCAAAAAAATAAAAAAATGGGAGACCTCCGCGTCACATCATCAAATGTGGCCTACCGACTAACAAAAATACTAAACTTGGAACACTGACATTTTCTTGAGAAGGTGTTCTCAAAAACGACCTACCATGAACGAAGATTCATGACTTTCAAGCCAAACTATCAATGATATGGCAGCATCCGTTGAATAGTTTTTGATAATATGCCCAAATTTGGCGCATGCCTCCGTCTTGTAATGGCAAACAATGTTGCCAAAGCGAGGTTCCTACTTGTTTCACAAAAAAAACTTTTTTTATTTTTTGAATGCTAAAGACATGCGTTTTTCGTGAAGCGGCTACAAGGAGGGTCATCCCAAATGGCGCCATTCCATGCCTATCTCAAAGTAGACCCTATTTTACGAACGGTCGCCAAAAATCATGCATTACCGACCCTCGTAGCTACTCCTGGCCATTCAGACCACCTTCGGCCGATTCAGCTGGAACCGGTTGGAATTTGAACTGCGGGTCCTCCATAGCTTGACCGTTATTTTTGGCAAAATTCATTTTTAGCTTCACAGGTAGGCATTTCATTGAAGAATCGACAACAGATTTGCATGACTCAAACCCTAGCCACGGACGACCGTCGTGACGAAATCGCCCGGTTTTTGAAAACACCGTAAAAAATAAAAAAAATAAAAAAATGGGATACCTCCGCATCACATCATCAAATGTGGCGTACCAACTTGAAAAAATACTAAACTTGCAATACCGATGTTTTCTTGAAAAGGTGTTCTCAAAAACGACCTACCATGAACGAAGATTCATGGCTTTCAAGCCAAACTAGCAATCATATGGCCGCATCCGTTGAACAGTTTTTGATAATATGCCCAAATTTGGCGCATGCCTCTGTCTTGTGATGGCAACCAATGTTGCCAAAGCGAGGTTCCAACTTGTTTCACAAAAAAACAGTTTTTCATTTTTTGAATGCTAAAGACATGTGTTTTCCGTGAAGAGGCTACAAGGAGGGTCAACCCAAACGGCGCCATTCCATTTCAATCTCAAAGTAGACCCTATTTTACGGACGGTCGCCAAAAATCATGCATTTCCGACCCTCGTAGCTACTCTCGGCCATTCAGCTAGAACCGGTTGGCATTTGAACTGCGGGTCCTCCATAGCTTGGCCATTATTTTTGCCAAAAATCATTTTTAGCTTCATAGGTAGGCATTTCATCAAAGAATCGACAACAGATTTGCATGACTCAAACCCTAGCCATGGATGACCGCCGCGATGAAATCGGCCGGTTTCTGAAAACACCGTAAAAAATTGAAAAAAAATCAAAAAAATGGGAGACCTCCGCATCACATCATCAAATGTGGCCTACCAACTAGCAAAAATACTAAACTTGGAATACCGACGTTTTCTTGAGTTATTCGGTATGATTTTAACCATTATTTCTACAAAGTTTACAAATACCCTGATTTTTTCTGCCTCCAAACCTCTAAAAAATGGTGAAAATTTTCCTCCCACCCCACCAAATTTTCCCTCCTAGCACAAAATTTTCCCTCCCACCCTACCAAAATTTCCCACCACTTCTCGCCCACTACCATGCGGGACCCACCACCCCTCTCCCACTAAACACGTGAGATCCCCATTCCCCTCCCCGACGAACCCTAGCTTCTCCCTCCCCTGCTCCGCGCCGCCCTACGCCCTCCCCTACTCCGCGCCGTCCCCCCGCACCGCCCCACCGTGTCACGCTGCCCTACATCGCCCGCATCGACTACATCGACGATGGCGGCGGCCACATCGACTACATCAACAACGACGGTGGCTACATCGACTACATAAACGACGATGGTGGCTACATCAACGATGACGGCGGTTACATCGACTACATTGACGACGATGACGGCTACATCGACTACATCGACAACGACGGTGGCTACATCGAGTACATCGACGACGACAGCGGCTACATCGACTACATCAACGACGACAGCGGCTACATCGACGATGGCACGATCGACGATGACCACCGCTGCATCATCCCCCCCTAGGTACTTCTCCCCTTGAGCCATCTCCCCTCCTCTGGTGGATCCATCTCCCCTCTGGTGGTTCGGTCAATCCCCCTCATGGGTTAGTATATTCTAGGGTTAGGATCTCCTGGTGGTTTGGTAGGTCCTTGTTCTTGGGGTTAGGGTTAGGGTTCATGTTTTCCCGCTTGGTGGTTCGTTTGATCCCCTTCTGGTAGTCCACTTAGGGTTCGTTTGTTTGTTCTTGGGGTTGGTAAGCCTCTGCTGCTACTACTGTATATGTGATCATGCTTAGAATGGATACAAGTCTTCTTCTTCTTGATTAGTTCCTGTGTAGAGTTTGTATACACTGGAATAGAACTCTCTCTCTCTTTTTTCGGTAAATGGCATGAATTTTGCTTACCTGGAGGTTATATTTTGGGCTTCTCTGAATATTGTTGGGCACCTGATAGTGTTGTCACAGTACCAATCATATACTGTAGACCATTGTGCTATACTAATACTAGTACGAGACATTGTCAGATTTACCACATGATGTATATGTGATCATGTGGGGACTGGGGAAGGAAAGAGAGCGCGGGGTGGGCTCTGTATGTGCTCTACTTAGATGTAGTATATTTTCTTGGCTGTATATGTGTTGTGCTGTTGATGTATATCTATGTGCTCTTCTTCTCTATGTACTGTTGTGCCATGGCGACTTGGGGCGACTAATCAAGCCAAGTTGCTGACTCAAGCAAGCAAGCCACTAGCCGCAGCCTTGGTGACTTGGCTTGTCTCGGCCACTCAAAAACCTTGCTTCAATTTCCTTCCTTGCTTGCTTGTTTCTGTCTGTAGCACTATGCTTGTTTCTATCAGTAGCACTTTCCATGCTTGCTTGCTTGTATTAATAGCTCTTATGCACTTTGCTTGCTTGCAACTACGGTTTGTATCAACATGTACTTGATTTCCTATAGCACTTTGCTATTAGTAGCACTACTGGGGTTTGTCAGTGTTCTTATTTTATGATATGCGCATGAAACTTGTGTTCTTCTTTCCAGTGAACAAGAGAACGCTTAGTACTTATTGTGATATTGGAATTCCTGGTGTGTTAAGGCAGTATGACTAGTTTTAATATATACTAGATTGGTGCTAGATAAGTTTTAGTGCTGTAATATACAAGGTTGATTCTAATTTTCAAAATGTCTTAACTTGTGTCATCTAGTCTGTAGCCATTTTTGGTGTGTAGAGGCAGCATAATCAATAGTTGAGTATAGTTTTTTCATTTGTTTTTGTACTGCTGCAAGTATAGTTGTTTCATGCTTTACTAGTGGCAACATCAATTTTTTTGAAGGTCCTCATGATATACTCGTCTAGCTTGCTGTCAGACTATCTAAGCATGTGTACATGACACCAATTCACTAGTTCATGTTGCGTGCTTGCTAGCATACATGTTGCTTGGTAGCATACATGCTTAATTAGGGTTTCTATCAGCAGTACTTGCTTGTATCAGTAGCAGTTGGAGAAGAAGCTACTTGCTTGCTTATTAATTAGGGTTTGTATCAATAGTACTTGCTTGCTTCTCTTCAATTTCCTTCATTGCTTGCTTGTTTCTATCAGTAGCACTTTGCTTGCTTGCTTGCTTGTATTAGTAGCACTTATGCACTTTGCTTACTTGCTACTAGTGTACATGCATGCTTGTTTAGTGCACTTACATGTTTGCTTAATTAATAAGACTACATCACTGTATTGTTGATCCATCAAGTTTGCTTCACATGTATTACATGTATGTGCATGATGGTCCAAATGCTTTCATTTATTGATACAAGTGCATCATTTTACTTTATCCCTGTTGTATCTGATTGTTGTTTATTCTATTTTACAAGCACCACCTTAAGATCATCCATGGAAAGGATGACAAGGTCAAACATGAGGCCATCCATTGGTATGCAACTTGCCCCTTGGGGTTATACTGTCAGTTTTATAAAATCGGTGTCTTAATATGCTAAGTGAAATGTATTGCTGCAATCTGAATAAGCTGGCTTAATTGTGTCTGTGTGCTATTAGTCTTCCTTACCTGAATAACTAGGATTAAATGATAATAAAATCTCATAAGAAATTTTTGGCTGGCTGTCCATGTATTCCAAACATTCACCTAATAGTTATGTTTCCTTTATCATGCAAAGAAGACCCTCTCACCGAGTATGAGAAAGGTTAGGGCTAGAAATATCATGCGGAACAATCGGATGTTCCGGTCCCTTGGCATCAGTGCAATAGTGTCTATGATTAGGAAAACAAATGATGTACAAGAAGGTAGAAGTGATGAGGTTCAAGAAGATAGTGGAGTTATCAATGATGACCCAGAGTACAATCCCAAGGAGGATGAAGTTATTGATGGAGAGGAAGTGGATGATGTCGTAGTGAAGAAGACTGTTAAGGTGCAAACTCTGTCTTGCTTGGAGGCTTGGGGTTCTTTTATGCTATGTGTTTCCTTGTGCTCACATATTTCTCTTGTGATCTAATGCTTTTTTCCGCACTGTTTGTACGAGGCACTAAAGGAATCTAGGACGAGGAGGCCTGGCGTTAAGAAGACAGTCAGCAAGAAGAAGAAGAGCTCAGAAACATCTGCTACAATGCCTCGAGGAAGGGTGATGGCCCCGGCTCCAGGACAAAAAAGAGGATCCTGGAACCTGATGAACCTGCCCCTGATAGAGTCATAAGGCAGAAAGCAAAGATGGCGACTACGACGGACCATCAGGAAAGTCTGTTGCGCATGGACTCTAAGACCTCGGTGCAAATGGGTGACGAGTTGCCGGCCATGGATGAAGGAACCACTCTCCGCAAGGATGGAAGTGGCACTGTCTTCCTAGATGAAGGAGGAACTATCTGCATATATGAAGCAGGCACTGTCCACACAGACCTCAGCCCTGTTACACCTTCTATTGACAGGAATGCTGTCAGCAATGAAGAAGAATAGCAGCTTGTGCTTCAACCAGGCAAGTTGACCTTTGCAATGCTCTCTTTTACTAGTGCATTTTCCAAATGGAATGATCATGTATGCTTTTGTTGATTCCTGCATCTGTCGATTTCTATTCTAATTTATGAGTTCAATTTCATTTTCAGATGCAATGACTACCGAGACTAGACTTAGAAAGGGCAAAGGGCTAGAGAGAATCACCAAGTCGCTTGGTAGCAAGGTGCCTATCCAAATTGCCGAAGGTATGAAGCATCCAGAGAAGCCTCTGCAGGCAGCAAAGCTTGCTTTTGAGTGTGGACTCATTGCAAGAAGCCATATGCCGGTTCTTCCTCACTTCAAAGTATACAAAAAAATGCTAGTCTATTGGAGAACTACATTGGGAAAGTTGTTGTAAGCTACTTGTTTTGTAGTTAATGTGCTATCTATTTTCTGTTACACCTATGCATGATCACTAATATTGTTCCTACCTTGTTTGCTATCTTGGTAGGCAAATTCTGAGATGAACACGGAATCAGAGACCATCAAGACCGCGTCCAAAGAAATTGTGCAGAAAAATTCAAAGAACAGACGCCATCAGATCAAGAAGAAGTATTTTGATACTGTAGCCGCAAACAAAGTCAACATCAAGTCTCCGGTGCCTGATCTGATGAATGGTGAATGGAAAGCTCTGGTGGAGATGTGGTATACCCCAATACACAAGGTTTGTCTCTGCTTTGTTTGCTGCTTTATGTTCTGCACATGATATGCTAGTGCTAGATCATGCTGACAGTATGCTTTTTTGTAGGAAACATGTGTGTCAAACAAGATGAATCGAGAAAAAGTCGTGTACAATCAGAACTGGTTCCAGGCACTACACAACACACATTTTTGCCACTGCGAGAACTTTTCTCTAGAGACCTTACCATTTGATCCTTGTTGAATAACATTTCTGATTCTTGCTGAATAACATTTTGATTTTTGTTGAAAAAAATTTCACAAAGAAGAGTGTAAGGGTGAGGAGTTGTTTGCAATTGACTTGTTTAAGGCCACCCACAAGAGCAAGAAGCACGGGTTTTTTGGAGCCAGCCAAGACTGCTATAGTAAGTCACTCCATGCTTTGTTCAGCCAGTTCAAACTTTTGTCTAGAAACCTCAGCCCTGTTTGATTTACAGCCAGCTTTGATGCTGTTTGATGATTTGATGATTTGATGTTGTTTGATTCGGAGCCAGTCAATAACACACGCTATGTTCCATGATTTGATGATTTGATGATTTGATGGTGTTTGATAGTTCAACAAAGATATCAGAACTTGGTGTAGCTATTTGCTGCATTTTTTATGATATGATGAAATTTGATCTGAATGTTAGTTTGATGATCGGCTCACTCGGGAAGCCATCTTATATAGAACCACCATTCTAGGCTTAATGAAGCAATCATATTGTTCCAATTGCATGTCTCCAGGTCACTAGTCATCATCTTCTTGTATAGATTTTGTGTGTGGTTTGGTTACTTCAAATAATCCATTTGTGTGCTGGTTTGGTTTCTCTTGCTTGGTTTGGTTTGCAAAATGTGAAATATATCTCCCACTAATGCCTATCATTTTCCTCCATATGCTAGCTTGAGATGGAAAAAATGAAGGACGCGCTAGTACCAGAAGGTGAAGAGCCAAAGTCTGTTGTTGAAATTGTCAAAGAAGTGCTCAAGACCGAAGTCAAGAAAAGCACATTCCTCGGGAATGTTGGGCTCTAGTTATCTAGGAACAACTCCGGCAAAGCAACTGCTGAAGTGGCTGCTCATGTTCGTGACCTTGAGCAGAAGCTGGAGAGGTCCGAGCTTCAAGCTGAAGTGATGCAAGAAGAATTGGCGGCAATCAAGATGAAGGAGGAAGAATCTGAGGCTGCACGCGACAATGAACTTGAGCTGCTGCGCAAGAAGTCTCAAGAGCAGGAAGAGAAGTTAGCCCACTTGATGGCTCTCTTTGGATCTATGGTAGTTTGATGGTTGTCTAGTTTGTCTTTGAACCTCTTATGCAGTTTGTCGTAGTTTAGATCTCTTCGATGGCTGTGAACCTGTGAACCTAGGAGCATTTTGTTACATTTTGTTGCATTTTGCTGTTTGAACCTGGGAGTTGTGAAGTTATGTGATCCTGGGAGCTGTGAAGTTATGTGAACCTATGAAGTTATGTGATCTTGTGAACCTGTGTTTATTTTCTGTGAAGTTATGTGGATCACTTGTGCACCTGGGCCTTGCTGTTTGAACCTAGGCTTGTGGATCACTTGTGCACCTGGGCCTTGCTATTTATAGTTATGCAAAATAAGAACCTGGGCTCTAAAAAGGCCGAGGCCCAAAGAAGAATTAGACTGAAAAGGCTTGGGCCTAAAAAAGAAATGATTGTAAGATTTTTTTTTGTAAAAGGCTGCATAACAGAAAATAAAAAGGCCAAGGCCCAAATTCAAACTAGACTACAAAGGTTGTGGCCCAAAACAATAGTGGACTGTAAAACAATTCATCAGAAAAAGGCTCCATTCCCAGAAAATAAAAGGGCAAATTATTGGGCCAGGCCCATGCAGATAAGCAAAATAAAGAGAAAAAAACATTAAATGGACTGAATTATTGGGCTAGGCCCATGTAGACGGCTGAAATGGACCGGGCTGATTCTATTTTACGACCTTTTCATTTGGTCGTAATTCTACCACGTCAGCTTGCCACGGTGGATTTGACATGCTGTGGTCGGATTGCTAGTGATCAAAATAATTAGTCATTAAATCTACGACCTTTTTTTTGGTCATAAACGTCTAAGACCATTCCAGAAGAAAGGTCGCTAATTTCAGTTTACGACGGCCAACTTTTAACCTTCTGTTTTTGGTCACAAATGGAAAACCATGACCATTCAGTGACCAATAGTGGTGGTCACAAGTTGACATATTTCTTGTAGTGCATCTTGCCCCGAAGGCCCATAAACCATGTATACCCTCATCTGCCCCTTAGACAGCCCTCCGGGAGGCGGTCGAATAGCCCCCCAGACGGTGTCGCGGACAGCCCTTCGGGAGGACCTTTGAAACTCGAACGGTCACTCGGACAGCCCTTCGGGAGGACCTTCAAAACTCGGACGGTCACACGGACAGCCCTCCAGGAGGCACTCACGGACTAAGACCGAAACTACGATCTCTCTACAGAGTTGCACACATACGGTGTCATCTATCCGGCAGGGCTTCGCCGTCCAGAACTAGTTCCTGCCGGAACCCAAACAGCCTTTCGGCTCTATGAAACTATTTCGCTGGGAGGGAGAGAAGAAGCCAGATTATTGCATGGCACTTGTATGAGAGCAAAAGGGATCAGCTTTGGGCTGCCCACTCCTCCTCTATTTATAGGAAAGCCAAGGGGTAGGGATGGCTCACAAAAACCCAAAATGCCCATGCAAATGTCACACATGAAGGGCATAATGGGGAGGGAAGTGGAGCTCCATGGATCCCCACACATGTGGCCGGCCAACCCCCTTGGGGGGCCCCCATGAGGAGCATGCTTGGCCCCCAAGCCCTTCTAGAAGACTTGTGGAAATATCCCAAAAGGTGACTCACCATAAAATATCCCAAAAAGCACTTTCACTATTCACGACGACATTTTTCAGCGTCCGTTCGAACTGAAAATATTCATGTGGGCTTAGAACATTTCCAGTACCCACCATAATAATTTTCAATGCGTTCCGAAACAATTCCGGTTTTAGTGATTTTCATCTGCGAAACGCATCTGAAGTGGCTCCGGCAGCTCCGAAACATTTCCGGTTTTATCTCAGAAAATTCCAAAAAGCTTCCAGAATGATTTTGGCACCCTTCAAGAATTATCAGGCATTTGCCGAAACCAAATTGACTTAATGGTATATCCCGAAACAACTTTTTGGTATCATCGAAACTCATCCGATGACCTCTCTCTGCGGTATGATTCCGCTGTCCGAAACTTTTCCGGTGTCCGAAACCTTTTTCGGTGATTTTCTCTCAGACTCCCTGTCTAGTATTCAGCAGATAGATGACCCTTTAGCGTGTGACCCTATAGGTTCGGTGAAGTATAGACATGACCCGGAACCCCTTCCGATAACCGATCAACATCGGAGCCATGGACACCCATATTGACCCCTATAACCACACGAATGAATATTCCAGTGAACCTCCAGTTGTCGTGTGCTATTCCTTTTGCTTCGCGATATGTCACAAACACCCGAGGTGAGATTTACTTGCATCCCCGTGGATCAACAACTTGTCCACTATGCTAGTTACCTCGTTACTGGTTTTGTTCTCTTTTCTCGTTTCCGTGTTCCGGCATCCCTGTGATCAAATCACACTATGTATGACCAGACGATGATGGATACCGTAACACCGAGAGGGCCCGAGAATATCTCTCCATCGTCGGAGGAGCAAATTCCAATCTTGAGCCATTAAGTTACTTGACATACTTTTCCATGAACCCGTAAGCCGCCGTAATAGCCACCCATTTACGGATGACGTTTAACAAACCCCAAAGTTCATGAAGCAAGCATGAAGAAACTCGATACTCTCATGGTCTAAGGAATCATGCAAACTTTAACCTCTCTGTGTTATTTACCATTAACTTGTGACGAAAGAATCAAATAGCATAACATCAAACCGGGTCGATACAACACAAATGTTCTCTTAACATTGTGCCCTCAAAGTTGCTGGCATGGACATGCCCATGATCAGGAAAATGGAACCATCATGCAACACTTGAGCTAGTCTTAGAGGCCAAACTAGGAATACTTCTGACCGTTTATTATTCCACATGTGCATATGAGTCTTCCTTCGAGCCTCGTGGATATTGCAGACTCGAGAATCATTGCAGTTATCGCATGGAACATAAACATAATTATGAACTCAGAGATAAATAATATCATTTATTATTGCCTCTAGACCATATCTCCTACAGACTCCCACTTGCACTAGATTCAATAATCTAGTTAATGCTAATACACTTTACACCTATGGCATGCCGGTGTAAAAAATGCTTCGCATGTGGTATAGCCTGATGTCCATCAGATCTGACAAATTCAGCTCCGTGTGTATCTTTGCATATCCTCGCGTTTTCACGCTTTCACAAAATTCATATTTTGTGCGGACTTGGCTTTGTATAAATGTGAATCACAGGTTGAACCTGATTCCTCAGACTGAGTTATGGAGAAACTACCTGCAGTAGTGTCCCATTGACAAAAGCCATCTTGGAACCATACTAAGTTCATGAATGAACTATATGATTCAACATCTTGTTTGTCGCTTCTAAAGCGTCAACATACCTAGTCATTTGTAATAGAATTCGCCACAGTATCCTGTTGGGAACAATTTCCAACTACCGTGCCACCATATTGTGTATTACACAAAACCCTTAACTTAAATCGAAAATCGCATGGAGAAAAGATGAAGACTGTATCAATGTAACATTTAACAACGAACTCTTCATGATCTCCGCTTGCGAGAAAACATATCATCAGTACTTACTCTAGTACTCAATGACATCTTTCATTGTTGGCCCACGATCAGTACTTTGATCACTTTAGTATCCATACTCGCAACACCTTGGGAGTATCGGACATATCTGGTTGTTTTACATACCATGGAATACATGATTCATCCAAACACAAAAGTGTGTGGAATCTGCATCATGTATTTTGCTCATCAGTGTTTTGGGACACCGAGTCTTGCAAAAAACTCTTCCATGTGACTCCGGCAAGAATCACTCCTTGGCGGTTTTAAATGCTAAAAGGTTTTAGCACCTTGTCAATATGTATTCATTGCTTAGCCCTATTTGGTAAATCTATCTCCATAGATCATTATGCCTAATATTGAGGCTATTTAGCCTAAGCACTTCATCAAAAAACTATTTTCAAATGAAGTCCTAATTTGTGTCAAGAAATTTATTTCCAATTAACAATGTGTCAAGCACACAAGGTTTTTAGAAATAATATTACGCTCCCACTTACTTTCTTGAATTACAAGCATCTTCGTTACCCATTGATAAAGTCAAACCCCTTCGACCATTTCATCAAAGCACGAAGATTCCAACTCCATTTTGCTCTCTTCTGTCCATCGCTAGAACTCTAAAGTTTGCACCCTTACTAGCATCCTGTGGATAGATAAAATGCCTTGGACTGTAACACTTGCAAGTCCTTGGTTTCATTTCCATCAGATGGAAATCCTATTGTCATCCATGTTTCATATCTCATGATTGAAATATGTATTAATTGCTAGTTCAACCCGAACCGACTTTAAGCATCGCTACGATGAAAACAACCTCACCGTAGTCAACTCATGAACTTGTTATTTCAACAAGTCGAGCTTTATGGATAAAACATTTTTATCCGTAT
Organism: Triticum dicoccoides; assembly: GCF_002162155.2. Taxonomy (NCBI): domain Eukaryota; kingdom Viridiplantae; phylum Streptophyta; class Magnoliopsida; order Poales; family Poaceae; genus Triticum; species Triticum dicoccoides. The sequence goes on from NC_041391.1 coordinate 77,716,236, forward strand.
AGGTTTTAAGTTCCATAAATATTCGTTAGACTCTAAGTCTTCTGAAAGGTGTATCAAGGTTTTAATCTTGAATCACTTATATGGAAACTAACTCGGGTTGTATTGGCTTTTAGCCAATTCCGGAGTCAGGGCCCATCAACGCTTCCTTGTGTATCGTAGGTATAATGTTCTCTAACAACAATATCTCTTTTCCGCACCTGAGAGGTTTGCACGAGCCTTGCCTACGTGGTTCAACTGCAAGTTCGACCGAAGTTCATACATTTTATTGTAGAGACTTCCGTATCAGTCACGGTAGGAAACTCTAGAATTACTTCCAAGGTCTCTTTCCTTTGATCTGATGACGAAGATACTGTTTATCTCGTCGAGTTGCACTATTCTCCCACTCACCTTTTTGAAAGAACCATTCTCTTTAAAAGCATACCGTTTCGTGGCAAAACTATTTGCCTCGGTATAGTGAGGGAGGAGTACCCAATGACTTGGGATAACCTACAAAGTAGCACCTGTCTAATTTGGAATAGGTTTGCAACCTTTTATACAAGCCCCATATTCCAAATGTTAAGAAAAGATATAACATGGTTGGGCGTACCATGCTATGGCGTCATTTCAACAGACCCGATGGAGCTCTTTTCAGTGTAAAAGCCGCAGTCTCTAAAGCATCACTCTTTAAAAGGGATAATGGCAAATTTATTTATGTCATCTTTGATCTTACCATGTCATAAATGGTTTGATTACATCTTCATAGACTTTCCACTTGCAGTGGTATCCTGGGAAGTGCAAGTTATGAAACCCCTTTCACAACTCATCAGACATTCGCTAAACATGTAACTCAAATATTCCTTTGTGCAATCAAATTGCAGAAACATAATTTTCTTGTTACAATAACTTCTACTTCATTTTTGAAAACCTTTCGAATGATTTCAAAAGATCCAGACTTAAGTCTCATTAAGTAAATATCCATATATCTACTTGAGTCATTTCTGAAGATAAATAAATCCACCACTAACAACACTTATCGGACTACACACATCAAATGTATGATCACTAATAAGTTTGTTGTTCGTTCCTTATGGCCTATGAACGGTATTTTAGTCACTTCACTTTTCGGAGGAAAGTTGCAAGTGTCAGATGATTCAAAATCAAAATGACTTCAAAATCCATCATAATGGAATTTTCCATGCGGGTTTCCCCAAATGTGACCAAATGTAGTGCCACACTTGTGTGGTATTCTTTTAGTCTTGCGACATTTAGCGTCAGTGTTATGGATGTATCATATTACCATCAATATTCATAACATACATCCCATCTTGGATGGAAGCATGGCCCTTCATGTTATTCATAATACTGAACAACAATTGTTGTTTTTATGAATAACCTCTTTTGCAAAAACATTGTGCAATGGGCTAGAGTGTATGAAACTCTAAAATGAATTATGAAAATAAACCTACAGGTAATGTATTATTATCTATATTCATAACATACATCTCATTCAAAATGAAAGTATGGCCCTTATGTTATTCATAACACTGAACATGAAAAGTTCTCTTATGAACAACCTTCTTGCAAGATACCTTATGCAACGGGCTAGAGTGTGAAACTCTAAATGAATTATGAAAATAAATACAGACGGTAATACACCGATGGAAAGTATAGTAACATTTACTATGTTCCCTGTGTATACCTAAACCTCATTTCTAGCTAGTCTTTTTAGGCCATAGTAGCTCTTACATTGATTCGCAACGGAATGCAATAGAGTGGGTATCTTTGTGATTAACTCACAATAACCAAAACTCAATGATTAACAATTTAATCATAATTCCCAAGAACTATATCTTTAACCAGCCTTCTATACATCAAAAACTTGTATGACATTCATACATGAGCTGGATATTCCTGTCTTCTTTCTTTTTGCCTTTATACTTCTAACAGTTTAACTTTTAGTATTTCTCCTACTCTCAGAAGAAGCACCCAACTTAAGAGTGGCGTTAGCCCCGGACTTCCTAGGCGTGAAAGTCTCACTAACACCCTTCGGACACTTCCTTTCTCTTTAAGTTGTTGTTTTATTCACCTTTCATCATATGACTGGCGTTCTTCTGGATCCCTTTCCCAATAGTCAAATGCATAGTAAACACTTTTACTAATACTTGCAAAAATACATTACTTTGGATATTTCATATCTTTCAGCCTTTGTTTGTATCTGAAAATTAATTTTCAGTTCCATGAATATCATATAACTATCCCAACTTTCGAAGTTTGGGTTTCATGGAAGCAAACATATTCCACTTGACCGTAACAGAATTCTAGCTTTTGGATCGAAGGACGAAAGTCACATAATCCATAGCATTAGCGGCAGGATACGGAAAGCATGCGATAGGACAAAGTCCTTCTAGGCACTTTTGAGGACAATCCTCACATTACGTTACCAATCGTAAAGTTTTAACCAGATATTTAACAGCTATTCTATTTTAACAGGGAAGGTGGAAACGCGAGCCATTATTCTACAACTATTTTGCAAGAAACACTTAGACAGTGTTCATAATTAATTGCACTGAGAATTAAGCATGTTAATTCAACAGTGCGCTCCCACTCAAATCAATATCTCTCATAATTAATTTTGAGTGATACAAGATCCAGACTTCAACTCATCGCCATAGAATCATCATCTCATAACGGGAATTTTAATCGGTAGGCCAATTTGTCGATCACATCTCTATGTGACTCTTGCTCATCTTTCGATGCGTGTGTTCCGAGATCAGGACGATCCTGCCATGAACGTCAAGACAACCAAGTGATCTTGTTGCGAGGTCTAACGTCACCCGCCTCACACTTCTCTAATCATTCGTACCCATGCATCCATGGCGCACCCCGAAAAGATAGGTGTTGTGACGGTGCTACACTTGGGAGAACACTAACTACTTGATATTTTAGTGAGAGATCACCCTATTAAAAGTGACTACCGTGCAATCAAGAAGGGTGCATCATAACGGATAAACATCTCAGGCAATTCATAATAGCATGATATGGTATAGCCCTTTCTGACGGAGAAGTCTTTCATTTCTTCGTCTTCGGCATTTGCGTCGGTGTTCACCTTCGTGAAGATTTCCACCACCTTGTCGGTGCACCAGATAATATCGCTATCTCCATAGCTAATAAAATAAGTGCATTACTTAAGGTTGACACGCAGGTCACTAAAGTGACAATCATATGGCTCCAGCCATCATGCCGAATCATGACACGCAGGTCATGTTAATCAATTTACATCATATAGTCATCTCATACATAATCAAATTGAATATGAGCATTGCTATAGCACATCACATGCACATGCAAACCCTCCTGCAAAACCAAGTTAGATGTTTCTAATCGGTTCATGCAAACTTGTTTTTCGTGGCTTCTAAGGTTTCGACTTAAACCACAGCTACCAACGTTTTATCATCAAGCATGATTATTCAAGTTGCTAGATTAACATCTCGGGGTGTATGAAACACGAGATAATTAAATCTCGAGCCCCATACTAAACTTCGTCATACGCATGACCCCCGTGCATATCATATTTGCAATGCCCTTTCATCTGCGAATTTCATCTTTCTTTTGACTACGGCAGAACCCAGAGAACTGATAGCACTTCCATGATCAATCAAGATCACGGATTGCCAGAACTTTGTCAAATTACACCATGCTGTCTCGAGATTGAGCAAACGCAAATTCTAGGGAAGCAACAAGAACGTCGGGTAACAGATTTCATCTGTCACCTGCATAAATAATTTTCAGCAATAGATCTCATCTACTCCAAAATTATATTATGCAATATCCATACATCTCCATGTATTCTAGATCGTAACCTGCATCTACGCATAGCATGGCTCGGATACCACTGTAAGGGAACGCAACAGAAAACAAAAAATTTCCGACCTATGCACCAGCCCAGGACCACTATGGAGACTGCATACATGGTTTGATCTTTTCGTTACCGACTCGTAGCGCAGCGGGAAGTAGAGTCGATGACGATCGGTGATGCAGATCCCTGCAGCTAGGATTTACAACCTTCCAACCGCGAGGATGTATACCCTCATCTGCTCCTCAGACAGCCCTTCGGGGGGCGGTCAAACAGCCCCCCTAACGGTGTCGCGGGCAGCCCTTCGGGAGGACCTTCGAAACTTGAACGGTCACTCGGACAGCCCTTCGGGAGGACCTTCGAAACTCGGACGGTCACATGGACAGCCCTTCGGGAGGCACTCACGAACTAAGATCAAAACTACGATCTCTCTACAGTGTTGCACACATACGGTGTCATCTATCCGGTAGGGCTTTGCCGTCCAGAACTAGTTCCTGCCGGAACCCAAACAGCCTTACGGCTCTACGAAACTTGTTTCATGGGAGGGAGAGAAGAAGCCAGATAATGCATGGCATGTGTATGAGTGCAAAGGGATGAGGTTTGGTCAGCCCCCTCACCTCCTAATTATAGGGAAACCAAGGGGTAGGATGGGTATTCTAAAATACCAAAAGTGCCCCCACTTTATGTCACACACAAAGGGTATAAAAGGCATAAAGGGATGACAAGTGGAGCCCCATGGAGGAGCTGCACCCTCCAACGTCCCACCTTCATGGGGGCCCCCCAAAGGGGGTTCCTTGATCCCCAAGTCCTTCTAGAAGCCTTTTGGGAAAAGCCCCAAAAGGTGGCTTTCCATAAAATATCCCAAAAAGCACTTTCACTATTCATGACGACATTTTTCAGCGTCCATTCGAACTGAAAATATTTATGTGGGCTTAGAACATTTCTAGTACCCACCATAATAATTTTCAACGTGTTCTGAAACAATTCCGGTTTTAGTGATTTTCATCTGCGAAACGCATCTGAAGTGGCTCCGGCAGCTCCGGAACATTTCTGGTTTTTATCTCGGAAAATTCCAGAAAGCTTCCAGAATGATTCTGGCACCCTCCAAGAATTATCAGGCATTTGCCAAAACCAATTTGATGTAATGGTATATCCCGAAACAACTTTTCGGTATCATCGAAACTCATCCGATGACCTCGCTCTCTGCGGTACGATTCCGCTGTCCGAAACTTTTCTGGTGTCCGAAACTTTTCCGGTGATTTTCTCTCAGACTCCCTGTCTAGTATTCAGCAGATAGATGACCCTTAAGCGTGTGACCCTATAGGTTCGGTGAAGTATAGACATGACCCGGAACCCCTTCTGATCAATGATCAACATCAAAGCCGTGGACACCCATATTGACCCCTATACCCACAAGAATGAATATTCGAGTGAACTTCTAGTTGCCGTGTGCTATTCCTGTTGCTTCACGATATGTTACAAAGACCCGAGGTGAGATTTACTTGCATCCCCGTGGATCAACAGTTTGTCCACTATGCTAGTTACCTCGTTACTAGTTTTGTTCTCTTTTCTCGTTTCCGTGTTACGGGATCCCTGTGATCAAATCACACTGTATCTGGCCAGACAATGATGGATACCGTAACACCGAGAGGGCCCGAGAATATCTCTCCATTGTTGGAGGAGAAAATCCCAATCTTGAGCTATCAAGTTACTTTACACACTTTTCCATGAACCCGTAAGCCGCCGTAATAGCCACCCATTTATGGATGACGTTTAACAAACCCCAAAGTTCATGAATCAAGCATGAAGAAACTCGATACTCTCATGGTCTAAGGAATCATGCAAACGTTAACCATCTCTGTGTTATTTACCATTAACTTGTGACGAATGAATCTCATAGCATAACATCAAACCGGGTCGATTCAACACAAATGTTCTCTTAACATTGTGCCCTCAAAGTTGCTGGCACGGACATGCCCATGATCAGGAAAACAGAACCATCATGCAACACTTGAGCTAGTCTTAGAGGCCAAACTAGGAATACTTCTTACCGTTTATTATTCCACACGTGCATATGAGTCTTCCTTCGAGCCTCATGGATATTGCAGACTCGAGAATCATTGCAGTTATAGCATGGAACATAAACATAATTATGAACTCAGAGATAAATAATATCATTTATTATTGCCTCTAGGGCATATCTCCTACAGACTCCCACTTGCACTAGAGTCAATAATCTAGTTGATGCTAATGCACTTTACACCTATGGCATGCCGGTGTAAAAAATGCTAGCCCTGCCCCTCTATTTATATGTTGAGCACTAGGGTCGAAACTTAGAGTAAAAGCCTCCTCCAAGTCGGTTTTGCCCTTAAGGCAAGAGTCCTTCTCTGACTCCAGGGCTAGACGCCAGGGTTCCTGGCATCTACCCCCTAGACGCCAGGGTTCCTCGCGTCTAGCCTCTAGTCTCCGCAAAACTTCCTTTTGCACTTTCCAAAAGCCTCATGGGCTTTCCCCTTTGGCCCAAATAAAGTGTTCTCGTATCCAAACATTTCGGGAAACATCCGAAACGTCTTTCGGTGAATTCTAGAACCCTTCCGGAGACCAAAACACTATTATCCCATATATCAAACTTTTATCTCCGGACCATTCCGGAGTTCCTCTTCATGTCCGTGATCTCATCTGGGACTCCGAACAACATTCGGTTACCAACATACATAACTCATATAGTACTATATTGTCAACGAACGTTAAACTGCGGACCCTACGGGTTCGAGAACTATGTAGACATAACCGAGACACCTCTCTGGTCAATAACAAATAGCGCAACCTTGATGCCCATATTGGCTCCTACATATTCTACAAAGATCTTTATCGGTCGAACCGCATAACAACATATGTTGTTCCCTTTGTCATCGGTATGTTACTTGCCCAAGATTCGATCATCGATATCTCAATACCTAGTTCAATCTTGTTACTAGCAAGTCTCTTTACTCGTTCCGTAATGCATCATCCCGTAACTAACTCATTAGTCACATTGCTTGCAAGGCTTAGAGTGATGTGCATTACCGAGAGGGCCCAGAGATACCTCTCCGACAATCGGAGTGACAAATCCTAATCTCGATCTATGCCGACTCAACAAACACCATTGGAGACACCTATAGAGCATCTTTATAATCACCCAGTTACGTTGTGACATTTGGTAGCACACAAAGTGTTCCTCCGGTATTCGGGAGTTGCATAATCTCATAGTCATAGGAAATATATAAGTCATGAAGAAAGCAATAGCAACATACTAAACGATCAAGTGCTAAGCTAACAGAATGGGTCAAGGCAATCACATCATTCTCTAATGATGTGATCTCGTTCATCAAATGACAACACATGTCTATGGCTAGGAAACTTAACCATCTTTGATTAACGAGCTAGTCTAGTAGAGGCATACTAGTGACACTCTGTTTGTCCATGTATTCACACATGTACTAAGTTTCCGGTTAATACAATTCTAGCATGAATAATAAACATTTATCATGAAATAAGGAAATAAATAATAACTTTATTATTGCCTCTAGGGCATATTTCCTTCAGTAAGCAATAGGGAGGTCGATGATCCATGCCCATATCTCGAAAGTGAAGAGCTCAGTCAAGGAGGCCTTTGAGTATCCATCGTACGGGGCGATGATCACTGGATTCCCCCTGAAGTGCCATGGTCGTCCCTGTGTGACCCGCTCCCAGTCCCCCAGGCAGTCAAATTGCATCTAGAAGAGGTTCTCCTCCAGGGTTTTAATTTTAACTGGCCTTGTTAGATCCCATGTCGTCCTCATGTTACGGAAGAACCAGTATGTGCTGAATCCCTTGTCCATATGGACTCGGGCTAGGATCATCCATCGAAGTGCCTCCTCCGCCGAGGCGTCATCATCCTCGAAAACCACGTAGTCAAGGTCATCTTCATTAAGAGCCAATTCCTCCATCAGCTTTTCCAGATTGCCCTTCCCCTTGTTGCCAGAAGCTGACGAGTTTTCCCGATCCGCCATTGGAGCAGCGCCAAAGGATAGATCCGTCTCCTGGGATACGAAGACAGGAAACCCTAACCCCTCCAGGAGTAGAGTCCGTAACCAGGGCCAGGTGGCAGTCGAGGCTGTCCCCCTGCTTCCCAAGCACAGATCTCTACCCAACCGAGGAGAAGGACAATAGTTTCTCAACATCGCCAACGGCGGTGAGAGGAAGACAAACCCTAGCGAGAGGGAAAAATCACGTAGTGAAAAAAAGAAGGACTGCCAAATAGGTGGTCGAAGGAAAGCAGTAAGCGAGTGGCGTGCCCCCCACTCACCAGGGAGTTCGGCCCATAAGCCCATGCAAATATGGCTGCCTCACTCCCCCGTTTGTCTTTAAAATTTTGTTTTTTAACTATCCCAAAAAAATAGATACATTTCAAAATATGCTGAATGAAAAAAAATTGTCCTTACCTATTGATTAGGGATTTTTTTTCTACGAATCGCCATCTACTTTCGAGGGGATTCCATCGATGATAAGGTACTCCTCCTCTCGACCAATTATTCAATGTGTGGTAGAATCATTTTCTAACCGAGGGAAGCAATACTTGTGGAACTAGGTGATGCCCCGCGTGTTGCTGCGGGACATTAATGAGACAGATAGCTTAAGAGAAATGGTGGGCACTCTAGATTGATAGCTATCTATAAGATATGAAAAATGAAACGAAAAAATTGCAGCACCTTGAATATGTACAACAATTATACACCAACATTTTCGTGATCTTCTTGTGCTGCTTCAATTCTGCATTTTCAGCACACTAAATTGAAACAGAAACATGAAGTAGGAGACATTTAACACCAGAGTCTACAAATCATTGAACATTTGAAGATAAATATTCATCGTTGCAAGAATTTGAAAAGTACATATTGTTAGGCTATCGAGTTTGATATTTCTGAAAGTAAAGAAGTACCATAAGCAAGAAATGTCTTAGTACTGCACTTGAAGATCTATGAATGCACAATGAAACTTAAAGACAAACATGAAAACTAATTTTCCTGTTGGCAACAAATGTAAAATGTGTTGAACTAGGGTACAAGCTGAAATAAAGCCCAACCTAGATGCTAATTTAGCGGGGAAAGCCATGAACGTAATTGGATGGAATTAGTTTCTGATAAGTTATGGAAAGTAACTAGTAGATAACTTTTCACATAAATAACTTATGCAAACACATGGTTGTTTCCCATTGATCTCTTACTGAAACAACTATAAGAAACACCACAAATGAAAAGTGATGAGGTAACGTTTGAAGACATATCACCTCTGGAGCCCCTCAAATCCACTACACTAAATTGGAGCACACCATGCTGAGAAAAAATAATGAAGGGATTGGCTACAATTACACTATGTGATGTTCTCATTCTAGCTGAAGACACTCATGCTGAATCACAGATGCAGCAAAGAGAGTAGGCATCGTATGGTCGCTCTGTAGCCAATTCATCGCCTCTCTTGATGGCATGGATCCCTGCAGCCAAACCAAGGTGCAATAATTTCTCAAATAGAGGTAACTGGTGACAGCTAAAACTTTAGAAAATAATTAAATATCACAAACAAATATAATTTGAACGTTGTGATTTATACCAACAACTGCAGGCTGATGCATACGTAAGCGAAATACCTACGGTTGGCAGCACATGAGAAATAGTACCTAGGCATAAAAAATGTGAAGCAAAAGTATACCTTGTGATTTCATTATAGAAGCCGAACCATATCCATTAATCAAGAAGTTAACCTTGCAAGCCATAATAACTATTTGCCTACATCATAAATTTTCAGATGTTGAAATCCCTATCGATATTAAGAAGCACATAATACATACATGGAAGATACATCACACAACACAGGTTCAGTATTAACAAATCGATTTGGTAAGCTATACTGGATGGGAAAGAAAGCAAAGCAAACCCATGGCCTCCTTTTACCCCAAAAGTTAGCCAAAGATGTTGGAATGTGAGGAGTAACAGATAAGCTTGATGAAGGGTTGCGTGAGATTCACCACGAAACAAATCCAGCACCACCACATCCATACATTCTAGAATTTGTACATGACCCCGATCCATATACCAATCACTAGAAAAAATGAAAAAGTAACGTCATGTAAGTAATACACATATGCATCTCTTCCAAAACAAAACACATAGGCCTTCAGGCGAACAACTCAGGCATGGGCATGGAGATCTGAACAAATAAATAACAGGACCAACTTCATCTTCCTGCTCATACCTACTTTGTGATAGAGGCACTATTTCGATTGGGATCAGGCAGCCTTATCAGTACTTGGCATCGGTATGGCTCCATCAGGGCTGCAAAACTACACCTGCGGGCCACAGCGTAACAACAAATTTCAGATGGGATTTTGTGGAGGGGAACAACGAGAAGGAGAACAGGGCGGTCCTCACTAGGTTTCTTCTAGTGGTCGCTTTAGTTCCTGCGACTCTGCGAGGCCGTGACGCGAGCGGGAATCGGGAGCACCGAAACCAACCCAAATCGATGGTTGTCGAGCAGCGGCAGCCGCCCGCAGTGGCTGGACGGAGCTACATGTGGTTGCGGCGTCCTATTTGGCATGGACTGGCGAGGACTGGAGGTGGCGTCGCGCAGTGGAGGCAGATTTGTTAGGTAAGCCAAGAAGACGGAGCGGGGTGGCCGGACTCGATGGGAATTAAAGGAGGAGTAGTGGAAGTGGAAAGGGAAGGCGCATCAGGCTGTGTTGGTGTGCGTTTTTTGGGATGTGAGGAGCCGAGGAAGGTAGCGAAAGGTGGATGGATTGCGGGAGGACGGTTAACTCGTGAGCAGCAGGTCTAGCCACCCATAGTCAATCAAACGGGTGAACACATTTGTAGTGACGTGGAGGATTGTGAGGCCAGGAAAATCAGCTAGTGGGGCTCCTATTTAGATATAGAAGATTTCAGATGGGATTTTGTGGAGGGGAACAACGAGAAGGAGAACAGGGCGGTCCTCACTAGGTTTCTTCTAGTGGCCGCTTTAGTTCCTGTGACTCTGCGAGGCCGTGACGCGAGCGGGAATCGGGAGCACCGAAACCAACCCAAATCGATGGTTGTCGAGCAGCGGCAGCTGCCCGCGGTGGCTGGACGCAGCTACATGAGGTTGCGGCGTCCTATCTGGCATGGACTGGAGGAGGCGTCGCGCAGTGGAGGCAGATTTGTTAGGTAAGCCAAGAAGACGGAGCGGGGTGGCCGGACTCGATGGGAATTAAAGGAGGAGTAGTGGAAGTGGAATGGGAAGGCGCATCAGGCTGTGTTGGTGTGCATTTTTTGGGATGTGAGGAGCCGAGGAAGGTAGAGAAAGGTGGATGGATTGTGGGAGGACGGTCAACTCGTGAGCTGCAGATGTAGCCACCCATAGTCAATCAAACGGGTGAACACATTTGTAGTGACGTGGAGGATTGTGAGGCCAGGAAAATCAGCTAGTGGGGGGCTCCTATTTAGATATAGAAGATTTCAGATGGGATTTTGTGGAGGGGAACAACGAGAAGGAGAACAGGGAGGTCCTCACTAGGTTTCTTCTAGTGGCCGCTTTAGTTCCTGTGACTCTGCGAGGCCGTGACGCGAGCGGGAATCGGGAGCACCGAAACCAACCCAAATCGATGGTTGTCGAGCAGCGGCAGCCGCCCGCAGTGGCTGGACGAAGCTACATGTGGTTGCGGCGTCCTATTTGGCATGGAATGGCGAGGACTGGAGGTGGCGTCGCGCAGTGGAGGCAGATTTGTTAGGTAAGCCAAGAAGACGGAGCGGGGTGGCCGGACTCGATGGGAATTAAAGGAGGAGTAGTGGAAGTGGAAAGGGAAGGCGCATCAGGCTGTGTTGGTGTGCGTTTTTTGGGATGTGAGGAGCCGAGGAAGGTAGCGAAAGGTGGATGGATTGCGGGAGGACGGTTAACTCGTGAGCAGCAGGTCTAGCCACCCATAGTCAATCAAACGGGTGAACACATTTGTAGTGACGTGGAGGATTGTGAGGCCAGGAAAATCAGCTAGTGGGGCTCCTATTTAGATATAGAAGATTTCATATGGGATTTTGTGGAGGGGAACAACGAGAAGGAGAACAGGGCGGTCCTCACTAGGTTTCTTCTAGTGGCCGCTTTAGTTCCTGTGACTCTGCGAGGCCGTGACGTGAGCGGGAATCGGGAGCACCGAAACCAACCCAAATCGATGGTTGTCGAGCAGCGGCAGCTGCCCGCGGTGGCTGGACGCAGCTACATGAGGTTGCGGCGTCCTATCTGGCATGGACTGGAGGAGGCGTCGCGCAGTGGAGGCAGATTTGTTAGGTAAGCCAAGAAGACGGAGCGGGGTGGCCGGACTCGATGGGAATTAAAGGAGGAGTAGTGGAAGTGGAACGGGAAGGCGCATCAGGCTGTGTTGGTGTGCATTTTTTGGGATGTGAGGAGCCGAGGAAGGTAGAGAAAGGTGGATGGATTGCGGGAGGACGGTCAACTCGTGAGCTGCAGATGTAGCCACCCATAGTCAATCAAACGGGTGAACACATTTGTAGTGACGTGGAGGATTGTGAGGCCAGGAAAATCAGCTAGTGGGGGGCTCCTATTTAGATATAGAAGATTTCAGATGGGATTTTGTGGAGGGGAACAACGAGAAGGAGAACAGGGAGGTCCTCACTAGTTTTCTTCTAGTGGCCGCTTTAGTTCCTGTGACTCTGCGAGGCCGTGACGCGAGCGGGAATCGGGAGCACCGGAACCAACCCAAATCGATGGTTGTCGAGCAGCGGCAGCCGCCCGCGGTGGCTGGACGGAGCTACATGTGGTTGCGGCGTCCTATTTGGCATGGACTGGCGAGGACTGGAGGAGGGGTCGCGCAGTGGAGGCAGATTTGTTAGGTAAGCCAAGAAGACGGAGTGGGGTGGCCGGACTCGATGGGAATTAAAGGAGGAGTAGTGGAAGTGGAATGGGAAGGCGCATCAGACTGTGTTGGTGTGCGTTTTTTGGGATGTGAGGAGCCGAGGAAGGTAGAGAAAGGTGGATGGATTGCGGGAGGACGGTCAACTCGTGAGCTGCAGATCTAGCCACCCATAGTCAATTAAACGGGTGAACACATTTGTAGTGACGTGGAGGATTGTGAGGCCAGGAAAATCAGCTAGTGGGGGGCTCCTATTTAGATATAGAAGATTTCAGATGGGATTTTGTGGAGGGGAACAACGAGAAGGAGAACAGGGAGGTCCTCACTAGGTTTCTTCGAGTGGCCGCTTTAGTTCCTGTGACTCTGCGAGGCCGTGACGTGAGCGGGAATCGGGAGCACCGAAACCAACCCAAATCGATGGTTGTCGAGCAGCGGCAGCTGCCCGCGGTGGCTGGACGGAGCTACATGTGGTTGCGGCGTCCTATTTGGCATGGACTGGTGAGGACTGGAGGAGGGGTCGCGCAGTGGAGGCAGATTTGTTAGGTAAGCCAAGAAGACGGAGCAGGGTGGCCGGACTCGATGGGAATTAAAGGAGGAGTAGTGGAAGTGGAACGGGAAGGCGCATCAGGTTGTGTTGGTGTGCGTTTTTTGGGATGTGAGGAGCCGAGGAAGGTAGAGAAAGGTGGATGGATTGCGGGAGGACGGTCAACTCGTGAGCTGCAGATCTAGCCACCCATAGTCAATCAAACGGGTGAACACATTTGTAGTGACGTGGAGGATTGTGAGGCCAGGAAAATCAGCTAGTGGGGGGCTCCTATTTAGATATAGAACATCAGCGATTTGGCTCCCGAGCTCAGGCATGAACACTAAAATCATTTACAATACTAGAATTTTTTTTTAAAATCTGATTTTTTTTGTGCTTAAAGATGATTGAATGTGTGATGTTCGTGCTAAATTTGAGAACGTTTGGATATCTGAGAAGCTCTCAGAAAAAAAAGACAAAAATAGGGTCTGCAAAAAAGTTTACTGTCTTGTACTGTTTAGACCTGATTTTGTCTTTTTTACCGAGAGCTGCTCAATTGCCCAAATGCTCTGAAATTTGGCACAAACATCACGCACTCATGCATCTTTCACCAGAAAAACTCGGATTTTTTTTAACTTGTTACTATTTTTTAAATTTTACTATTCACTGGGTACATCTAAGCTCGGGTTCTGGATTAAATTATCGAATACTTGTATGTTATGGTAGAATTTTTTAGGTGCTTTGGAAACACAAAAATGGTGTAACAAAAACAATATTAGAGCGTCTACAGCCGGGCATAGCAAATATGACCCCTTAAACGCCAGCAGACGCGCCCAGTCAGTGATCGGGCGGTCCGTTTTGAGCCCCTGTTTGTCCGGTCCGCGCAACCACACTCCTCATTTTCTTCCTCATATGTCCGGTCACTTGTATATGATTGGTGCAGATGAAAAGAGAGAAAGAAAATAATGAATAAAGAAAGAGAAAAGGTGATCCGGGATGGGGCCGCGTCCTACGTGAGAGACAGACTGGACGCTCCAGGGCACATCCGCGAGCCCTCACATTCGGCCTACATTTGAGATAGATATGAGGGTTCGCGGGCAGGCCAAACGTATAGGGATGATATGAGGAATACGGTTTGGTCACGTTTTTCCTTCTCTCTGTCCGGTCATTGACCGAGCGTGTCCACACACATATGAGAGGTGGTTTGAGGCGCCCGGCTGTAGATGTTCTTAATGTTTGGTGGAAACATTTGCCTCATAAAACAAATCGTGTGGATGCACCAGCAAGAATATACATTTAGGTCGAAAATGTCAAATGAAGACCGAGCTTCATGGAGGCCTTTATTTGAAAACATCAAAATTCAAACTTTTCAGTTTCTAAAAATTCTAAAAATAAATACAAATATACCTAGATACATAATGTACATGTGTGCAAATTTTCAGGTCGAAATACATTAAAACTGAGCTACACAAAAAAGACAAATTTGAGGCTTTTTAGCATATGTACTGTTCATCTTTAAAGTCCATGTTTTTTTTGTGCAGCTCACAATTCAAGGTATTTCATCCTAAAATTTTTCACACGTACACTTTACATCCTTACATGCATGTGTATATTTTTTCAGATTTTTTTGAATCCAAAATTTATGAATTTTGAATTTTTTGAAATAAAGGGTGCTATGGAGCTCGGTCTCCAAAATGCCCTACTCCATTTAGGTTTACTATTAGACGGTCTCCAGCCAAGGAGGAAGCTAGCGATCACTCTCAAACCGGCTGTATTTTCCATTTCTTGAAGCCACGTATATATGTTCAAACTTCCCTTTTTGGTAGCTTTTTCAGATGTTGTGTGCCAACTTTCAGCAAATCGCTACCTCAACTTTTGGAATTTTAAAGTTTTGAAATTTCATAACAAAATATTCAAACTATGAGAAAAAAATGTAAACATTTAGTTTTTTTTAAAAAACTTTAGCTATTTTAGAGAAGCTAGGATAGAGCGCATATGGATGGCCTACCTTCAAAATTCACATGCGAGAGAGAAAAGGCGAATGGAGAAAACACATGGGTGGGATCCCATCATGTCTTGCCTGCATGTTCCCGTGGCGATCGACTGTAGGCACGATCACCTGGCAATCTCGTATACATTGACAGAATTTCATTTGATACCTAGCCAACATCGTTGCATGCACTGAATCAGATGTTCTTGGGTGAGCTCCACACGCACGACGAGTTCTCCATCGTCAAAAGGCAACCACTGATATAGAGAGGTGCCTTGTCCCGACTGCATCACACTCAACATTGTTGGCATTGTGTTGGAAATGAAAAAGCGCAGTTGAGTCGGCGGAAGCAAAAATGTTTGTTCAGTGGAAATATGAGTGAAAAACAATGAAGCACACACAATGAGTGGTTGAAATGAAAAAAAAATCATTGTAAGAAGCAAAAAAACGTATGTACAATGATTTTAGTAAAGAAGCAACACTAATCATGAATCAAGCAAAAACAAGTATTGGTTGAACGATAATTTCTATACAATAAAAAGAAACACATGTTGGCAATGGTTGCAACAGAAATTCACTACCATGCATGGAAACATATACAACAATAAAACTGCAGGCATCCTTGATTATTTTCAACAGAACATAAGTGAGAAACAATCAAGCACACCTGGGTAGTAGTTGAAACAAAAACAATTGATAGCAAGTAGCAAAATGTATGTACAATAGTTTTGGTGAAGGAAACAACACTAACTCTGGTTGAAGCACACACATTATTGGTTAAAGCAAAATGTCTCTACAATAAAATAAGCACACATCGGCAATGGTTGCAAAAGAAATTCACTACCATGAAAACATATGCAAGAAGACAATCATGTTTGATATTTTTCATGGGAACATCAGTGACAAACGGTGAACTACAAGGAGTAGCAGTTCAAACAAAAACAATTGATTGCAAGAAGCAAAATGTATGTACAATATTTTTGTAAAAGGAAACAACAATAATAGCTGTGGTTGAAGCACACACATTGTTAGTTATAAAGCAAAATGTCTATGCAATAAGGACAATGGCTAAAGTAGAAATTCACTACCGGGGTAACATATGCAAGACAAATAAAGGCAGCAAGCAGGGAGGTCCACTTAGGATAGCCCTCAGGGATTAGGCACAGTATCGGGTGGATGGCGGCGCTTCTTTTTTGAGTTTGTCTTCCGGGCTTTGCCCCCCTGTTAGGGAACATAGTAATTTCAAAAAGATTCCTACGCACACGCAAGATCATGATGATGCATAGCAACCAGAGGGGAGAGTGTTGTCTACATACCCTTGTAGACCGTAAGCGGAAGCGTTAGCACAACGCGGTTGATGTAGTCGGACGTCTTCATGATCCGACCGATCAAGTACCGGACGTACGGCACCTCCGAGTTCAGCACACGTTCAGCTCGATGACGCCCCTCGAACTCCGATCCAGCCGAGTGTTGAGGGAGAGTTTCATCAGCACGACGGCGTGGTGACAATGATGATGTTCTACCGATGGAGGGTTCGCCTAAGCACCGCGACAGTATTATCGAGGTGGACTATGGTGGAGGGGGGCATCGCACACGGCTAAAAGATCAAATGATCAATTGTTGTGTCTCTAGGGTGCCCCCCTGCCCCGTATATAAAGGAGCAAGGGGGGGTGCAGCCGGCCAAGGGGTGAGGCGCGCCGGGAGGAGTCCTACTCCCACCGGGAGTAGGACACCCCCCCCCTTTTTCCTACTTGCATTAGGACTTGCAAGGGGGGAAAGAGGAGGGAGAGAGGAAGGAAGGGGGGGCGCCGCCCCCCTCCCCTTGTCCTATTTAGACTATGGGGGAGGGGCGCGCGGCCTAGCCCTGGCCGCCTCTCCTCTTCTCCGTAAAGGCCCACTAAGGCCCATTAACATCCCGAGGGGTTCCGGTAACCTCCCGATACTCCGGTAAAATCCCGATTTCACCCGGAACACTTCCGATATCCAAACATAGGCTTCCAATATATCAATCTTCATGTCTTGACCATTTCGAGACTCCTCGTCATGTCCGTGATCACATCCGGGACTCCGAAAAACCTTCGCTACATCAAAACATATAAACTCATAATATAATTGTCATCGTAACGTTAAGCGTGCGGACCATACGGGTTCGAGAACTATGTAGACATGATCGAGACACATCTCCAGTCAATAACCAATAGCGGAACCTGGATGCTCATATTGGTTCCCACATATTCTACGATGATCTTTATCGGTCAGACCGCATACCAACATACGTTGTTCCCCTTGTCATCGGTATGTTACTTGCCCGAGATTCGATCGTCAATATCTCAATACCTAGTTCAATCTCGTTACCGGAAAGTCTCTTTACTCGTTCCGTAATACATCATCCCGCAACTAACTCATTAGTTGCAATGCTTGCAAGGCTTAAGTGATGTGTATTACCGAGAGGGCCCAGAGATACCTCTCCGACAATCGGAGTGACAAATCCTAATCTCGAAATACGCCAACCCAACATGTACCTTCAGAGACACCTGTAGAGCACCTTTATAATCACCCAGTTACGTTGTGACATTTGGTAGCACACAAAGTGTTCCTCTGGTAAACGGGAGTTGCATAATCTCATAGTCATAGGAAAATGTATAAGTCATGAAGAAAGCAGCAGCAACATAGTAAACGATCGTGTGCTAAGCTAACAGAATGGGTCATGTCAATCACATTATCCTACTAATGATGTGATCCCGTTAATCAAATTACAACTCATGTCTATGGCTAGGAAACATAACCATCTTTGATTAACGAGCTAGTCAAGTAGAGGCATACTAGTGACAATCTGTTTGTCTATGTATTCACACATGTATTATGTTTCCGGTTAATACAATTCTAGCATGAATAATAAACATTTATCATGATATAAGGAAATAAATAATAACTTTATTATTGCCTCTAGGGCATATTTCCTTCAGTCTCCCACTTGCACTAGAGTCAATAATCTAGATTACATAGTAATGATTCTAACACCAATGGAGCCTTGGTGCTGATGATGTTTTGCTCGTGGAAGAGGCTTAGTCAACGGGTCTGCAACATTCAGATCCGTATGTATCTTGCAAATTTCTATGTCTCCCACCTGGACTAGATCCCAGATGGAATTGAAGCGTCTCTTGATGTGCTTGGTTCTCTTGTGAAATCTGGATTCCTTTGCCAAGGCAATTGCACCAGTATTATCACAAAAGATTTTCATTGGACCCGATGCACTAGGTATGACACCTAGATCAGATATGAACTCCTTCATCCAGACTCCTTCATTTGCTGCTTCTGAAGCATCTATGTACTCCGCTTCACATGTAGATCCTGCGACGACGCTTTGTTAAGAATTGCACCAACTGAGCTCCACCGTTCAATGTAAACACATCTCCGGTTTGCAATTTAGAATCGTCCGGATCAGTGTCAAAGCTTGCATCAACGTAACCATTTATGATGAGCTCTTTGTCACCTCCATAAACGAGAAACATATCCTTAGTCCTTTTTAGGTATTTCAGGATGTTCTTGACCGCTGTCCAGTGATCCACTCCTGGATTACTTTGGTACCTCCCTGCTAGACTTATAGCAAGGCACACATCAAGTCTGGTACACAGCATTGCATACATGATAGAGCCTATGGCTGAAGCATAGGGAACATCTTTCATCTTCTCTCTATCTTCTGCAGTGGTCGGGCATTGAGTCTTACTCAACTTCACACCTTGTAACACAGGCAAGACCCCTTTCTTTGCTTGATCCATTTTGAACTTCTTCAAAACTTTGTCAAGGTATGTGCTTTGTGAAAGTCTAATTAAGTGCCTTGATCTATCTCTATAGATCTTGATGCCCAATATGTAAGCAGCTTCACCGAGGTCTTTCATTGAAAAACTCTTATTCAAGTATCCATTTATGCTATCCAGAAATTCTATATCATTTCCAATCAGCAATATGTCATCCACATATAACATCAGAAATGCTACAGAGCTCCCACTCACTTTCTTGTAAATACAGGCTTCTCCAAAAGTCTGTACAAAACCAAATGCTTTGATCACACTATCAAAGCGTTTATTCCATCTCCGAGAGGCTTGCACCAGTCCATAAATGGATCGCTGGAGCTTGCACACTTTGTTAGCTCCCTTTGGATTGACAAAACCTTCCGGTTGCATCATATACAACTCTTCTTCCAGAAATCCATTCAGGAATGCAGTTTTGACATCCATTTGCCAAATTTCATAATCATAAAATGCGGCAATTGCTAACATGATTCGGACAGACTTAAGCATCGCTACGGGTGAGAAGGTCTCATCGTAGTCAATCCCTTGAACTTGTCGAAAACCTTTCGCAACAAGTCGAGCTTTGTAGACAGTAACATTACACTCAGCGTCAGTCTTCTTCTTGAAGATCCATTTATTCTCAATTGCTTGCTGATCATCGGGCAAGTCAACCAAAGTCCATACTTAGTTCTCATACATGGAACCCATCTCAGATTTCATGGCCTCAAGCCATTTTGCGGAATCTAGGCTCACCATCGCTTCTTCATAGTTCGTAGGTTAATCATGATCCAGTAGCATGACCTCCACAACAGGATTACCGTACCACTCTGGTGTGGATCTTATTCTGTTTGACCTACGAGGTTCAGTAACAACTTGATCTGAAGTTCCGTGATCATCATCATTAACTTCCTCACTAATTGGTGTAGATGTCACAGGAACAGGTTTATGTGATGAATTACTTTCCAATAAGGGAGTAGGTATAGTTACCTCATCAAGTTCTACTTTCCTCCCACTCACTTCTTTCGAGAGAAACTCCTCTAGAAAAACTCCAAATTTAGCAACAAAAGTCTTGCCTTCTGATTTGTGATAGAAGGTGTACCCAACAGTCTCCTTTGGGTATCCTATGAAGACACATTTCTCTGATTTGGGTTCGAGCTTATCAGGTTGACGTTTTTTCACATAAGCATCGCAGCCCCAAACTTTAAGAAACGACAACTTTGGTTTCTTGCCAAACCATAGTTCATAAGGCGTCGTCTCAATGGATTTTGATGGTGTCCTATTTAACGTGAATGCAGCCGTCTCTAAAGCATAACCCCAAAACGATAGCGGTAACTCAATAAAAGGCATCATAGATCGCACCATATCAAGTAAAGTATGATTACGACGTTCGGACACACCATTACGCTGTGGTGTTCCGGGTGGCGTGAGTTGCGAAACTATTCCGCATTGTTTCAAATGTAGACCAAACTCGTAACTCCATGATCAGATCATAGAACCTTATTTTCTTGTTACGATGATTTTCAACTTCACTCTGAAATTCTTTGAACTTTTCAAAAGTTTCAGACTTATGTTTCATTAAGTAGATATACCCATATCTGGTTAAATCATCTGTGAAGGTGAGAAAATAACGATATCCGCCACGAGCCTCAACATTCATCGAACCACATACATCTGTATGTATGATTTCCAACAAATATGTTGCTCTCTCCATAGTTCCAGAGAACGGCGTTTTAGTCATCTTGCCCATGAGGCACGGTTCGCAAGTACCAAGTGATTCATAATCAAGTGGTTCCAAAACTCCATCAATATCGAGTTTCTTCATGCACTACACCGATATGACCTAAACGGCAGTGCCACAAATATGTTGCACTATCATTATCAACTCTGCATCTTTTGGCTTCAACATTATGAATAAGTATATCACTACTATCGAGATTCAATAAAAATAGACCACTCTTCAAGGGTGCATGACCATAAAAGATATTACTCATATAAATAGAACAACCATTATTTTCTGATTTAAATGAATAACCGTCTCGCATCAAACAAAATCTAGATATAATGTTCATTCTCAACGCTGGCACCAAATAACAATTATTTAGGTCTAAAACTAATCCCGAAGGTAGATGTAGAGGTAGCGTGCCGACCGCGATCACATGGACTTTGGAACCATTTCCTACACGCATTGTCACCTCGTCCTTAGCCAATCTTCGCTTAATCCGTAGCACTTGTTTCGAGTTGCAAATATTAGCAACAGAAGCAGTATCAAATACCCAGGTGCTACTGCGAGCATTAGTAAGGTACACATCAATAACATGTATATCACATATACCTTTGTTCACCTTGCCATCCTTCTTATCCGCCAAATACTTGGGGCAGTTCCGCTTCCAGTGACCAGTCTGCTTGCAGTAGAAGCACTCAGTCTCAGGCTTAGGTCACTACTAGGGAAAAGCCTATACACAGAATCTTACCAGCAGCGCGTTTTCAAATCGGGCGCTGCTGCTACTTAGCAGTAGCGCTCGCTTTCAAACCTCGCTGCTGCTACAAGTTTATCAGTAGCGCGCACACCCCAGGATGCGCTACTGCTAAAATTCCCACGACGCCGCCGCGAGGCCAATTATAGTAGCAGCGCGTTAATACAAAGGGCGCTACTGCTATAGATCGTAGCAGCAACGCATTTACGCAATAATCGCTACTACTAAGGTTACTACAAAAATTTAGTCCCACCTCGCTCCGTGAAGAGAGTTTGTACCACCTTAAATATGTTACTTCTACAACTTTCACAAGCACTTGGTCTTCATTGAACTCTATGTGTAGGATCTGTGGCCGCAATAGGAATCCTCGCCTGTTCCTAAACCAACCGTCGAGGATTCCTATTGACAAATCAGATTGTACACAAAAAGACAATTGATGATCATTGTATTTTTTATGTCTATGTATAACATAGCAGTAGCGCGTTCTCGGCCAAAAGCGCTACTGATAGGTCGTTTAGCAGTAGCGCGTTTTGCTATAGCGCGCTACTGCTAAGCCATTCCATCTCCCCCCTCCTCACCTATCCGATCCAGATCACACTCACACACACACTCGATCTCCCCCTCGTCGCCCCTCCTCCGATCTGCGCCGCCGTCACCTCATCCTCCTCGCTGGACTCGGTACCGGCCTCCTCCTCCGTCCTCCCTCCACTCGCCGCTAGCCGACCCCTCCTCGCTCCGCCTTCCTCCTCCATTATCCCTCCACTCGCCACCGGCCAGCCCCTCCTCGCTCCGCCTTCCTCCTCCATTCTCCCTCCACTCGCCGCCGGCCAGCCCCTCCTCGCTCCGCCTTCCTCCTCCGTCCTACTCTCTTCTCCCTCCTCAAGTCGCCCCTCCTTCTGCCTCCTCCCTTCTACATTTTGATTTAGTAGGCTAGTTCATATGCAACATTCTGATTTAGTTGATATGATTCAGTTGATTTAGTAAGCTAGTTGATTTAGTTGATTTAGAACATTTTGATTTAGTTGATTTAGTAGGCTGGTTGATTTAGTTGATTTAGTTGATTTAGTAGGCTAGTTGATTTAGTTGATTTAGTAGGCTAGTTGATTTAGTTGATTTAGTAGGCTAGTTGATTTAGAACATTTTGATTTAGTTGATTTAGTATGCTACTGGATTTAGTATGCTAGTTGATTTAATTGATTTAGGATGCTTTGCTCATATTGCTTTAGGAAAATATCACATGCTACTGTTTTTCTTTCCTGTGAAGTGAATCATTAATCCTTTGCTCATATTGCTTTAGGAAAATGGTGCCACCACCACCACCACTATGTCGACTGTGCAAGTCAAGGTGCGCCAGCAGCCTTGCAACTGGCAAGCTGTTTGGCATCTACTTCCAGCGAGTTTTCGTCATGCAGCGGTAAGAAATTAGATGAAATGTAACAACTATTTTATTTTTAGTGTTGGCATTACTGCATTGTGTCATTTTTCTTTTCTTACACAGACCGTGCCATGCAATGTGAGGTTGACATTCAACAAGCTGACAGGATACACTGTGACATTTGAGGCTCCTGGGGGGCCGTACACTATGGAGGTCGAGAAAGGACGCAATATGTCGCAGATTGGAGGAGATGGATGGGCCTGTTTCCTCGCCCGCATGCGTCTTACTGGTGGTGAGTTGATCAACTTCTCCTTCAGAGCAGAAAGACCCAAGCTGGCTGTCATTTATCTCAACCTGGTGGAAGATGATGAAGATGACGAAGATGATGAAGATGACGAAGATGATGAAGATAATGAGGACCCACTCGATGAAGATGATTAGAACCCACTTCATGAAGCCATCGTAGCTCAAAGAATGAGGCTGAGCGAGGAGGAGGTGCGCAACCTATGGGACATAATTCCACCACGTGCTGACTTTGTCGGGGTGCCATTCGTGACCCGCCTGACAAGTACCATGGTCGATCGACCTGATATGGTATGTTATACTTACAAATGCAAATTATCCGATGATATGCTTAGTGTAGAGTCCAATGATATGTTGTGTGGAATCTAGTCGTTGATATGCTCTAGTGTAGAGTCTGATCACATGCTTATTAGTGTAGAATCCAAGGAACTATTAATAGTGTAGATAATCCATATATACTTATTAGTAGAATTCATGATTAATTAGTACAAATGCATAGTACTGTGTCTTTTGATAGTGTAGAAATCTAGACTTAATAGAAATATATTTGCAAGAGTATGTGTGAGGCTATTTATTAATTGATATGTTTTTCTTATTTAGAAATTGCCAAAGAACCTATCTGTGAGTTGTGGTATCAAGCCTGATGAAGAAGGCTCAGCTGGACTACGCCTTACCGCAAGGGGCTCCATCACCACCTGTACTTACCGCATGGACACAGATGGTCGCACACACTTAAACTCGGTTAGGTGGAAGAGATTCCTTGTTGGCAAGAATCTTCGTGTTGGATAGGCCATCCTAATTACTATCAGGAACACCCACCGCCCAGGCTTGAGGATGATGATCGTCGTCGATATCATCTAGAACTACCTATGTGTGTGTGGCTATATCATCTAGAACTACATATGATGATCATCATCAATATCATGTAGAACTACATATGATGATCGTCGTTGATATCATCTAGAACTAAATATGATGATCGTCGTTGATGTCACCTTGTACTGCTTGAGGATGCATGTTGAGTATATATGAAATTGTTATCTAGTACTCCCTCGGTTCCAAATTACTCGTCGTGGTTTTAGTTCCAATTTGAACTAAAACCACGACAAGTAATTTGGAACCGAGGGAGTACTACCTAGTACCTATAATGCTTTATGAAATTGATATCTAGTAGTACCTAGTATCTGGAAATTGCAGTTTATTGAAGCTGGAGTGGGGAAATGGTGAAAGATATAACAGTAGCGCGGGCTCAGGAAATCGCTACAGCTAACTAATAGCAGCGCGTTCGGAAAATGCACTGCTGATATAGTTAATAGTAGTAGCGCGGGCGCAGACAGCACTACTACTAATAGTTAGCTGTAGCGCCTTATTGGTAGCGTGGGTGCCCGCGCTGCTAATAGCCTCAAAACCCGCGCTACTACTAGGGTTTTCCCTAGTAGTGGGTCCAGACTTGGGTTTATTCTCCTGAGCAGCAACTTGCTTGATGTTCTTCTTGAAGATCCCCTTCTTCTTCCCTTTGCCCTTTTTCTTGAAACTGGTGGTCTTATTGACCATCAAACACTTGATGTTCCTTCTTGATTTCCACCTCCGCAGCTTTTAGCATTGCGAAGAGCTCAGGAATTGTCTTATCCATCCCTTGCATGTTATAGTTCATCACGAAGCTCTTGTAGCTTAGTGGTAGTGATTGGAGAATTCTGTCAATGACGCTATCATCCGGAAGATTAACTCCCACTTGAATCAAGTGATTATTATACCCAGACATCATGAGTATATGATCACTGACAGAACTATTATCCTCCATCTTGCTGCTGTAGAACTTATTGGAGACTTCATATCTCTCAGTCTGGGCATTTGCTTGAAATATTAACTTCAACTCCTGGAACATCTCATATGCTCCATGACGTTCAAAACATTGTTGAAGCCCCATTTCTAAGCCGTAAAGCATGGCACACTGAACTATCGAGTAGTCATCAGCTTTGCTCTGCCAGACGTTCACAACATCTGGTGTTGCTCCTGCAGCAGGTCTGGCACCCAGCGGTGCTTCCAGGACGTAATTCTTTTGTGCAGCAATGAGGATAATCCTCAAGTTACGGACCCAGTCCGTGTAATTGCTACCATCATCTTTCAACTTTGCTTTCTCAAGGAACACATTAAAATTCAACGGAACAATAGCATAGGCCATCTATATACAATCAACATAGACAAGCAAGAAACTATCAGGTACTAAGTTCAGGATAAATTTAAGTTCAATTAATCATATTACTTAAGAACTCCCACTTAGATAGACATCCCTCTAATCCTCTAAGTGATCACGTGACCCAAATCAACTAAACCATGTCCGATCATCACGTGAGATGGAGTAGTTTCAATGGTGAACATCACTATGTTGATCATATCTACTATATGATTCACGCTCGACCTTTCGGTCTCTGTGTTCCGAGGCCATA
Source organism: Triticum dicoccoides (assembly GCF_002162155.2). Lineage (NCBI taxonomy): Eukaryota > Viridiplantae > Streptophyta > Magnoliopsida > Poales > Poaceae > Triticum > Triticum dicoccoides. Next base: position 77,741,882 of record NC_041391.1, read on the forward strand.
TCTGTTATATACTAGGCTCGTCAAGTTTAACCTGAGTATTCCGCGTGTGCAACTGTTTTGCACCTGTTGTATTTGAACGTAGAGCCTATCACACCCGATCATCACGTGGTGTCTCAGCACGAAGAACTTTTGCAACGGTGCATACTCAGGGAGAACACTTATACTTTGATAATTTAGTGAGGGATCATCTTATAATGCTACCGTCAATCAAAGCAAGATAAGATGCATAAAAGATAAAACATCACATGCAATCAATATAAGTGATATGATATGGCCATCATCATCTTGTGCTTGTGATCTCCATCTTCGAAGCACCGTCATGATCACCATCGTCAACGGCGCGACACCTTGTTCTCCATCGTAGCATCGTTGTCGTCTCGCCAATCTTATGCTTCTACGACTATCGCTACCGCTTACTGATAAAGTAAAGCATTACAGGGCGATTGTATTGCATACAATAAAGCGACAACCATATGGCTCCTGCCAGTTGCCGATAAATCGGTTACAAAACATGATCATCTCATACAATAAAATTTAGCATCATGTCTTGACCATATCACATCACAGCATGCCCTGCAAAAACAAGTTAGACGTCCTCTACTTTGTTGTTGCAAATTTTACGTGGCTGCTACGGGCTGAGCAAGAACCGTTCTTACCTACGCATCAAAACCACAACGATAGTTTGTCAAGTTGGTGCTGTTTTAACCTTCGCAAGGACCGAGCGTAGCCATACTCAGTTCAACTAAAGTGAGAGAGACAGACACCCACCGGTCACCTTTAAGCAACTAGTGCTCATGGCGGTGAAACCAGTCTCGTGTAAGCGTACGCGTAATGTCGGTCCGGGCCGCTTCATCTCACAATACCGCTGAACCAAAGTATGACATACTGGTAAGAAGTATGACTTATATCGCCCACAACTCACTTGTGTTCTACTCGTGCATATGACATCTACATCTACGCATAAAACCAGGCTCGGATGCCACTGTTAGGGAACGTAGTAATTTCAAAAAAAATCCTACGCACACGCAAGATCATGGCGATGCATAGCAACTAGAGGGGAGAGTGTTGCCTACATACCATTGTAGACCGTCAGCGGAAGCGTTAGCACAATGCGGTTGATGTAGTCGTACGTCTTCACGATCCGACCGATCAAGTACCAAACATACGGCACCTCCGAGTTCAGCACACGTTTAGCCCGATGACGTCCCTCGAACTCTGATCCAGCCGAGTGTTGAGGGAGAGTTTTGTCAGCACGACGGCGTGGTGACGATGATGATGTTCTACCAACGCAGGGCTTCGCCTAAGCACCGCTACAGTATTATCGAGGTGGACTATGGTGGAGGGGGGCACCGCACACGGCTAAAAGATCAAACGATCAATTGTTGTGTCTCTAGGGTGCCCCACTGCCTCCGTATATAAAGGAGCAAGGGGGGTGCGGCCGGCCAAGGGGAGAGGCGCACCGGGAGGAGTCCTACTCCCATCGGGAGTAGGACTCTCCCCTTTTTCCTAGTTGGATTAGGACTTGGGAGGGGGGAAAGAGGAGGGAGAGAGGAAGGAAGGGGGGGCGCCACACCCCTCTCCTTGTCCTATTCGGACTAGGGGGAGGGGCCCGCGGCCCAGCACTGGCCGCCTCTCCTCTTCTCCGTAAAGGCCCACTAAGGCCAATTAACGTCCCGGGAGGTTCCGGTAACCTCCCGGTACTCCGATAAAATCCCGATTTCACCCGGAACACTTCTGATATCCAAACATAGGCTTCCAATATATCAATCTTCATGTCTCGACCATTTCGAGACTCCTCGTCATGTCCGTGATCACATCCGGGACTCCGAACAACCTTTGGTACATCAAAACATATAAACTCATAATATAACTGTCATCGTAACGTTAAGCGTGCGGACCCTACGGGTTCGAGAACTATGTAGACAGGATCGAGACACGTCTCCAATCAATAACCAATAGAGGAACCTGGATGCTCATATTGGTTCCCACATATTCTACGAAGATCTTTATCGGTCAGACCGCATAACAACATACGTTGTTCCCTTGTCATCGGTATGTTAGTTGCCCGAGATTCGATCGTCAGTATCTCAATACCTAGTTCAATCTCGTTACCGGCAAGTCTCTTTACTCGTTCCGTAATACATCATCACGCAACTACCTCATTAGTTGCAATGCTTGCAAGGCTTAAGTGATGTGTATTACCGAGAGGGCCCAGAGATACCTCTCCGACAATCGGAATGACAAATCCTAATCTCGAAATACACCAACCCAACATGTACCTTCGGAGACACCTGTAGAGCACCTTTATAATCACCCAGTTACATTGTGACATTTGGTAGCACACAAAGTGTTCCTCTGGTAAACGGGAGTTGCATAATCACATAGTCATAGGAACATGTATAAGTCATGAAGAAAGCAACATCAACATACTAAACGATCGTGTGCTAAGCTAACGGAATGGGTCATGTCAATCACATCATTCTACTAATGATGTGATCCCGTTAATCAAATGACAACTCATGTCTATGGCTAGGAAACATAAACATCTTTGATTAACGAGCTAGTCAAGTAGAGGCATACTAGTGACAATCTGTTTGTCTATATATTCACACATGTATTATGTTTCCGGTTAATGCAATTCTAGCATGAATAATAAACATTTATCATTATATAAGGAAATAAATAATAACTTTATTATTGCCTCTAGGGCATATTTCCTTCACCCCCTCCCCCC
>NC_041391.1:77745194-77747542 GCF_002162155.2 Triticum dicoccoides
AGTCGATGGAGCTCCGGCGTAGATTCGTGCCGCCTCCTTGGGCGGTGAGTTTAGGGTTTCTTGTCATATGTCGAGAAGTGGTGTCAGGTGCTTCAGACCTATGCAAGGGTTCAACGGCGACAAATGCGGCTCCATGGCGCTGGTCTTTAGGGGCACGCGCACAATACTTTCCGGCTGTCATCGACAAGGTCAAGTCGGCTCGATAGGGGAGCATCGTCGGCGATTTGTTCTAGTGGCAGCAGTGGTCTCGGAATCTCAATGTAAGTTTTATTATGTTTGAGTTACTTTTGTACTTTTGGTGATTTTTTAGATCTGGTTCTTTCCCAAAAAATGCAATCGTAATGAAGGCGGGTAGACGAGCAGACGACACAAGAGCTCGGACAGACAAACAGAAGGAACTGCTAGCAAACTAGCGGAACAAAGGCGGGTCTCCTCAGCGCGAAGCTCAACAAGTACCTCTGAGATAGGAACACGACCACGAGCAAGCAAGTGAGCATGATGATGCTCAAACTCAAAACGAAGGCGAGATAAGAACTCATGGACACGCTGAAACTCCAAGTCGGACCGCATAGTCTGGCAGCAACGGCAAGCTCCACACACAACTGTCCGAAGAGAGTCATGCTGACGCCAGATGGCAGAACTTTGTATGTAGAACTCATCAACAGAAGAGTCGCCCTGCTGAAGAGCATGCTCCTAACGCACCACATATAAGTAGAGAGCATCACCAGAGGGCTGATGGCGCTGACAAAGATAAGACCACATCGCTGCAACAGTGCTTAGGCCCATGAACTCTGGAGCAAACTGAGGAAGGACACTCGTAGTGAGAATGGCAGCAGCCCGAGCATCATCATGGCACCACTGAGTTTAAGCAGACAGATCATCACGGTAGACAGAAAGAGCATCAGAATAAGCTGATTCCTGCTGATCATAAGCATCAACCGCAACATCATCAAGCGCCTTGGCTGCATCCCGATCAGCGAGAAGCATCAGCAGCAAGAACTGGCGGTGTCGACGGGGTAGGAGCCATGGGAGCAATCGGGCATGGCGGACGGGGACCTCGCCAGAGAGAACGCCCCACAGCAGAAGACCGCGCATATGGATACGCATGAAACCCGCAAACTAAACATAGTTGGTGCCATCAAAGATCACCAAGCACCAAGGGACAACGACATAGCCCGAAGAAGACATGAGGAAGTCTCTCTTCTTCTTCTGCTTCGGGTTTTTTTGGTTAACGAACACCAAACTCGATCTGGATCGAACAGGGAATCACTTGAGGCTGGGAAGCGAGCGACGACCAGGTAGGTCGACCACAGTTGGCCAGGGAGGCAGGAGGCAGGGAGGCCTGCCAAAGTCGGAGGGGCAGCGACGACCAGACGGGTTGGCGGTGGCGGCCGAATGGGGAGTGGCGACCAGGCGGGAGGAAGCGGTCAGGGGCTGCGGACCCGACGAGGCCGAGCACGGCCGGCGGCGGGCTGCAACGGGGACGAGAAGCGAGCGGCCGGCTCGAGAGGAATCGGGCAGCGGAGGCTGTGGACCAGACGAGGACGAGGCTGAGCAGAGGACGGTCGGAGACTAGGGACGGAGCCTAGCAGCGGCGGCAGCGAGGATGGAGCACACGCGAAGTTGCATCATGCGGAAAAGAGGCTAACCTAGCATCTGATACCATGTTGGATAATGATCGATTAACTTTCACTGAGGGCCAAAGACCTATACATATACATGTGTGATAAAGTGCAAGAAACTCTTGCCTTATATAATGGGGATACACAGAAAAAAAAAGACTATCACTAGTAGAAAAGAGGGCTTTGGTCCAGGTCGGGTTAGCCCATTAGTCCCGGTTCAATCCAGAACCGGGACTAATGGGGGCATTAGTCCCGGTTCGTGAGCCCGGGGGGCGGCCGGGCCACGTGGGCCATTTGTCCCGGTTCGTCTGGACCTTTTAGTCCCGGTTCGTGCCACGAACCGGGACTAAAGGGTGCGATGCCCATTAGTACCGGTTCGTGGCACCAACCGGGACTAAAGGGTTAGACCTTTAGTCCCGGTTCGTGCCATGAAACGGTACTAATGCCCCATTAGTACCGGTTCATGGCACGAACCGGTACTAATGCCCCATTAGTACCGGTTCATGGCACGAACCGGTACTAAAGGTCCCATTTTCAAACTCTACCCCCCCCCCCTTGGATCGCCTTTTCAGTTTTCAAAAAAATAAAAGAAAATGATGAAAATGTCAAAAAAAATAAAAGAAAATAAGTTTCCCATGTGATATGTGGTCTAGTTGTTGGGAAAATTTGCAAATGTGAATTTCGACTTTATTTGCAAAATCTCTCTAGAATTTAGTAAAATGGACA
>NC_041391.1:77747552-77749488 GCF_002162155.2 Triticum dicoccoides
GTTCATGGCACGAACCGGTACTAAAGGTCCCATTTTCAAACTCTACCCCCCCCCTTGGATCGCCTTTTCAGTTTTCAAAAAAATAAAAGAAAATGATGAAAATGTCAAAAAAATAAAAGAAAATAAGTTTCCCATGTGATATGTGGTCTAGTTGTTGGGAAAATTTGCAAATGTGAATTTCGACTTTATTTGCAAAATCTCTCTAGAATTTAGTAAAATGGACATAACTTTTGCATACTAACTCGGATGAAAAAGTTTTTTATATGAAAAATCATCTACTCAAAAAGTTACATCCAAATTTAATGGGGGGAACCCCGTTAAACATTTTTAAAATCCTCAAAAACCTAACAGAAAAAAAGTTACGGGGCTTTTAAGATCTAGAGTGGAAAAAATCGAAAAAATTTCAAACTCTGTGGTCAAACTGTGTCAAACAATGGTATAACTAATTATTCTAGAATATTAGTGTTACTAAATAATTATTTCAGTTATTTTGAATTTTGGTCAAATCTGGTCAAACATTGGTCAAACAATGGTCAAACTAATTATTCAAGAAAAAATAGTGTTACTAAATAATTATTGTTTTTTAAAACAATAGTTTCAAACTCAAACAGTGAAATGTGTCACTTCAAGCTCACGCAAAATTCCTGAGGGTTAATAGGATTCACATCTTACTATTGTCAGGAAAACAACAAGTGCAGACTTGGAAACGAGGGAGAATAGAACCTGGAGGATGGGTGACCGTTCGAAAAGTTAGATTATTAGGAATGATGAGGGGTGATTAGAGATTAGAGGATAAACTGAGCAGTGATGAGGGGTGGTGATTGGAGACTAGAGGTTAAAATAATTCAGAAATTTGAAAAAAAAATCAAAAAAAATTCAAAAAAGAAACATCATAAAATTTCCTTTAGTCCTGGTTGGTGTTACCAACCGGGATCACGTGGCCGCGACCTTTAGTCCCGATTCTAGTTTGAACCGGGACTAAAGGGGGAAGGTATTAGTAACGACCCTTTAGTCCCGGTTCAAGAACCGGGACTAAAGGCCCTTATGAACCGGGACTGATGCCCCCTTTTCTACTAGTGTATACACATCTAACAACCTCCACTAGTGGACATATATATACCATTATTATGTATAGACTTATTTTTGAAGAAAATGTTAGGTAAACTTTTAGACTTCCAAGGCAAGTCCACTAATCAGGAGTTTCTTATTCGCTGCATGCTTTCTTCCCAGGTAATTTCGGAATACAAAGAGCATGTGAAATGTCACTGGCTAGCTTTGAGAACGGCACTCGAAATGTGTGCACACCAAACGCCTCACCTCCACTGCCATAAAAGCGGAGCGAGCATCCTCTTGGTATACCTTCTCCTTGGCTTCTCCGAGGCGCACTGGCTAAAAACCCTCCTTCTCCTCTCTCTTCGACTCCTCTGCTGCTGCTAGGGTTAGGGCCCGGTTGGGAGGGAAGTCAGGCGCCACGGCGAAGACGACCACCGGGCGGCGCCGACGAGGTGGAGCATCTAGCTAGTAAGCGCGGGTTTTTCTTATTGATATTAATCTGTGCCCGGGGCTTCGGTCTGTTCGTGCTGATTCCGGCGAGCGGGGGACGGGCCGGTGGATCGCTCGGAATGTGTTTCTGGTTTTGGGGGGCGGGCTTTGGTCTGTTCATAGCTTCATGCGCGCGGTTGTTCGCGTCTCTGCTAGTCTGCTTCTGTAGGATATTGCGGTTTTTCTAGGGAAATTCTGGGGCGTTCCTATGATGGCTATGGATGGTTCTTGCCTTATTCGCAGCAAAGAGATAGATACTCCTTTCTTTGGAGGAGCGCCCGCGAGGATCCATTAATCAGCTCACTTTGGGTACTTTTGGTTTGATCTCTGACGAACTGAGTGTTCAATTTATCGATTTTGCCTTTTTTTTGTGTGTGTGTGTGCTTGTTAGCTT
>NC_041391.1:77749672-77754415 GCF_002162155.2 Triticum dicoccoides
TGCATGTGTCCCAACTCCCAACTAGCACTCATGTATGCATGCTTGAGGCCACCATAGTGGGCTTCTTGATCTTGGGTACTTACAAATCTATCAGTTGTCTTGTCCAGCCACTTTAATTTCTTCACTGATAAGAATTAGCGAAAAGGTTGGAGGGGGACCTTAGAAATCAATCAGTTGCCCTACTTTAATTTCTTAGAAATCAATCTGTGACGCTAGTTTGTCCCTTCTGTTGCAGAGTGATGGAGGACCCATCGGTCCCTGAAGGTGCCATCAAGAGCGTTAAGCTTAGCCTATCCAGCGAGCATGAGATAGTAAGTTCTTCTTGTTGATTTTACTATTCATGCTGGCATGTAGAGATATATGCATGCTGAATTAAAAACATTGGCAATGTGATCTCTCACATTACTCATAATAAGGGAGCACAGTTGAGAGAACTACTTCTGCATGCTGTCTAGATGGAAATTCTTATTTTTGTTTCATCATTATCTGAAATCATTCAATGTGATTGGTATATGCTTTGGACAGTTGCAATAACTTTAAATTTGCAAGATAAATGGCCTGGGAGCACCCTATGGGCCTATGTGTTATAGATAATATATTAGTATTGAGTTCTGACATTTTTGTTTTCCTTTTGTGGACCATATAGGGACATTGTCACTTGTTCAGTTAGCTAAGCTATAAATGTCGATTTCATGGACTGAATTAGTACTTGATGTTGCATGCTCCTCCATCCATATGGATTAATCTTTTATTTTTTTTCATATATAATCATTTAATTAATGAGCTGTTTTACGCTGATTGGGTTAGTACTCGGAGTACTTAGCAGTACTTACATGTCTGATCACGTCTGATTTTTATTAGCCGTCAGATCTTGCGGGGAATTTTAATTGATTAAATTTAATATGTTAATTGCGATAATGGCATAATGGTCCAGGGGGAAATATCTTTTCTTGAACCGATCACCTGAGGACCAGATCCATGTCTACTCGATCCAGTTCAGAATCCTCCTCCGATCTATTCGTCGCCGCTCGCCGCTCCTGACCTTCTCCATCCTCGACCTGCCCGGCGAGAGGAGTAAATTCATCGTCCTCGTCCTCCACCCAACCAACCCCAGCCCCCCACGCCGTCACCGAAGAAGAAGAAGGCCGGATCTGCGCCGGCTGAATCGGCGGCGACCGCGGTGGGCGATCCCATCTCTTCGCGCGTACCATCCTTAAGGTATGAATTCGGCTTGGCATTCTGCTCGTTCTCTTGGCCGTTGCGCCCCTCCATCGTGCATGCAGTACAACCTCAACCCCACAAGATCCGGGTACTGACTAGAACAACGAATGGAAAGCTTCATCTTGGCATAGTTTCTCTTGAGCTAATCGCATCATGTTTGTTTAAGTAAGATGTTGACGTTTGAGATGAGATATACTAAAGGAAGATGAGATACTGGTTCCATAGTTCACTTAATTTAGTTTATTAAAGTCATCATCACTTTAGGTTTGCATAGCGCATGAAATATAGTTTAAAGGAAGATGAGATACTACTTGTTGGACGTTGATGATTGGTTTCCCTCACATGTCAAACCAGCAAAGTCTTTTCCATGCACTTGTCTTTGCCTATGAGCTATTTTACACCTGCAACATTGATAAACAGAAAGATGTTGATGATTGGTTTCCCTCACATGTCATATGCAGGAAGACATGGCGTATGCAAGTGATGAGAGTATGTTCGAGTATGTAAATGTTGTCAGCAAGATGTTTGATAGTGAGGCTGAAGGCTATGAATTCTACAACAAATATGCTCTTGAAAAAGGTTTTAGTGTGAGGAAAAGCTACGTTGAGTGGGATGGATCCAACAAATACATAATTTTAAGGAATATTGTGTGTAGTCGTCAAGGGTTTCGCGAAGATAAGCACATGAAAAGAAAGATGGAAGATAGAAAGAGGAGGCCATGAAGTTTTACTCGTGTTGGGTGTAATGCTAAATTGGTCATTACGAGACAGGAGGAAACCGGTCGGTGGTTTGTCAAGGATTTCATTGATGAGAACAGCCATCCTCTAGCCCCACGGGATCTTTCTTGTCTGCTGCGTTCGCACAAACGAATTAGCGATGAGCAGAAAGCGGATATTGCGGACATGGAAAATTGTGGGATCCGTAAATACCGTATTATGGATATTTTGTGCTTTCAATGCGGTGGATTTGATAAGGTTGGATGCATAAAGAGGGACGTTTACAATTTCTGCCATGCTAATAAGCAGGAGACAATCAGTGTCGGTGATGCTAAAACGGTGATCATGCACATGATGGCGAGGCGAGAGCGAGATGTGGATTTTTTCTTCAAGTACTTGGTAGACGAGCATGGCCATCTGAAGGGACTGTTCTGGGCTGATAGTCAATCGCGACTTGACTACGAGGCTTTTGGAGACGTCATTGTTTTTGATAGCACATACAAAACCAACAAATACAATCTGCCATTCGTGCCTTTTGTTGGGTTGAATCACCACCGCAGCACTGTTATATTTGGCTGTGGTATAATTTCTCATGAAACAAGCCATGCATACGAGTGGATGTTGCGGACCTTTTCTGATTGCATGGCACAGAAGCATCTGATATCTATGATCACAGATGGGGACCTTGCAATGCAGAGAGCAATAAGGGTGGTCTGGCCAGACTCAAACCATAGACTATGTATATGGCACATTCAGTAGAACATTGTACGCCATCTGCATGATGATGACGTAAAGGAGGAATTCAGATCTTTCATTTATGATACTTCTTTCATTGAAGAGCATGAGATAAAATGGATACAATTCTTACAACGGAATAAAGTAACCAGTGAGGAGTCTTGGCTGCATCAGATGTATCAGATGAGAAAGTTGTGGTGTGCTCCATATCTTGAGGGGCGTTGTTTCCTAGGATTGAGCAGCAATCAAAGGAGTGAGAGCTTGAACTCTATGCTACATACGCATCTTGAGGGTAAGATGTCGTTGTTTGAAATGCTAGAGCACTATGAGCGTTGCCTTGCGTCGCGACTGATTAACAAAGCTCTCCATGACGTCGAAGCCTTGCAGTCCGTTCCATTTATAGAGGAAAATGCTTCGCCGCTTGAGAAACACGCCGCAACAGTTTTCACACCTAGGGTCTTTAAGATGGTCTTATGGAGCATAGATGCTGTCAGCAAATGTCAGATTAGAGAGATACTAGATGGATCCGAAGATTCCACTTATGTTTTGTCCAAGCAGGAAAGAATGGATAAAAAGTTTGGAGTGCGCATTGAAGAGCAAGGAGGTCTTTTGCACAGGGTGAGTTGTTCTTGCCGTAAGCTAGAATGCGCAGGCACACCATGTTCCCACATTTTTTACATATTGGGGATTTTAAAACAAACAATTCTGCCTGGTTGTTGCGTTCCCAGTAGGTGGACTATGAATGCAAAATGTGCATACGCACCTACCAGAAAAAACCAGATGTATGACTATTCGCTAAGCCTGCAGAGGTACCGTGAGTTCCGGAATTGTAGTCACGCCGCAAGTTTCCAGGCATGCCACTCTGATGAGGACTTTCACCGTCTAAAGATGCTTTTGCAAGCACAACATCATGGCAAGCAATCAAGTTTTGAACTAACTGACAGCAAGGAGTCAACTAATGCTCAGCATAACAGCATTAGGTTTGGCCCGTTGATGCCGCACTCACAGAAAGTTGATAAGGTTCTGGATCCCGTGCATGTGCCAGGACGAGGTGCACCGAAGAAAAGGCTGCAGGCAAAGACAAGGAAGTCAAGATCACAGAATATCTGTGGCTATTGCAAGAAACCAGGTCACAATCGACGTAAATGCGCTAAATTGCTAGAGGTACGAAATATGTTCATATTTTTTTTGCATGTGTTTTACTCATAATTGATGTCCATGTGATTTATTCTATTCTTCTGTGTAGGATCTCGAGGCTGAACTGTGATATCTACATACAGCATGAACCGATGATGAGCCAGAGAAAGTTGTGTGCCATTCAGCTTTGTGTGACGTGGTCTTTACATTCTATTTCATCGTGACAGTAATTTAGTGAAGTGCGGTTGTACTGCCATGTTACTGTATTAGTTCGACATCTTTCGTTTCCACTTTCTGTGTGTATCATGTGATGTCCAACTTTAAGAATGATGATGTATTTCGACAAATTGGGCACTATGATTCTTCACCCTTACTATGGTTGTCATGCATATTCATAATCATCATGCATATTCTTCATTTACAGAGCAATAATGACTGACGTATTTTTTAAATAAGCGGGGCCCACTCAGGTGTGCTTGGAAATCTTTGAAAAACCTCCATGCACGTTCATCTTCGCTGCATGCAAATCGGGCGGCAGCCGCTGTGCCAGTAGCTGTCAAGGCCTTGATGAATCACTATTCACATGCAGGTCCCCGACTCTTGCATGCAGGTCCCCTTGAGGCATAGACCGATGTTTTCAGCAGTCAGTCTAGAGGGCATTATAAATTCAAAAAAATACAAAAACTTGGAAACCTAGTTTTGTTTGTGGAAGAGATCATGTGTGCCAAAACTGAGGTGATTTGGAGGTGGTCGAAAAAATGCCCGCATTCCTGGAGGGACCATTGGGTCTAACTTAAGCCATTTTTTGAAAAAACGTGAATTTTTCCACCACCTTCAAATCACCCAAATTTTCTTGTACATGGTCACCCGCATGTGCAAAATATGTGTATGCAAGAAAAGTTTGAAAAAAAATATTTTACAATGCCCCCTTGAG
>NC_041391.1:77754944-77764424 GCF_002162155.2 Triticum dicoccoides
ACCATTTGGTCTAACTTAAGCCATTTTTGAAAAAACGTGAATTTTTCCACCACCTCCAAATCACCCAAATTTTCTTGTACATGGTCACCCACATGTGCAAAACATGTGTATGCAAGAAAATTTTGAAAAAATATATTTTACAATGCCCCCTTGAGGCATAGACCGATGTTTTCAGCAGTCAGTCTAGAGGGCATTATAAATTCAAAAAAAATTTAAAAAATACAAAAACTTGGAAACCTAGTCTTGTTTGTGGAAGAGATCATGTGTGCCAAAACTGAGGTGATTTGGAGGTGGTTGGAAAAATGCACATTTCTGATATTTTCACAGGTTACAAAATATATTATTGGACAGAATATAGACAGCACCACACAGCAACAGCACATTCATCCAATACAATAGAAGATAGCTCTCCGAATACAATTCATCATATTAGTCTCTGAATTCAAAAGACCGAACAAAGATAGAACATTACAAGTCTCGAGACCGCGAGTAGCGAGTTTGTCTTCATATTACAAGTCGATATCGATAATCTAAACTACCATCACATAGAAGAGAGTTGCGGTCATCACGATGAGTATCATCGTGATGAAACTGGTCTTCATCCAGTTCCTCCAACGCTCCCTCCTCTCTCCCGCTAGATAGCGGGCGTATCTAGATTCCGCCTCCGCCCTAGTGGTGTACCCTTTGTAACTGTTACCGCTGAAACGGTGAACATGTCTCCGACACTCCTCCCAGTCGTCGTAGACTCCGGGAACCTTACCCTTGTACATGACATACGACGGCATCTCTATGCACAAGCCAAACAACAGACAATACATAAGCAATAAATAAGTATGCAACAAAAGGATCGGAAGAGAAAAGCAAGACATTAATAGCACAATTCATGGTCCTAGTAATAAACAGCATCTATTACATCTAAGTTTAACGACTGTCCAAACCAAAGAGACATACAATTCATTAAAGTTTAATTACAACATGAGCCAATCAATGTTTCAGAACTACACATAGCATCACTACTTTCGACTCGACTCATGGGACCGGAACGTGGATGAAGCCGCCGTCTGTCCTGATGGTCATGAAATCACGGGCGTTGTTAGCCTGCATTTGTAGTGTTGTGTCTATCTCACTGCACAGAACACGGAATGTTAGAAGAAATAAAGAACGATCGATGGATGCATTTTTTGCTGTTTTGGCTGATGTTGTTTTGGTGCTGTTTTCGTGCCATTTAGGATGGCTGCAGTGACTTTTTGGTGCCATTTTTGATCTCTTAATATGGTTGCAGTGAGAGCAAAATATGGCTGTTATTTTTTTTGTTTCAGAAACAGGACAAACCAAAGGGCCCACGTCTCCCCTCCAGATTTTTCGAGGGCCAAAGGGCAGGACGTTTGAGTTTTCGAGGCAACTCCCCATGCCTCCCTTCCACTGGCAACTCCCCACGACTCCCCTCCACTGGCAACTCCCCACGACGCAGGGAACTCCCCTCCTATTCCATTGCCGCTCAATCTGCCTCCCTCTGCCTCCCTCCTCATTCCATTGCCGCTCCATCTTCCTCCCTCTGCCTCCACCATCAAGAAACTCCCCTCTGCCTCCACCATCGCTGGCCAGGAGGGCAATGGCGGAGGAATCGTGGAGCAACTCCCCTCCGTCTGCCAAGAGAATGGCGGAGGCATCGTGGAGCAACTCCCCTTCGTCTGCCAAGCATCACCAAGGTGAGGCGTCTAGCAAGGAGCCGCTGGTGGTCGACGACGATGTTCCGGTCCCCCGGCAGAAGCAGGACTACACCGTGCCGCTCATGGTTGATATCCACCTGAAGAAGGAGAAGCTGGATGTCGTATGCACCAGCAATCCATACGAAGCCGACAAGAGGATCCGCGAGATCAGGAGGAGGCTCGGCGGCATGCTTTCTCGGTCGATCGCCGTTGATGTCGAGTATACGAGGGAAGATGAACCTCCGCAAAAGGCTGCAGTTCTACAGTTATGCGTGGAGGATCTCGTCCTGGTATACCACATCACCGCGGCAACCAAATGGTAAAAACATCCAGTTCTAAAGTTTCTGAAGTTCTGACGTTTCTGTCTAATTAGTAGTTTCTGAAGTTTCTGAAGTAGACGCAATAGTTCCATAGTTCTGAAGTAGATGCAATACTAGTTCTGAAGTTCTGAAGTTTCTGTCTAATTAGTAGTTTCTGTAGTTTCTGAAGTTTCTGAAGTAGATGCAATAGTTCTGAAGTTCTGAAGTAGATGCAATACTAGTTTTGAAGTTCTGAAGTTTCTGTCTAATTAGTAGTTTCTGAAGTTTCTCAAGTAGATGCAATAGTTCTGAAGTTTCTGAAGTTTCTCAAGTAGATGCAATAGTTCTGAAGTTCTGAAGTAGATGCAATACTAGTTCTGAAGTTCTGGAGTAGATGCAATACTAGTTCTGAATTTTATGTCTAATTAGTAGTTTCTGAAGTTTTTGAAGTAGATGAATTTGATGCACCAGATTAATTTGATGCAGGCCCAAGGAACTCCGCCCGCTCCTGCAGGAGAAGAAGCTATACACCTTTGTTGGCTTCTCCATTGGAGGTGACAAGGAGAAGCTGAAATTGTCTGGTTTGGAGATCAACCCCGACAAGTACGTCGACATGCAGCGCAAATGGAGAGTTCCAAAAAATGGAAAGAAGTGGCAGGCTTTGGCTGAGTTTGCAGCCAGCCTCATCCACCCATCATACAAGGAAATGAAGAAGAAGATCAATAAGGAATTCGACCACAAACTATGGGGGGACAGCCCACTGCCAAACAACCTCATCGAGTACGCAGCGAAAGATGCGTACGTCACCTACGAGGCATGGAAGAAAATCGAAATCGTCAAAGAAGGTTTGGAGTACTGGCAAGAGGCGGAGGATCATTGGGATGACCCCTACTACTAGGGATATTGAGTTGTTTGTGGTATTATGTGTCTCAGTTTGCAGTTATGTGGTTGAACAAGTTTGCTTTTGTAATGCTGAACAAGTTAGCTTTTGTTATGTTGAACAAGTTTGCTTTTGTAATGATGAACAAGTTTGCTTTTGTTATGTAGTTATGTGATTGTTATGATGCTGGTGCAGAACACTTATGGTTGTGATGTGATGCAAAATCCTTCAACTTTTGGTGATCATTTAGTTCAAGATTTGGTCAGATCGTACATAATGTTGTCTAGAAGTTTTTGTGATCATTTAGTAGTTTTTTTATACAGAAGCCTTTCACTATAACTGAAAAAGCTAAAGTTCTCAGCATGAAGAATCACACAACACAGCACCTACATTATGATGATACACTATCAACTGCAGACCTGAATGCATCCAATTCGTCCTTTCCCAAGCAGTGATGGTAACTGAAAGTATAACAACTAAAATGCAGCTCTACTGTATGTGTCCAATAGTGCCATCATAATAGAACTTTGAAAAGTCCTATATTATACAATAGGAAGCATCACAAGTTTCAGATGGTTTTCTAGCAAGAATTTTCCAGAAAAGTGGATTGGTGGCACAAAATTGCTACACTCAGTCGATCTACCTAGCATTATCAGCATGGATACCATTGAGACGTCAACAGAAACTGGGGTACCTGCGCTGTCCTGCGGTGGTTGAGGAGATGGATCCGGCCGATCCCGTTGGGGGGCGCGGGGGCGGCGGGGGTGGAGTCGCCGACGGCGTGCAGGGGCGGCGGACAGAGGGGGACGAGTGGGGGATCTGGCGATGGAGGGAGGGAGGCCACAGCGCGAGGGGAATAGGTGGAGTGGGGGGAGGGTTCTAATGGCCTACTTTGGATGGGCCTAATTCGGATGGGCCTAATTCGGATGGGCCGTCTCGTTGTCTGCGCCTGAGGCATGCATGCATGGGAATGGCGGCGACGTGGGTTTGCATGCGCGGGTGGCGGACGTGAACTTTATCTATCCGAAATATGTTATGATTTCTACCCGAAAACAAGCTCGCGTGCAACGCTCTCCCGTGCGACGCACGCCTCTCGCGTGATACGCGATTCCGATGCGACTGCGTGCCAAGTTTTATAGATGGAAACTTCTTTAGACACAATGCCATCTCAAAAACAACTCAGAAACAACTGTATGATTGATCATAAAACACATGCATTGTTGTTCAAAGAACTGTATCATGAATAAATTGTACCATAATTGCGAACATAGTGTGAAACAGAAAACAAAAGGTTTGTTTGCAACTAAATAATCCTGGTTTGAAGCTTAAACTGGTTGAAAAACAATTGAGCCTACTCCATATTGTCTTCTGCACTGCCAAAATCCAGTGACCTCTTGCGTTGCGTCGTTGGAGATTGCGTCGGGCTTGGCGACGACCCATGTGCTTCAATCTTTTTCTCTTTAACATCAATGTAACCATACAACTTAAGTTGTTCTTGGTCTTTCTCTGCCAACTCTCTAGCAAGACCCTCCATTTCTTGGATTCTCACTTCCTGTAGAAAACCATAGGAATTGTATTAGGAAGAACTCAAAAAAGACGTAGCCATAAACTAGATGCATGCAACATGTAAAATTTGAACCTCGGAATCAATGTCATCCTCGGGAAAACAACCCGTAGTTCTATTGTACACAATGTACAGGTGACATGTCTTGCTGCCATTCAGATTAGAAAGCATTTTTTGTACATCATCTGGTCCTGCAATCAAGAACATTCCTTCTGGCAGCTTGCGCGCAGACCCGGGTAAGAAGTAGTACAGTTCTACTCCCAGTTTGCAACCAAAACTATCTCTCATTTCACTCATAATGAGATTGTAGGTCACTTTGGCGGGTTCAAAAATTCTGACTTCTGCCGGGTGTTCATCAAAGTATGCTCTCGGGACATGTGACATCTCATCATCCCTACTAACAAAAAATTCCATGACCAGCACCTAGTATCTCACATCAGAGTTAATAGATTCAATGAGTAAAGGGCCAAACATAACTTTTATGTGCATAGCAACATTGCGGCGTTGTTACCTGCTTTTGTGGAATGTATCCTTCATGTGGAGTGACTGGGGATTGTGTCATCTCAAACCTTCTCACCTTATTATGTTGAATGTATCCTTCATGTGGTGTGACTGGGGACTCTTCCATCACAGGTTTCTTATCCTGCGTATGAAACGTCGATAGTGGGTTTACACACAAGTTTTGAAAGGTCATACAATATCTTGGGTATGCATCGTTGCGAGGTACTTACAAGGGGAGAATTAACGATATGTTGTTGGGGTGGACTGATGTGGCATTGAACGGGTGACTCTATTGCAATGTCTCGAGTGAATGGCGACTGTGCCATCTCATGATGCTTAGCCTACATACAATCGCTGACATAAGGTTGCCACAAATTGAAGATGTTTGTATCATAGAATACGTAGGTCCTTAATATATAGAATCGGTGTGAGATACTTACAGGGGGAGAATAATTGAATACATGTTGTCGGGGTGGCCGTGAGATCGCACGGTCTTCTAACATATGTCCTTCCAAGCAGACCTTCTCCAGCATGGCCTTATAATCCATGTCTGACCGCTCCAGTACCAGCTTACTGTCCATATCCGCACGTGCCTGCAACAAATAGGCATCCATCTTGACTTGCTCTGTCTGTATAATACTGTCCACAAGCTTCCGGTCCTTCTCCAACATTTCATGCATTTCCTTGTAGCCTAAGAAAACTTTTTTTCCATGTACTCATGGTCCCTCTTATACTTTTCTTCAATCTCAAGACGCATCTTCGCCATCTTAAGGGAAAACTCCTGACGCTCCTCCTTTATCATCCTGTCCACGTATGAATGTTCTTTTTTCAGTTTCTTATCTACCTCAGCGCGATCCTTTTGCACCTTCAAGTCGATCTCCCGACGCGCTTCATGCAAAGACTTGTCGTACTCCGCACGGTTGTTATACGCCTCTGAGACCATGGTCCCTACAGCAACACATATACCCATAGTATGAAAACTGTATCCACACCCTCATCCACCTAATTCGAAACAATACGACCGTGAAAAAATATTCATAATCAGTTCGTACGATCAACTAGTACAAACTATCAATCAAAAAGCTCTTGCATGACATCCTGTACTCGAATCACACCAGAACTACTCAACTATGGCAAAAGTTGGATTTTGTAATCTCTTCGGAAATTACTTGTTGGTCGAATCAATGGAAAAAATAATCAACACTGCAATCGAAGATGAGAGAAGCCGTGGAAGAGACCTTTTTAATCCGGCGTCGGCGTGGTCGCTTGAGAAGCGATGGCGCGATCCCGGCGATGGCTATGTGAGGAGAAACAAGGTAGATGGGGGTGGTTAGGATAGGGTAGATATGCAGTAGAATGGGAAGGTATATATCCGTGATTGTAGGGTTAATTAGTTATTTTGAAGTAATGCGCTTCGATGCAAGTTTTTTTTAACGAGCGCGATCTTTTTGGGGCTTCCAAAACATGTGCACTGACCGCGGGTCGAACCACATATCACACAAGCCCGAGCCATCGCCGTGCCCGTGCCAACCCGCCGCCCACCATTCTAACTTATTGTTCTCTAAAAAGGAAGAGCAATAAATTCAGTCCAAGAATTTCCAGATATAATTGTCAACCCATTTTCGTTGGTAATTACGAGATATGCTTGGCGCAATTAGTGGCTAACTGGTTTTTTTAAGGAATAGTAGCAACTTGGTTTGATACATGCCAAACGTTACGTTCAAAAAAATCTATACAAAGTGTTAATTGGCCAATGTGAACAATGTGGCATGAAGGTTGTCGGCCCAGCCAGTGGATGGAATGGATGGTACATGTACACGCAAGTACGATCTCTGACACACGCATTTCATCTGGTTCAGTGGATGCATGCATGCTCTATGTGGCACGAAGTTTGTCGGCCGAGCCAGTCGACGGACCAGATCGATGCTACAGGAGGGACTCCGTTGTAGACCAACGCTCCATCAATGTCCGGTGTGTGTGCTACGTCCACCGTAAGACAAACATAGTTCCGTCAACCCTAAAACCCTTAAACCCTAAACCCTGATAACCCTAAACCCCCCCTCCCACTAAACCGTAAAAACATTCAAATTTTTGCCCCACATGGAAACCATTATGCATGCATTCTCTATGTGGTCATGGGATGCCATGAAAGATTTTTGGGATTATACACGCAAGTACGATCTCTGACACGCGCATTTCTGGCATAGCATATCAACACCCCGAAAGCACTAGCTAGGTTCCTCACCTGTATGAAACCAACCAAACATCGATCCGGTCCAGTGGATGGATGCATGCCCTATGTGGCATGAAGTTTGTCGGCCGAGCCAGTCAACGGACCGGATCGATGGTACCAGAGGGAATCCATTGTAGACCAACGCTCCATCAATGTCCGGTGTGTGTGCTACGTCCACCGTACGACAAACATAGTTCCGTCAACCCTAAAACCCTTAAACCCTAAACCCTGATAACCCTAAACCCTCCCTCCCACTAAACTGTAAAAACATTCAAATTTTTGCCCCACATGGAAACCATTATGCATGCATTCTCTATGTGGTCTCATGGGATGCCATGAAAGATTTTTGGGATTATACACGCAAGTACGATCTCTGACACGCGCATTTCCGGCCTAGCATGTCAACACCCCGAAAGCACTAGCTGGGTTCCTCACCTGTATGAAACCAACCAAACATCGATCCGGTCCAGTGGATGGATGCATGCTCTATGTGGCACAAAGTTTGTCGGCCGAGCCAGTCAACGGACCGGATCAATGGTACCGGAGGGAATTCATTGTAGACCAACGCTCCATCGATGTCCGGTGTGTGTGCTACGTCCACCGTAAGACAAACATAGTTCCGTCAACCCTAAAACCCTTAAACCCTAAACCCTGATAACCCTAAACCCCCCCTCCCACTAAACCGTAAAAACATTGAAATTTTTGCCCCACATGGAAACCATTATGCATGCATTCTCTATGTGGTCTCATGGGATGCCATGAAAGATTTTCGGGATTATACACGCAAGTACGATCTCTGACACGCGCATTTCTGGCCTAGCATGTCAACACCCCGAAAGCACTAGCTGGGTTCCTCACCTGTATGAAACCAACCAAACATCGATCCGGTCCAGTGGATCGATGCATGCTCTATGTGGCACGAAGTTTGTCGGCCGAGCCAGTCAACGGACCGGATCGATGGTACCGGAGGGAATCCATTGTAGACCAACGCTCCATCAATGTCCGGTGTGTGTGCTACGTCCACGGTAAGACAAACATAGTTCCGTCAACCCTAAAACCCTTAAACCCTAAACCCTGATAACCCTAAACCAACCCTCCCACTAAACCGTAAAAACATTCAAATTTTTGCCCCACATGGAAACCATTATGCATGCATTCTCTATGTGGTCTCATGGGATGCCATGAAAGATTTTCGGGATTATACACGCAAGTACGATCTCTGACACGCGCATTTCCGGCCTAGCATGTCAACACCCCGAAAGCACTAGCTGGGTTCCTCACCTGTATGAAACCAACCAAACATCGATCCGGTCCAGTGGATGGATCCATGCTCTATGTGGCACGAAGTTTGTCGGCCGAGCCAGTCAACGGACCAGAACAATGGTACCGGAGGGAATCCATTGTAGACCAACGCTCCATCAATGTCCGGTGTGTGTGCTACGTCCACCGTAAGACAAACATAGTTCCGTCAACCCTAAAACCCTTAAACCCTAAACCCTGATAACCCTGAACCCCCCCTCCCACTAAACCGTAAAAACATTCAAATTTTTGCCCGACATGGAAACCATTATGCATGAATTTTCTATGTGGTCTCATGGGATGCCATGAAAGATTTTTGGGATTATACACGCAAGTACGATCTCTGACACGCGCATTTCCGGCCTAGCATGTCAACACCCCGAAAGCACTAGCTGGGTTCCTCACCTGTATGAAACCAACCAAACATCAATCCGGTCCAGTGGATGGATGCATGCTCTATGTGGCACGAAGTTTGTCGGCCGAGCCAGTCAACGGACCGGATCGATGGTACCGGAGGGAATCCATTATAGACCAACGCTCCATCAATGTCTGGTGTGTGTGCTACGTCCACCGTAAGACAAACATAGTTCCGTCAACCCTAAAACCCTTAAACCCTAAACCCTGATAACCCTAAACCCCCCCTCCCACTAAACCGTAAAAACATTCAAATTTTTGCCCCACATGGAAACCATTATGCATGCATTCTCTATGTGGTCTCATGGGATGCCATGAAAGATTTTCGGGATTATACACGCAAGTACGATCTCTGACACGCGCATTTCCGGCCTAGCATGTCAACACCCCGAAAGCACTAGCTGGGTTCCTCACCTGTATGAAACCAACCAAACATCGATCCGGTCCAGTGGATGGATGCATGCTCTATGTGGCACGAAGTTTGTCGGTCGAGCCAGTCAACGGACCAGATCAATGGTACCGGAGGGAATCCATTGTAGACCAACGCTCCATCAATGTCCGGTGTGTGTGCTACGTCCACC
>NC_041391.1:77764460-77786429 GCF_002162155.2 Triticum dicoccoides
TTTTTGCCCCACATGGAAACCATTATGCATGCATTCTCTATGTGGTCTCATGGGATGCCATGAAAGATTTTCGGGATTATACACGCAAGTACGATCTCTGACACGCGCATTTCTGGCCTAGCATGTCAACACCCCGAAAGCACTAGCTGGGTTCCTCACCTGTATGAAACCAACCAAACATCGATCCGGTCTAGTGGATGGATGCATGCTCTATGTGGCACGAAGTTTGTCGGCCGAGCCAGTCAACGGACCGGATCGATGGTACCGGAGGGAATCCATTGTAGACCAACACTCCATCAATGTCCGGTGTGTGTGCTACGTCCACCGTAAGACAAACATAGTTCCGTGAACCCTAAAACCCTTAAACCCTAAACCCTAATAACCCTAAACCCCCCCCCACTAAACCGTATAAACATTCAAAATTTTTCCCAACATGGAAACCATTATGCATTCGTTCTCTATGTGGTCATGGGATGCCATTAAGAAAGTTTGGGATCATTACTACATATACATGCAAGTACGTTCTCTGACACACGCATTTCCGGGCTTGCATGTAAACACTCAACCCTAAACCCTGATAACCCTAACCCCTGATAACCCTAAACCCCTAAACCCCTAAACCCTAATAACCCTAAACCCCTAAACCCTAAACCCCGTAAACCCCACACCGAGTTCACAAGATTTTCTTATTTCTTTATATCATTTATCCAAATCTCACATAACTCACGTGGCCCACCCCTCCCTAAATCCCGCGATTACAGCTCCGCATTCTAACCACCCGGGCCGTCCGCACCTCCCACGACCGCTACAAGATCAGATCGGAGATGCCGGTCGCCCACGGAATACAGGAGTCGGCGGCCACCACTCGCCGCCCACCGCCAACGTGATCTGAGGGCTCGGACGTCAGTGTTCTTCTCGCCGCCTCCTCCTCGCGTGAACGCGCCGTTTTTCCTTTGCGCCGTCGACCGCGCTATACCGGCACTTATAGTTTCCGACGCACTAACCGCCGCCATCTACTCGGTGGCACCATCTCCGAGATAAGGTATTAGCTGATTGTAACTCTTTATAATCATTGTCCGCCGATGCTTTAGTTGTTGAACCCTCATAGGTTTTGCACCCAAATAGGTTCTGTGCTTAAACCATAAGTGGATCATATGTTAAATGACCCAGTTAATTTTGTTAAAATTAATTCTCTGCTAATTTTGTTATACATTTTCCAATTTTGTTCAGATTAATTGAGCCTGCTTTTATCATTGCATACGAGGCAGCAATGTCAGTTTCAGACGAACATTAATAATGGAGAAAATCCCATCTCCGAAACTACCGATGCGTTAAGTAATTGACTATTTGTGTACAATCGTTTCATACACATAATTCATGTGTACTCAGTTTTATTTAATGTAATGTAACAGGAACTCGCCAGAAAGCATGGTCATATGGAGTTAGTATGCTCACAGACAAGGTTCGGAAAAACCATGAAACTGTTGTCAGAAGACCACAAAAAGTACATCATATCAGAAACCAGTCTTGGCGGACTAACCCAGATGCATGAAGTGACTCTACGTCGCATAATGTTGGTTAGACTAGCCAAGAGCATAGATATGGACACGAAATCCATTACCATCGGTAAAACGCCAATTCCTATAACAAAAGAGGACGTGCAAGGTATATTTGGCATTCCGATAGAAGGGGAGGATATAGAGCCACATCTGGAAAATCAAACTGACACAGAATTGTTTACCGCCTATGCAAACAATGGGCAAATTTTGATTTCTGACCTTGAAACGGCGATCCGAGCTTCCAAAGCCCCAGACGGTGATTTCCTGAGACGGTTCATTCTGTACGCAATTGGTACTGTTCTAGCACCAACAGCACAACATTATGTGGACTTGAAATATCTCAACCTTGTTACAGATCTTGAAAACCTTCGAAAATTTAACTGGGGATGTTTCACACTTAATCACTTCTTCAAGTCCGTTCACAAGTTTAGAAATCGAGATCACGTAAATATACAAGGAAATCTAATTCTGCTCCAGGTTAGTGCTAGATCACTACTTAATGTCCTTTAATTATTGTTCTGTTGCATATCTGTATGGTGATGAACTAATTTATTGTGTAGTATTGGTACTGGGAGCACGTGCGTAGTGGCCGATTAATGTATGCTTCTAGACCCCCTCCATTGATCGCACGATGGGACGAAATGATGGCTACTATAAGAAGTGATGCTTACGAGAAAGGAGGTCTTCATAACGGGCTGGTACCTATCTACAATTGAACTTTCTATATCCGATTTTTTATTTGGTACTAATGGTTCATTATATTTTAAAAAAATAGGATGTCATGGAAATTTGTGCTCCTCAACGACCGTCCGAGAATTCTAATAATTTTCCAAGAAAAAAAGATGAACATGTGCATCAACATGATTCGTATCGAGCACCATCACAAGGACAGCAATTTAGTAGCCAGCAAGTGTGTACTCCAAAGACTATTTGTTTTTGCAATATCACAAATAGGTGTCATGGAACCTCATTCATTTAGCTATTGTTATCAACGGGGTTTTATTTTGTTTACACAGATTGAAATGGTAGTTGAAGTCATGAATGCACGCATTGCTGATCATGAAAAGAAGGTAGGCAGGAAGTTAATGGAAATTGAGCACAGATTTGATGTCAAATACCAGACTCTAGGTGAAGACTTGATCGACATGAAGACTAAAACTGGCACTAATCCTAGGTTGTCGAAGGCCGAGGACGAAATTAAAGACTTAAGGAGGGAACTCCATGTATGTCATACTGTGCATTTTGTATTTTTTTATGAATATGTTCCTTCATGTTCATTATTGTTTGCATTGTTACAGGACTTAAAATACGAATTTACAAGGAACCGACAATCAGTGTCACAGAAAGGAGGCATGCAGGTGATCAATATGGCCCAACATGTTAATATCTAAAAGTAACAAACTAATGATGAACTACCTTTGTTCATTGTAGGATCAAGTCAATGTGTGCAATTCATCCCTAACAGGAACTCCTAGGGCTAGCCAAGTCACGATAGGGACTTCGAGTACACCAAGTGCAAGACATGTGACGGAAAACAATGAGGAGCCACAATTAACTCTGATGAAGCCTGTCTTTGGTAATGATTACAAGTTCACGCATGAGGACATAGAGACAGCCGTTTACATCCGCGGAACATACGACCCTGTTGAAATAGCTAGAATCGGAGACATTACCCTCACAGCAGAAAATCTGAAGCGAAATTTGGACGACAAATAGATTTATGGTGATGTAAGCCCATTATACTCTATTCTACATCACTACTGCAACAACTGTCTTATTATTGTATGATTGAAAATTTGGCAGGTTATTATGGCATATGCTAGCATTAGCCAAATTGAGAATGATACTACCTCAATCATATCCCATCAAGAAACCGAAAAGCTGTTACAAATGAAGGGGGTGGTTCCTGTTGGACGTGCAGCCTCATGGTTAGCTCGTGTAGCAGGAAAATTTGTAGGGCGCCGAAAGGTACACGTTTTCCACACTTTCATAGTTTACGTACACGACAACTTTCGGTTCTCAACCCAACCCGAATTTTACTGCAGGTGCATGTCCCACTGAATGTACACCAAAACCATTGGATGCTAATGATGTTTAATTTTGACAAAAAAGAAATTCAGACTCTAAACTCCATGAATTATCATTGCGACAAGACCAAGGAAGATTCTCTTGTAAGTGTTCTCTAGCTGCCTCTTTTGATCCGCATGGAACATGAGCTCCCAAAGTACCGTAACCCTATGTATAACTCGTCGTACCCTAGGTGGACTCGATTCAGTTCTGCATTGATGAAGCTGTCAAGAAAGGGTTGATATCACCAGCTAAGAACATCAATTTTGCCGAATGGACCAAAAAACGCTATGAGAACATACCACAACAGACCGATGGGTACGCATGGCCTCATAAATTATTATTTGCATACACGAATAAGATTACTGATCTTTAACTAGACATCGCAGGACTTCCTGTGCGGTTTGGACACTGCAGTAAATGTTGTCATGGAACGGGGATGAAATGACCGATATTTTGAACCAGGTAATTGAATGCCTAATTTATATTTGTACTTTGTTTAGCTTGAAAGTTATGTTGACGTCATTGTCGGTTATCCAATATAGGCAAGGATAGATATTTTTAGGTGGAAAATATGTACAGCCTTACTGCATTCAGATTGCAATGCGCTTCGTCTCGAATCATATAAGTTCCCCATAACGGTTAGCGCTACATCAAGAATATATCATTTATTTCACAAGTCTCCTGATTAGAACTAACACAGCACTCTCTCTTAAACAGAAGGAAGTGTAAGATGCCCAGCAAGCAGTTCTACCTGATGCTTCAGAAGAGGACGTACAATTAGTCAACAATCCTGATGGTTCGAACGAACTTGACACATCCAACTCCCAGAAGGATACCGGTGCACCCAACTCCCTCGAAAATGGTGCACCCAACTCCCCCAAAAGGAAGAGAGCACGTGGACGCCCGAGAAAGCAAGTCGATCCCGAGCAAACAGCAAAAACAAAGAGTCTTAAAGAACTAAAACATAAATTTGACAGCAAGACCATAGCCAACCAAGTGTCTTCGTTACCATCACGGTCACGCAGAGAGCATAAACCAACACCAGCTTTATTGATCCCATTCAAACACAAATAGGTAGCATCAATTGATCATTAATTGATACATGCTCATGCTCATGCTCTACTTTTAGCATCATTTGATACAAGTTTTATTTTTCTTATCAGAAAGTGGAAGTAGGTGCTTTTGGCAATCATGAGCATCCTCTACTTATTGCAATATCTAATGCATTGATACATTATCATGCCCATGCTCTACTTTTAGCATCATTTGATACACGTTGAGTTCTTATCAGAAAGTGGAAATAGGTACTTTTGGCAATCATGAGCATCCTCTACTTATTGCAATATCTAATGCATCATCAGTACAAAGCTTGATTTGGCAATAGGTGGAATCGGCAATCATTTGCATGCTTTAATTTTGTCAAAAATTAATGCATAGTTCAGTTGTAACTGCTCATAGATATGGCAGGAACATGCTGAGTTATACACTAAACATACTCATGCCAAGCTATAACTACCATAGTCATATTATTAGAGTTCCTAGCATGCATCACCATACGGCAGAATAACACAGCAACCATAACATAGACCACCGTACGATACTTGAGTTGGTAAGGCCTTGTACAATGCAAGGTGCTTAGGGGAGTTGCTTATAGAAATAAACCAGGCTTTTCTTAAGCACAGGTGCTTATTTGTACAGGGTAGATGCATAACTAGGCGTCTCTCCTATACAAATATGCACCGGTGCATCAGAAAAACCCTGTTTATTTTTCTAAGCACCACCCTAAGCATCTAGCATTGCACAAGGCTTAAACATGCATCACCAAAATATTATTAACAACTAGGAACACTAAACCAGAGTAGCAGCAAATTCTTAACATAAACGGCAGATCAACCACCGCTCAGCATAGGTTCAGACACACCATAGGACATCAGTTTTAGACTCCAACAACAAAGAAACATAGATAACATAAGAGGACACGGCGGTCCTGGGGCAGCATCAGCACTCTAGCAGCACATCACTTCTCTCCCTTCTTCAATGCATGTTGTACGGCTCATTGACTTTGACAATCTCAAGGAAGCGTGCGTAGGCAGCATGTTTAGCTAGAGTACTAGCACTACGATTCTTGCCATGTCCATTGCCAGTGCTGAAGGCATGCTGGATCATGCCATCTATGCCACCACCGATCACCTTGCAACAGAAAGGGCACCCAATCTTGCCAAAGAAACGGTACTTGATCTTCCCAGCAATCAGATGCCTCAGGGTGTACCGGCTCTTGCTGTGCCTGCTGTCCATGCTGTAGTCCACGTCGTCGTCATCCTCATGTCAATTAGTGAATTAGTACACATAGAATAACTCAGGTGATATATTATGGTACATTGACTTTAATTACAATGTTTTGAAAGTACACATGTGAAACATGGCAACTATCTATTTGCTAGAAATAAGGCGTATGTGCACATACATAATTGAGCCAAATAAATTGACATGCACAATTATGGACGGTGGAATAGTTGCATTTATAGATTAGTGCACAAGTAGTACATAACTAACACATGAAAGACTACATGAAGTGGCTTGGTTTAATGATATTTGATACTTGTTACAGGTGTAATTCTTATTGGAATCAGAAAAATGGCTTCATTGTACTCCTCCATGTTTCACACAAGGGGGGTTTGTTCTATCTACTGGAATGAAGAAACAATTATTCTTTCTGACAGCGGCAATACTGCTTCTCCAACATTGTTAGACCCTGATAACTTTCAGAAGGAAATTGGTAAAGGGGCTATGGGGTGTCTCACTGCTCATATTGATGAGAGATGTGGCTGTGATCGTCTAAATAAAATACTATGGAAAATTGGGTAGATGAGATGTTTTGATTTTTCGGTATCTAGTGGATATGTAATGTCAGCCCATAATTATTAAGGGAGCGATCACTTCCTTTGCAAAATGGAAATCTGTATAGAATTTGCAAATGGATCATCTATGAACATGTGTGCAAACTAATCATCTATGAACATGTGTGCAAATTAATTCATGTACATAAACTATAATGAATCAGGAACTGCAGCATTTAGTCACTGTCCTGGGGAAGCCAATGGAGAATCCTGCCATATATCCATTGTTTAACCCACTTTTTTCATTAATGTATCCCTGCCATGAACATTTTCTTGTATTTGGGTTCATTACCCCACTTCTTTCATTAATGTATCCCTTGTGAAACTTATGCTCATCTAGTTAACAAGACTAACCCCAATGCCATGAAAAAAACCCAGAGTATCTGCTGGAATCAGAATGTGAATCAGATTTAAAAATCCACATCCAACATGAAGATCTATGCTAGATCCCTACAATCCTACATACGTACAACTAGAACGCCCAAGTGAAATTGATGCTCATCTAGTTAACAAGAAAAACCCCAATGTCATGAAAAAACTGAGCAAAAAACAGAGTACTACCTCAGATAGCTCGTCGATGGCATCCTCGTCGAAGTCGCTGCCCTTCCTGCTATCTAGGTCGAACTCCTTTATGGCGTTCTCCTCCATGAGCTCTTCGATTTTGTCATACACCTTGCGCTTACGCCTTCTCATCTCCTCCTCCTCCAGATCTTCCCCAACCTTGTGCTCGCCGACGGGTGCCTCGACGGCTGCAATGGCAGCGGGAGCAGGCACAATGGTCGCTGCACCGCCAGCTTCCACCGCTACGGTAGACTCAGCCGCTCCACCCACGGCTGCAGCCACAGTAGCAGACTGCTCTGCTCCGATGGTTGCCTCCGGCTCGTCCGCCGCATCTTCACGCCCGCGCTTCATCGTCGGTCGAAGACAGGAGGAGGGAGGCGTAGGAAGGGAGGAGGGTGGTGACGAAGGAGGAGAGGGTGGTGAGGTGGTGAGGAAGGAAGAGAGGGTGGTATGGTTCAGGAGACGACGAGGGTTTTCTACCCGATTTGGGGAAGAAAGGCACTGCTCCTGCCTCTTGGAGTTACCGAGAAGCCGCGGGTGCCGATTTGACTTGACACACCCACCCGACCGTCCCGATTCCACGTGGGAACGTGGCGGTCATGCACGCGGTCGTGCACCTCCTACGGTTTGCCATCAATTGTTATCAGTCTCACAAGTGGGTCCCCTTGTCATCCACACAACCAAGCCACCACATGTACCACATTTTTCTTTCTCCCTGTCTCGACCACTCCACATCTTTCTTTCTCCCCCTCTCGACTAGCGCCGCTGCCTCCGCCGCCATCTGCCACGACCCCTCTCTTCACTGCCGGTGCGCGGCCGCCGCCAACTATGGCAAGTACGTCAGATCTCCACTCTTCTTCCCTTCCCCAAACGCGTCTCCCTACGGAGGCGGATCTGAGCCGATTGGTTTGGACTGAAACTTAGTTTTTGGATTGGATCTTGATTTGGTTTATATGGTTTGAGACCAAATCAATCAATTAGTTTGAGCCGCCACTACCACCTACTACTGCTTCAAATCCAAGAGCCGCAGTTGCCGGCCGGAGCTCGTCGGCTCTCTCGAGCTTTGACGCCATGTCTGATCTAGATTCATGACGTGCCCTCGCATATGGCTTTGTCCACGGTTTGAACCTTTGGAAGTTGAAAACGATTTGGACTGGGTTGGATGACGCGCATGTATAGTTCGGTTTGGTCTAGATTCTAAATGAAAATATCTGGATTGGTTTGGTTTTGATGTGTGCCGTGGATTGGACTGGTTTAAGTTTCGATGCCCAACTATTCCCAGGTTTAGATGAACCGGGCATTGCCATTGTCATTGCCATTGCTTTATTACATAGATGATAGAAAATAGATTGATTGGCCATTGCCAGTATAGGTTATCACTATGATTTATTATATGTATGATCTGTGTATTGTACTATGTACAATTCAACTTAGAGTTCAACATGTTCTGTGTAGAATGGAGGAAGCACAATGTGGACGCTGCAACTCACGGTGCCGGACCAGCCTTTCTACTGCCACGTTGTTCGGCATCTACTTCCAGCCTTCTTTTGTTGTTGCAGTGGCAATAATTTATATGAACCTTCTGACAGTACATTCTTTTTTTTGCTATTTGCACTAATGTATTGTGTCTGCTATTTGTTTTTATCTTACACAGATCGTACCATGCAATGTGAGATTGGCATCCAATGATCTCGTCGCAGACACCGTGACCTTCGACGCTCTTGGGGGCCCATACACTATGCAGGTCGAGAAGGGGCGAAAGATAACCCAGATAGGAGGAGATGATTGGGATCGTTTCATCGCCCGCATGCGTCTTACTGGGGGTGAATTGATCAGCTTCTTCTTTAGAAGAGATAGGCCCAGGATTTCTGTTATCTATCTAAATTTCATTCCGGATAGTGAGGATGAAGTTCACGAGGACGAAGATGGTGCTGATTCAGATGATGATGAGAACCCACTTGTTGAATACCTGTATGCCCAAGGACTCAGCCTGGGCGACGAGGAAATCGGCAACCCCTGGGACATGCTTCTGCTACGTGAAGACTACCTAGGGAAGCCATTCGTGACCCGCCTCACAAGGATGAATGTTAAACGTCATATCATGGTATGTTACTTAGTGTGGTAATTACATGATATGCATGCTTAGTTAGTGTAGTACTTCATATGATATGCATGTTGTTGTACTGTGATGAGAGGCCAAGTTTAGAATTCATTTAGTGAAGAATTTTATGACATGCATGTAGTGTAGTAATATGCGATGATATGCTTAGTGTACGGAGTAATCTAATGATATGCCTAATTACTGTAGTAATTTGATGCTTGGCGTATAGTGTAGTGATGTGATGATATATATGCTCAGTGTTGAATCAAATGATATATGTGTCTTGAAGTGTATGCTTTGTTGATAATTGCACGTGACATGATCATATATCATGTCAACTGTTTTCAGAAATTACCTAAGAGGTTACTTGATAGCTGTGGCATCGACCCGGGCAAAGAAGGCATGGCTGCTGGACTACGCCTTACCAGAACGGGCTCCATCACCAGCTGTGCCTATGCAATGGACACGGACGGTCGCACTGTCTTGAGCAGGGCAGGGTGGAAGAAGTTCCTTCGTGCCAAGAATCTTCGGGTAGGACAGGCCATCCTACTCACTGTTGCGAACACCCATCGCCATGACTTGAGGATGATGATCATCATCCACCTCATTTAGAACTGGGGTGGGCCATGTATCAATGTGAAATGAACTTGTTATGTCAGCTCTTGTTTGCGAGTACTTGTCGTGTATTACCGTACCTATATCTACTCATATCTAGGTACTATTGCTTGTGATGGATTGCAACTATTATTAACTGGTACCTAAAGCTCTACTAGCTATGATTATTCCACTGTGTGATGTTTTATATGTTGTATTGTGACATGGTAACTGTTATATATGGTAGAGGCTGGTCTCTAAGACCTTGTACAATGCAAGGTGCTTAGGGATGTGCTTCCACTGTGTGATGTTTTGTATGTGCCAGGTTGTAGTATGAAATGCTAACTGTTCTATATGGTAGTGGCTGGTCTCTAATTTGACCGACATGTTGAACTATAGTATCAATGGTAGAGGCGTTTCATTGTGCGCCACATCTAACAGTTCACATAATTAATTATCCAAAGATTAAGGTATGAAACCCTTGGTCCTACATAGCAACATTTCGTTCCAAAAATTAAGGTACTTCCACATTCAAACTAACTAATACTACAAATTCGAAGGAACTAGTTAATACATTAACAGCACATAGGGAAGTAGCCCTGGTCCAACGGCTTGATAAATGACGAACAAAAATTGAAAGAAGAAGGATCAGCCAGTAGCAGCACCATCAGTCTCCCAGCCTCACAACTTCAGCCAGCCTGGTGAACTCCAGGTTTTTTCCTGCAAAACACACATGTGATGTTGGAGGCAAGAAAATAAATATGCCAGGGGTCTTGTCATGGCATCTAATCGCATGGAATGCTAGTACAAATGATGGAGAATAAAACATCCAACATGAGCAAATTCATAGGAGTTCTAGATCCATGGATACCATCAAGAAAAAATGCTCAGTTTTAATTCAGACACAAGACTTGGTGAAAACGTGCATATCAGCAACATTGATATGTCATCTTTGCAAGCTTGGGTCAGTGACTTGTCTTGTGTTTCATGGCATGACAATAATTTTAACAATAAATAGACATGAAATTGACCCAAACTCATGTACAAAGTTATGCCATATGATGCATGGATTGATGCACACATAAATGACAAAATGCCAACATTGTATAGAATTTGCAGTACTGAAATATTTCAGTGTGTACTGAAACTGCAGTACTAAAATAATTCAGTGTGCATCGGTGTGTACTGAAATTGTAGTAACAAAATATTTCAGTGCCTACCGGTGTGTACCGAAATATTTCAGTGTCTACCACTACAACATTACAAATTTTTCCTAGGGCAGTACCGAAATATTTCAGTGCCTACCGGTGTGTACCGAAATATTTCAGTGTCCACCACTACAACATTACAAATTTTGCCTAGGGCAGTTCCGAAATATTTCAGTGCCTACCGGTGTGTACCGAAATATTTCAGTGTCTACCACTAGAACATTACTAATTTTTCCTAGGGTTCATATGATACCTAGGGTTCACATACATCATAATCCATCCTCCAAATCCATGTACTCAAATATTCATGCAATTCATTGAGATTAAAATGCCATCCAGCATTCCCTCTCTGAGCTATTACGATCAGTATCACCACGATGTAAGCACGAGCAGTAGGAAGATGAGGAGTGGGGAAGCTTACTCTAAACATAGCTACCGCCGCCGTTCAGACGAGGAGAGCGGCGAGGGAAGCATGGAGAACGGCGGGGAAGTGAGGTCGCGACCACTGTCCTCCTCATCTTGCGCTTCGGAGTCTCCGGTGACTCGGTTGGAGGCTGCACAATCTGCAACGGCACCTCGTGCACGGTGGGTTCCTGATCCAGTGGATGCTCTACCCTGGATCTGAACGCCCACCACCTCCGCCTGGTCCACTCGCTGGACTAATTGGCCTGCTCCATCGCCCAGAGGAGGATCTCGATCTTGTCAATCGGTTGTGCGGGCGGGGGGCAAAGCTTTGCCCTCTCCTTCTTCGTCATATTCTTGAGAGTGGCCATTGCCATCCAGTTCATCTGCCTTGTGTTGTCAAACCAAGAACGGATCTCCCTCAACCTGGCCAACTTGACCTGGTCGCCGCTGGCGATCTGCACGAAGTCGGTGTTCTCGTCGCCGGACATCAGCTCGATCTGCCGTGTAAGAGGGGGGTGGGGGTGGGGGGGTTGCCTGAGTGGAGCGAAGTTGCAGCGGCAAGAAGGAGGAGATGACTGAGGTGGACTTGGAGGAGAGGGAGGAGATGGCCACCGATGAGTAATTGTGGAATGTGAATCACCATGGCGGCGGTTATGCATTCGACGAGAGGGGCGGCGCGTGCAAATTTTCCTACGACTAAACTGCCCCTAGATTAAAACGCGTCCCCACCTTGTCACGAGTACTGGCCCCACTCGTTTTAGTACTTTCACGTACTTTCATCGGAGTACTACCCAGTACTTCGTATTTGTCTGCCGTTAGATCGACATCAACGAACGGTTCTAAAAAAGCCCAATCACTCTAAAACTTATATCAATTAATGGGTATATTCTGCACAGTGAAGATTTTACAACCATATTTGTTATACTTTTGCAAGGAGTATTTGTATTTTTGAACATTACTGATATGCAAAATTTTATGTTCCCCAGCGTACGTATTCTATAAATGACTATCCTGTTACTCAACCAAAACAGCTTAGGGATTCTTTCCTTGGCTTACCACTCGAAACTGGAGAATGCAACTCATGTGGTGCCTCTGAAAATGGCAAATGCGAAGGTTCTAAAACAAAATCTTATTAGTTTTCCTTCATGCCCCAAAACATTGTCCTCTAGCACTCCAGGATCCCCTTTTCTCTTGTTACTAATAAAGTCAATATGACCTTCTAGGGCATTTTGGGTACATTGAGCTTCCTGTACCTGTATATCATCCTTGTCATGTTAGTGAACTTAGGCAACTACTGAGCTTGCTATGTCTGAAGTGCCTTGGTATCAAGAAAGGAAAGGTATGTATAGGTCAAAAAAGCTTATAATATTACTATATATGTTATTCTTCTATACAGATTTCCCTGTTTCAATCTAAATCTAGATATTTCATGTCTCAGGTTAAGAAGAGGAATGGAAAAGAAAATGTGTCGGCATGTGACTGTCAGGTACTTGTCACTCTAATAAATTCTTCTTATGCCCTGAATTTGCTAGATGCGGTACTTTACTGTTGGACTATAGCACTGCGTATATACTCAAGCAGTAGCCAAGTAATCGTCCAATTTATATAGATTAATCACTGGTCTTTTACTTGACCAAAGTCCGGTAGGCGAGCATATCGTACACTGCTTGTTTTATAGTGTTGGCTTGGTAATCTCAAGTATGATTTCAGGTTCCTTGTTCTTTTTTCTTTTCAGTTTATAGTGAATGCACATAGTTGCTAATTGATTGGGAGGTTCTTTTCTCTAGAGAAATAGAATATCATAATAGTGTACTTGATTCAGTTTTATTTTGGTATGCGACATGTTGTCACCAGATTTTTACTGTTCACATAATCCACTAATGCTATCGGTTGAGAATACTATTGAAACTTGGAAGAAATATATAGTCAACAACCATGGCATCAGAGACAATCACCAGTGCCATTGTTTTTGTTTCCAATCAGTGAATGGTTTCCTACTTTACAGTCTTAGTTGCTGCTAGTTTTGTGCCAGCATGCTTACTACACAAGTGCATTCTAGACGAGTTCTAATTGATGTTTCTCGTCTTTGTTTCTTTTATAGGATCTCCCGGCTTTATATTTGAAGGAAATCAAGATAGAAGATGGTTCCCTGCAAAAAAGGAAAAAGAAAGCAGAGGTTGTATTTCGTTTAGAGTTGAGAGCACCCCCAGAGGAACATATGACAGAAAGCTCTTGGAACTTCCTTGACAAATATGGGTTTCACTATGGTGGAGCCTCCCGCTGTAGGGTATTGCTTCCAGAAGAGGTAATAATTTCATCTTGTTCTGTTTTCAAGATGTTGTTGTATAGCATCTTCTTGGACATCAAAGATCCAGATAACCATGTGTTTATGTACACCCTATAAAAGTTTGGGTGAAACATTGGGAAAATTCTCAAGAAAATTAGGATGCAATATATCCTGGTACAATCTTGCACATGAATAGGTGATGTGTGTACAATCGGTACCTAATACATGTGAAATATATATTTGCTGGTACATTTTTCCGGTGTGAAGCAGTACCCTGTATGACCATGCCGTTTGGATATATGTCCACCGCATTTTGAGGTCTCAATCATACGGTTTGTAGGATTATCATAGGAAAAACATATGAATGGGGATTCCGGATCATAGTTTCCTATAGATCTATTCGGTTTGTGCGGAACGAGTACATGAATTTCATAGAAATACTATTCGTTTGTTGTGTTTTTTTGGAACTACACATCCATTGAAAGCCCATCTTTGCGTAGGACCGATGCAATGCA
Organism: Triticum dicoccoides; assembly: GCF_002162155.2. Classification (NCBI taxonomy): domain Eukaryota; kingdom Viridiplantae; phylum Streptophyta; class Magnoliopsida; order Poales; family Poaceae; genus Triticum; species Triticum dicoccoides. The sequence goes on from NC_041391.1 coordinate 77,778,658, forward strand.
ATTCCTTAGGATGACATGTCATCCTTTCTCATACATACCCTACTAGGGCATCTCTAACGCGGACCCTCAAGCCGCCCGCCTATGTCCAGACCGCGGAAGCCATCCAACGCGGACCTGTATCGGCCCGTTGAGCGGTTCGGGCGCACTTTTTCCCGCAAACCTCACGCGCCCGTGTGCCTCCCTGCCCGACGCTAGCTGCCCGCATTCATGCATCACGTATGTTGTACGGGACGAATATCTACCACGCCCGTTCAATGCATGTCTGTCCTTATGCCGCGATTAAGCATGCTCCCTGACCGAGGAATGAACTCCAGTGCCACACATTACCGCACTCGGACGCTTGGCCTCACTGATATTCGCTATTTAAAGGCGGCCACACCCGGCTAGACTCCACGCCATAACTCATCCTCCTCCCTTGCACCACATCCATCATGATAGCAAGTGGGAGCACTTTGTGAAAGAGCATATCGACGGAGATGAAGCACGAGGTGGCCGCCCCTTGCAGTCGTCTGGCAGTCTTGCCGTGTGAGGCGGATCGAGCTGGGCATGTCGGCCAGCTCGCCTGAGGTCTTCGACGGCTACACGGCATCGATCCACGCACTAGTGCATGCTAGACTGACCATGGAACAGGCGCAGGTGCACTACGTCGCCACCATGTTGGTGTTCCGGCAGGCGTAGGAGGAGCGAAGGTACAACCTGCTCCTGCTTGAGCAGCATCGACTGGCGGAGGGCCAAAACTACGGGGAGCACGCAAGCGAGGCGCCCATGGTCACCATGGCAGCAGTGAACCCAAACTTTGTTTCAGAGCAACACGCTCTACGAGGCTGCATGCGCCACTCGCAACGTAGTTCTAACACAGCTAGACGCAGCAGTGGCCGCTAGCTGCGCGTTCTATGCGTCGCGTCCAACTTTTGGGGGCGCACGTGGCAGGTGGACAATGATGAACCATCCACGCCCATCATCGACCTCACGTCCACCGGTGCCGGTGATGAATAGGTCATTGTGTCCCAAGTGGGTCGGCCCGTTTCCCATATTCTAATCTTCCTCGCTGGAGACCGCACCTCCAGTTCTTGGGTCTTGAACCCCATTGCCGTTCATGGAGACAGCAGATGGATGATGTGGTCACTGATATAGAATACAAAGCAAGTGGACGACAACCACAGTCGCAGGGTAGGTTTTCAGAGCGTTTTTTGTTCTAAATGTTTGAAATGTAATGAAAATTCACCGTGTTTTGCATGAATCCCTTTCGGTTTATATGAAAATCCGCCATGTTTGCCTGAATTATGTCTGATTAGTGTGAACCGTGGTTGAAATGCATGCGGGCAGCATTGGATGGCAGCCTTCGGCATCGACGTCCGTGGACTGCCTCACCCTCTGTCCGTGGACGGATGGCGAAGCATGTTTGCGGGTTAGCGTTGGAGATGCCCTTATAGCGCTTGTTTGATTTGCCCTGGCTGAGTAGAAACAACCTTCAGCCCATGTTGTGCAACTAGTTTGGTTGCCAGCATAGCACCACCGAGCAGTTTTCTGCATATTGATTGAACGCCAACATGTGTGGTGTAGGGGTGAGCAGATTCAAATCATAACTGTTTGGTTTTGTGCAATGTGTTGTTCTGCCCACCTCTTTCAAACATGATGACCTTACCATCACATAACAAGCACACATCACATGAACATCACACTAGCACTAGTAGAAAAAGGGTCAAATGTGAGACACATTAGTCCCGGTTTGTAACAGAACCGGCACTAATGTGTCCATTAGTGCCGGCTCCAACGGCTAGCCGGGAGGAGCTCTTTAGTACCGGTTCGTGGCAAACCTTTAGCACCGGTTCGTGCCACGAACCGGTACTAATGAGAGTGGTGGCAGGATGTTGTCAGAGTGGGGCCCTTCCAGCACCTTTAGTACCGGTTCGTGGCACGAACCGGTACTAAAGGTCGTCCTATATAAATCGTTCGTCCACCCGCACTCTGTTCTTCCCCCTTTCCTCTCTCCCTCTCCTCTATTCTTCCCTTCTTCCTCTCAAGTTCATCACAAAATTTGCCCCAAATTTGTCAAGATTTGCAGGCCCTCATCCATTCAAATGATCACCAAGGTTAGCAACTTTGTCCTTTCATCTCTCATTGCTAGATTAGCTCTTGCATTGGTTTATATAGTGATTAATTGTGGGTTTTAGTAATTTGGGAGGAATTATATGTGGTAGTATTTGATTTATATGCAATTTGAGGTCAAAATAACACTTAGTTTGCATATGTAGGTGTGGTTTACTTAGTGCCTTCTAAATCTTCGTCGTAACCACCGTCGATCGGCCGCACCGTCCCGTCGCCGGCACCACCTTGTGGTGAGCCTCTTGTTCACGAAATTTTATATAAAAAATTGATGTTTGTGTGATTTTGATATATAGTTACTCGTATAATAATTATCTTACCCGTACGTTGTTTGTTATACATAGTGCCATGGTTTTGATATCCGTCCCCGTCGGCCCTCGTCCTTGTTATGATTCGGATGTGGTATATTCTCTTTTAGAACTATTTGTTGCATTTCGTGTTTATGACAAATTATGCCCATCAAGTTGACATAGATATTTTTATCTAGGAGGTATGTGAACCGGAAATTCCAACCGACCCTATTGTCGAGAGGTTAAATTTAGTTGAAAGAGAAAACGAGTACTTGAAAGAAAAATTGAAAAGAATTGAGGGGGAGAAGATGGAATTGGAGTTGCATGTTGCCGATGTCGTCGATGATCACAAGATCAAGATGGAGAAAATGCGCTTGAAGATTAGAAAGATTAGAAAATATGCCATCGATAGTGAGGCTTGGTATCATTATGCTGTTGGATCAATTGTTACCTTAGTTGCGATCTTGATCGCATTTGTTGTTGCATTTAAATGCTTTAGCTAGAGAGTTATTTGTTTGTTGCATTTAAGTGTTGTATGAACTTTATGTATGAACTTGTATTAATTTGGTCTATTCGGTGTTGTGTAATGAAGATGAGCCGGCAATGGATGTATGATGACCGATGATCTCTCCAGTTCGTTGAGGGCGTGCATACTTTTCTGCTTGCGGCTGAGGCAAACAAGTGGGCGGATGGTTTTATGCCTTGTCCATGTGCTGGCTGTAAGAATGGTCGCAATTACTCTACGTCAACAACCATTCACGTCCACCTGTTTGAGTCTGGTTTCATGCCCCACTATAATGTTTGGACCAAGCACAGAGAAAGAGGGGTTATGATGGAAGACAATGAAGAAGAAGAGGACGAGGACAGCTATCCTGGCCATGGGTTCCCTGAATACGATGATACAACAATGGGGGAAGAAGCTGAGCCGGTAATGCGGGAAGAAGCTGAGCCGACAATGCGGGAAGAAGCTGAAGAAGAGGCATCAGATGAGCCCGTTGATGATCTAGGTCGGGCCATTGCCCATGCAAAGAGAAACTGCGCAAGTGATTTGGAGAAGAAGAAGTTGCAGCGCATGTTAGAGGATCACAAAAAATTGTTGTATCCGAATTGCACTCTAAGATCAGCCGCGATGAGCATGGTGATGTCAAGGGCGAGCGCCCCAAGAAGAAGATTCCTGCCAAGGTGATGTGGTATTCTCCTATAATACCATGGTTGAAACGTTTGTTCCAAAACAAAGAGCATGCCAAGGAGATGCGATGGCACAGAGAAGACCGTAAGAAAGACGGAAAGTTGAGAGTACCCGCTGATGGGTCGCAGTGGAGAAAAATCGAAAGAAAGTACGGGAAGGAGTTTGCAGATGACGCAAGGAGCGGGTTTGGTCTAAGCGCAGATGGCATTAATCCTTTTGGGGAGCAGAGCAGCAACCATAGCACCTGGCCTGTGACTCTATGTTTGTATAACCTTCCTCCTTGGTTGTGCATGAAGCGGAAGTTCATTATGATGCCAGTGCTCATCCAAGGCCCTAAGCAACCCGGCAACGACATTGCTGTGTACCTAAGGCCATTAGTTGAAGAACTCTTACAACTGTGGAATGGAACAGGTGTACGTGCATGGGATGAGCACATGGGGGAAGAATTTGACCTAAAGGCGTTGCTGTTTGTGACCATCAATGATTAGCCTGCTCTCAGTAACCTTTCAGGACAGACAAACAAGGGATACCGCGGATGCACGCACTGTTTGGATGATACCGACAGTATATATTTGAATAGTTGTAAGAAGAATGTGTACCTGGGACATCGTCGATTTCTTCCGAGCAGGCATCCCGTAAGAAAGAAAGGCAAGCATTTCAAAGGTGAGGCAGATCACCGGACGAAGCCTCGCCACCGTACTGGTGCTGATGTACATGATATGGTCAAGGATTTGAAGGTGATATTTGGAAAGGGTCCTGGCGGACAACCTGTTCCAAAGGACGCTGACGGACGCGCACCCATGTGGAAGAAGAAATCTATATTTTGGGACCTGCCATATTGGAAAGACCTAGAGGTCCGCTCCGCAATCGATGTGATGCACGTGACGAAGAATCTTTGCGTGACCCTGCTTGGCTTCTTCGGCGTGTATGGGAAGACAAAAGATACACCTGAGGCACGGGAGGACCAGCAACGTATGCACGGAGAATACGACATACATCAGGGTCATGCAAGCTACGCTCTTACCAAAGAAGAGAAGGAAATCTTCTTTGAATGCCTGCTCAGTATTAAGGTACCGTCTGGCTTCTCGTCGAATATAAAGGGAATAATAAACATGGCAGAGAAAAAGTTCCAGAACATAAAGTCTCATGACTGCCACGTGATTATGACGCAACTGCTTCCGGTTGCATTGAGGGGGCTTCTACCGGAAAACGTTCGATTAGCCATTGTGAAGCTATGTGCATTTCTCAATGCAATCTCTCAGAAGGTAATCGATCCAGAAATCATACCAAGGTTACAGAATGATTTGGTGCAATGTCTTGTCAGTTTTGAGTTGGTGTTCCCACCATCCTTCTTCAACATCATGACGCACGTCCTAGTTCACCTATGCGAAGAGATTAGCGTTTTGGGTCCTGTATTTCTACACAATATGTTCCCCTTAAAGAGGTTCATGGGAGTCTTAAAGAAATATGTTCATAACCGTGCTAGGCCAGAAGGAAGCATCTCCAAGGGCCATCAAAATGAGGAGGTCATTGAGTTTTGTATTGACTTTATTCCTGACCTTAAGCCGATTGGTGTTCCTGAATCGCGGCATAAGGGCAGACTGGATGGAAAAGGCACGCTAGGAGGGGAACAAATAATATGTATGGACAGACATTCTCTCACAGAAGCACACTACACAGTTCTATAGAATTCCGCCTTGGTGGCTCCGTATATGGATGAACACAAGAATTTGCTACGCTCCAAACACCTGGAGCGGTCTGATGACTGGATTACACGTGAACAAACCAGGAGTTTCGCCAGCTGGTTGCAGACACGTACCATGCATGACACCTCTATTGAAGATGACATGTACTTGCTGTCCCAGTTACCATCTTTGAATATAATGACTTTCAAAGGGTACGAGATAAATGGTAATACATTTTACACGATCGCCCAAGATAAGAAGAGCACCAACCAAAACAGTGGTGTCCGCTTTGATGCAGAAACCAAGACGGGAAAGGAAACATATTATGGTTATATACAGGACATATGGGAACTTGACTATCGACGTGGTTTAAAGGTCCCTTTGTTTCGGTGCAAATGGGTCAATATGACACGAGGCGGGGTAACAGAAGACCCGCAGTACAGAATGACAACAGTGGATCTCAACAATCTTGCGTATGCAGATGAACCATTCGTCCTAGCCAATGATGTGGCACAGGTTTTCTATGTGAAGGACATGTCTACCAAGCCAAGAAAAAGAAAATATAAGGAAGCAAATGCATCGTACGATGAGCCAAAGCGGCACATAGTTCTTTCTGGGAAGAGAAACATCATGGGAGTGGATGACAAGACAGACAAGTCAGAAGATTATGAAAAGTTTGATGAAATTGCTCCATTCACAGTGAATATTGACCCGAGCATCCCGTTAAATGATGAAGATTTTCCATGGTTACGGCGCAAAGGGACACACGCGAAGAAAAAGTTTCACACCCAAAGATCTGGGATGTGATCGGCTTCACTAGCTATCATCACTTTCTTCTGTGTTTCGCACCCAGAGGGGAATCTCTGTAATAGTTAGGGTAGTTATGTGTTTTGGCATTTGAAACGCGAAGAAATTTTATGTGCAAACAAATTCACACTAATTTCAAATAATTCAAAATTTAAACTATTCAAATTTGAAAACTACGGGCACTAACAGAAAGTTTGTAATTTTTTGTACCTAAAGAGGATGTGTCAGCCTCCGGTCAGGCTATGGCCCCACCATCACCATTTAGTGCCGGTTCGTACCACGAACCGGTACTAATGAGGTTGTGTCAGGTAAGGCTGGGGCCCCACGAGCACCTTTAGTACCGGTTCATGGATGAACCAGACGTAAGCTGTTTTTTAGTCCCACCTCACGAAGTGAGAGGGACTAGGAGCGGTTTATAAGCCCTGAGTGCAGAGACGATGAAGAAGAGGATCAATGCTCACGTTGCTTAGCTTCAAGCCTTCAGGAATACGATAGACTGCACGGAGCTATGCGCAGTGCAGTTTACACTATTCCGAAAGGCTTGACGCAAATTAACGAGCATTGCACCTCTTTTTTTATTTTTAATAACTTATTACAACTCCGAACTTCTTCTGTTATGGCAAAAACTAATTGCACGTCGACATTTCTTTTTTTAAGTTATAACTCCAGACTTTGGCCATCAAGTTTTGCAGAAAAGAAAAAATAGCAGAAAAGAAAGAAAAACTATAGTTGAAAAGAAAAAAACTATATAAAAAACTACTCAAAAATAAATAGAAGAAAATAAATATAGCAGAAAAGAAAAAACTACTCAGAAATAAATAGAAGAAAAAATAAAGCAGAAAAGAATTTTTTTTTGCTATTTTTCAATCGTTTACAAAGTGACCGTGAAATTGAAAATCACTAAAAAATGAACTCTGAAAATGTTGAATTTTGGCAAACTAGATGAAAAACTACTCACAAGTAAATAGAAGAAAATAAATATAACAGAAAAGAAAAAACTATACAAAAAACTACGCAAAAATAAATAGAAGAAAATAAAGCAGAAAAGAAAAAAACTATAAAAAAAATTGGGGCGCTGCCCTGTGGGCCTGATAGGCCACAGGTGTGTAATTACAGGACTTATAGGCCCAGCAGACTCACAGGGCAGCGCGCAGAGTTTAGGCCCACAAGCCTGCTATACAGAGGAGTTCGAAGTGGTAGCCGCGGCTAGGTTTATAAACCAGTGCGGCTGCCCTTCACCCGGCGAGGTGGGACTAAACTTTGGGGTGGCAGCGCGAGGCCTTTAGTACCGGTTGGAGCCACCAACCGGTACTAAAGGGGGGGCCTTTAGTACCGGTTTGTGCCACCACCCGGTACTAAAGGGGGTCGCTTCCCGCCGCTTGGGCTGGCCAAAACTGGCCTTTAGTACCAGTTGGTGGCACAAACCGGTACTAAAGGCCCCTCCTATATAAACAACACTTGCGAAAATTTCATTCTCCCTCTGTTTTTTCCTATGTTTCCGTCGTCTCCGTCGCCGTCGCCGCCCCCGTCCCTGTCGCCACCCTCGTCTCCGTCGCCGCCCCCGTCCCCGTCGCCGCCCCCGTCCCCGTCGCCGCCCTTGTCTCCGTCGCCGCCCCGGGCCCATCCCCGTCGCGCCGTCCCCGCGTCGCCGCCCCGGCCCGTCACCGCCCCCGGCTGTCGCCTCGCCGTCGCCTC
>NC_041391.1:77786922-77794428 GCF_002162155.2 Triticum dicoccoides
GAGCCTCAACATTCATCGGACCACATACATCTGTATGTATGATTTCCAACAAATATGTTGCTCTCTCCATAGTTCCAGAGAACGGCGTTTTAGTCATCTTGCCCATGAGGCACGGTTCGCAAGTACCCCATAAAAGATATTACTCATATAAATAGAACAACCATTATTTTCTGATTTAAATGAATAACCGTCTCGCATCAAACAAAATCCAGATATAATGTTCATTCTCAACGCTGGCACCAAATAACAATTATTTAGGTCTAAAACTAATCCCGAAGGTAGATGTAGAGGTAGCGTGCCGACCGCGATCACATGGACTTTGGAACCATTTCCTACACGCATTGTCACCTCGTCCTTAGCCAATCTTCGCTTAATCCGTAGCACTTGTTTCGAGTTGCAAATATTAGCAACAGAAGCAGTATCAAATACCCAGGTGCTACTGCAAGCATTAGTAAGGTACACATCAATAACATGTATATCACATATACCTTTGTTCACCTTGCCATCCTTCTTATCCGCCAAATACTTGGGGCAGTTCCGCTTCCAGTGACCAGTCTGCTTGCAGTAGAAGCACTCAGTCTCAGGCTTAGGTCACTACTAGGGAAAAGCCTATACACATAATCTTACCAGCAGCGCGTTTTAAAATCAGGCGCTGCTGCTACTTAGCAGTAGCGCTCGCTTTCAAACCTCGCTGCTGCTACAAGTTTATCAGTAGCGCGCACACCCCAGGATGCGCTACTGCTAAAATTCCCACGACGCCGCCGCGAGGCCAATTATAGTAGCAGCGCGTTAATACAAAGGGCGCTACTGCTATAGATCGTAGCAGCAACGCATTTATGCAATAATCACTACTACTAAGGTTACTACAAAAATTTAGTCCCACCTCGCTCCGTGAAGAGAGTTTGTACCACCTTAAATATGTTACTTCTACAACTTTCACAAGCACTTGGTCTTCATTGAACTCTATGTGTAGGATCTGTGGCCGCAATAGGAATCCTCGCCTGTTCCTAAACCAACCATCGAGGATTCCTATTGACAAATCAGATTGTACACAAAAAGACAATTGATGATCATTGTATTTTTTATGTCTATGTATAACATAGCAGTAGCGCGTTCTCGGCCAAAAGCGCTACTGATAGGTCGTTTAGCAGTAGCGCGTTTTGCTATAGCGCGCTACTGCTAAGCCATTCCATCTCCCCCCTCCTCACCTATCCGATCCAGATCACACTCACACACACACTCGATCTCCCCCTCGTCGCCCCTCCTCCGATCTACGCCGCCGTCACCTCATCCTCCTCGCTGGACTCAGTACCGGCCTCCTCCTCCGTCCTCCCTCCACTCGCCGCTGGCCGACCCCTCCTCGCTCCGCCTTCCTCCTCCATTATCCCTCCACTCGCCGCCGGCCAGCCCCTCCTCGCTCCGCCTTCCTCCTCCATTCTCCCTCCACTCGCCGCCGGCCAGCCCCTCCTCGCTCCGCCTTCCTCCTCCGTCCTACTCTCTTCTCCCTCTTCGAGTCGCCCGTCCTTCTGCCTCCTCCCTTCTACATTTTGATTTAGTAGGCTAGTTCATATGCAACATTCTGATTTAGTTGATATGATTCAGTTGATTTAGTAAGCTAGTTGATTTAGTTGATTTAGAACATTTTGATTTAGTTGATTTAGTAGGCTGGTTGATTTAGTTGATTTAGTTGATTTAGTAGGCTAGTTGATTTAGTTGATTTAGTAGGCTAGTTGATTTAGTTGATTTAGTAGGCTAGTTGATTTAGTACGCTAGTTGATTTAGAACATTTTGATTTAGTGTATTTAGTATGCTACTGGATTTAGTATGCTAGTTGATTTAATTGATTTAGGATGCTTTGCTCATATTGCTTTAGGAAAATATCACATGCTACTGTTTTTCTTTCCTGTGAAGTGAATCATTAATCCTTTGCTCATATTGCTTTAGGAAAATGGTTCCACCACCACCACCACTATGTCGACTGTGCAAGTCAAGGTGCGCCAGCAGCCTTGCAACTGGCAAGCTGTTTGGCATCTACTTCCAGCGAGTTTTTGTCATGCAGCGGTAAGAAATTAGATGAAATGTAACAACTATTTTATTTTTAGTGTTGGCATTACTGCATTGTGTCATTTTTCATTTCTTACACAGACCGTGCCATGCAATGTGAGGTTGACATTCAACAAGCTGACAGGATACACTGTGACATTTGAGGCTCCTGGGGGGCCGTACACTATGGAGGTCGAGAAAGGACGCAATATGTCGCAGATTGGAGGAGATGGATGGGCCTGTTTCCTCGCCCGCATGCGTCTTACTGGTGGTGAGTTGATCAACTTCTCCTTCAGAGCAGAAAGACCCAAGCTGGCTGTCATTTATCTCAACCTGGTGGAAGATGATGAAGATGACGAAGATGATGAAGATGACGAAGATGATGAAGATAATGAGGACCCACTCGATGAAGATGATGAGAACCCACTTCATGAAGCCATCGTAGCTCAAAGAATGAGGCTGAGCGAGGAGGAGGTGTGCAACCTATGGGACATAATTCCACCACGTGCTGACTTTGTCAGGGTGCCATTCGTGACCCGCCTGACAAGTACCATGGTCGATCGACCTGATATGGTATGTTATACTTACAAATGCAAATTATCCGATGATATGCTTAGTGTAGAGTCCAATGATATGTTGTGTGGAATCTAGTCGTTGATATGCTTTAGTGTAGAGTCTGATCACATGCTTATTAGTGTAGAATCCAAGGAACTATTAATAGTGTAGATAATCCATATATACTTATTAGTAGAATTCATGATTAATTAGTACAAATGCATAGTACTGTGTCTTTTGATAGTGTAGAAATCTAGACTTAATAGAAATATATTTGCAAGAGTATGTGTGAGGCTATTTATTAATTGATATGTTTTTCTTATTTAGAAATTGCCAAAGAACCTATCTGTGAGTTGTGGTATCAAGCCTGATGAAGAAGGCTCAGCTGGACTACGCCTTACCTCAAGGGGCTCCATCACCACCTGTACTTACTGCATGGACACAGATGGTCGCACACACTTAAACTCGGTTGGGTGGAAGAGATTCCTTGTTGGCAAGAATCTTCGTGTTGGATAGGCCATCCTAATTACTATCAGGAACACCCACCGCCCAGGCTTGAGGATGATGATCGTCGTCGATATCATCTAGAACTACCTATGTGTGTGTGGCTATATCATCTAGAACTACATATGATGATCATCATCAATATCATGTAGAACTACATATGATGATCGTCGTTGATATCATCTAGAACTAAATATGATGATCGTCGTTGATGTCACCTTGTACTGCTTGTGGATGCATGTTGAGTATATATGAAATTGTTATCTAGTACTCCCTCGGTTCCAAATTACTCGTCGTGGTTTTAGTTCCAATTTGAACTAAAACCATGACAAGTAATTTGGAACCGAGGGAGTACTACCTAGTACCTATAATGCTTTATGAAATTGATATCTAGTAGTACCTAGTATCTGGAAATTGCAGTTTATTGAAGCTGGAGTGGGGAAATGGTGAAAGATATAACAGTAGCGCGGGCTCAGGAAATCGCTACAGCTAACTAATAGCAGCGCATTCGGAAAATGCACTGCTGATATAGTCAATAGTAGTAGCGCGGGCGCAGACAGCGCTACTACTAATAGTTAGCTGTAGCGCCTTATTGGTAGCCCGGGTGCCCGCGCTGCTAATAGCCTCAAAACCCGCGCTACTACTAGGGTTTTCCCTAGTAGTGGGTCCAGACTTGGGTTTATTTTCCTGAGCAGCAACTTGCTTGATGTTCTTCTTGAAGATCCCCTTCTTCTTCCCTTTGCCCTTTTTCTTGAAACTGGTGGCCTTATTGACCATCAAACACTAGATGTTCCTTCTTGATTTCCACCTCCGCAGCTTTTAGCGTTGCGAAGAGCTCGGGAATTGTCTTATCCATCCCTTGCATGTTATAGTTCATCACGAAGCTCTTGTAGCTTAGTGGTAGTGATTGGAGAATTCTGTCAATGACGCTATCATCCGGAAGATTAACTCCCACTTGAATCAAGTGATTATTATACCCAGACATCATGAGTATATGATCACTGACAGAACTATTATCCTCCATCTTGCTGCTGTAGAACTTATTGGAGACTTCATATCTCTCAATCTGGGCATTTGCTTGAAATATTAACTTCAACTCCTGGAACATCTCATATGCTCCATGACGTTCAAAACATCGTTGAAGCCCCGGTTCTAAGCCGTAAAGCATGGCACACTGAACTATCGAGTAGTCATCAGCTTTGCTCTGCCAGACGTTCACAACATCTGGTGTTGCTCCTGCAGCAGGTCTGGCACCCAGCGGTGCTTCCAGGACGTAATTCTTTTGTGCAGCAATGAGGATAATCCTCAAGTTACGGACCCAGTCCGTGTAATTGCTACCATCATCTTTCAACTTTGCTTTCTCAAGGAACACATTAAAATTCAACGGAACAATAGCATGGGCCATCTCTATACAATCAACATAGACAAGCAAGAAACTATCAGGTACTAAGTTCAGGATAAATTTAAGTTCAATTAATCATATTACTTAAGAACTCCCACTTAGATAGACATCCCTCTAATCCTCTAAGTGATCACGTGACCCAAATCAACTAAACCATGTCCGATCATCACGTGAGATGGAGTAGTTTCAATGGTGAACATCACTATGTTGATCATATCTACTATATGATTCACGCTCGACCTTTTGGTCTCTGTGTTCCGAGGCCATATCTGTTATATGCTAGGCTCGTCAAGTTTAACCTGAGTATTCCGCGTGTGCAACTGTTTTGCACCTGTTGTATTTGAACGTAGAGCCTATCACACCCGATCATCACGTGGTGTCTCAGCACGAAGACCTTTTGCAACGGTGCATACTCAGGGAGAACACTTATACTTTGATAATTTAGTGAGGGATCATCTTATAATGCTACCGTCAATCAAAGCAAGATAAGATGCATAAAAGATAAAACATCACATGCAATCAATATAAGTGATATGATATGGCCATCATCATCTTGTGCTTGTGATCTCCATCTTCGAAGCACCGTCATGATCACCATCGTCAACGGCGCGACACCTTGTTCTCCATCGTAGCATCGTTGTCGTCTCGCCAATCTTATGCTTCTACGACTATCGCTACCGCTTACTGATAAAGTAAAGCATTACAGGGCGATTGCATTGCATACAATAAAGAGACAACCATATGGCTCCTGCCAGTTGCCGATAAATCGGTTACAAAACATGATCATCTCATACAATAAAATTTAGCATCATGTCTTGACCATATCACATCACAGCATGCCCTGCAAAAACAAGTTAGACGTCCTCTACTTTGTTGTTGCAAATTTTACGTGGCTGCTACGGGCTGAGCAAGAACCGTTCTTACCTACGCATCAAAACCACAATGATAGTTTGTCAAGTTGGTGCTGTTTTAACCTTCGCAAGGACCGGGCGTAGCCATACTCGGTTCAACTAAAGTGAGAGAGACAGACACCCACCGGTCACCTTTAAGCAACTAGTGCTCATGGCGGTGAAACCAGTCTCGTGTAAGCGTACGCGTAATGTCGGTCCGGGCCGCTTCATCTCACAATACCGCTGAACCAAAGTATGACATACTGGTAAGAAGTATGACTTATATCGCCCACAACTCACTTGTGTTCTACTCGTGCATATGACATCTACATCTACGCATAAAACCAGGCTCCGATGCCACTGTTAGGGAACGTACTAATTTCAAAAAAAATCCTACGCACACGCAAGATCATGGCGATGCATAGCAACTAGAGGGGAGAGTGTTGCCTACATACCATTGTAGACCGTCAGCGGAAGCGTTAGCACAATGCGGTTGATGTAGTCGTACGTCTTCACGATCCGACCGATCAAGTACCGAACGTACGACACCTCCGAGTTCAGCACACGTTTAGCCCGATGACGTCCCTCGAACTCTAATCCAGCCGAGTGTTGAGGGAGAGTTTTGTCAGCACGACGGCATGGTGACGATGATGATGTTCTACCAACACAGGGCTTCGCCTAAGCGCCGCTACAGTATTATCGAGGTGGACTATGGTGGAGGGGGGCACCGCACACGGCTAAAAGATCAAACGATCAATTGTTGTGTCTCTAGGGTGCCCCACTGCCTCCGTATATAAAGGAGCAAGGGGGGTGCGGCCGGCCAAGGGGAGAGGCGCACCGGGAGGAGTCCTACTCCCACCAGGAGTAGGACTCCCCCCTTTTTCCTAGTTGGATTAGGACTTGGGAGGGGGGAAAGAGGAGGGAGAGAGGAAGGAAGGGGGGGCGCCGCACCCCTCTCCTTGTCCTATTCGGACTAGGGGGAGGGGCCCGTGGCCCAGCACTGGCCGCCTCTCCTCTTCTCCGTAAAGGCCCACTAAGGCCAATTAACGTCCCGGGGGGTTCCGGTAACCTCCCGGTACTCCGGTAAAATCCTGATTTCACCCGGAACACTTCTGATATCCAAACATAGGCTTCCAATATATCAATCTTCATGTCTCGACCATTTCGAGACTCCTCGTCATGTCCGTGATCACATCCGGGACTCCGAACAACCTTTGGTACATCAAAACATATAAACTCATAATATAACTGTCATCGTAACGTTAAGCGTGCGGACCCTACGGGTTCGAGAACTATGTAGACAGGATCGAGACACGTCTCCGATCAATAACCAATAGAGGAACCTGGATGCTCATATTGGTTCCCACATATTCTACGAAGATCTTTATCGGTCAGACCGCATAACAACATACGTTGTTCCCTTGTCATCGGTATGTTAGTTGCGCGAGATTCGATCGTCAGTATCTCAATACCTAGTTCAATCTCGTTACCGGCAAGTCTCTTTACTCGTTCCGTAATACATCATCACGCAACTAACTCATTAGTTGCAATGCTTGCAAGGCTTAAGTGATGTGTATTACCGAGAGGGCCCAGAGATACCTCTCCGACAATCGGAGTGACAAATCCTAATCTCGAAATACACCAACCCAACATGTACCTTCCGAGACACCTGTAGAGCACCTTTATAATCACCCAGTTACATTGTGACATTTGGTAGCACACAAAGTGTTCCTCCGGTAAACGGGAGTTGCATAATCACATAGTCATAGGAACATGTATAAGTCATGAAGAAAGCAACATAAACATACTAAACGATCGTGTGCTAAGCTAACGGAATGGGTCATGTCAATCACATCATTCTACTAATGATGTGATCCCGTTAATCAAATGACAACTCATGTCTATGGCTAGGAAACATAAACATCTTTGATTAACGAGCTAGTCAAGTAGAGGCATACTAGTGACAATCTGTTTGTCTATATATTCACACATGTATTATGTTTCCGGTTAATGCAATTCTAGCATGAATAATAAACATTTATCATTATATAAGGAAATAAATAATAACTTTATTATTGCCTCTAGGGCATATTTCCTTCACCCCCTCCCCCC
>NC_041391.1:77794755-77803111 GCF_002162155.2 Triticum dicoccoides
TCCTTGGGCGGTGAGTTTAGGGTTTCTTGTCATATGTCGAGAAGTGGTGTCAGGTGCTTCAGACCTATGCAAGGGTTCAACGGCGACAAATGCGGCTCCATGGCGCTGGTCTTTAGGGGCACGCACACAATACTTTCCGGCTGTCATCGACAAGGTCAAGTCGGCTCGATAGGGGAGCATCGTCGGCGATTTGTTCTAGTGGCAGCAGTGGTCTCGGAATCTCAATGTAAGTTTTATTATGTTTGAGTTACTTTTGTACTTTTGGTGATTTTTTAGATCTGGTTCTTTCCCAAAAAATGCAATCGTAATGAAGGCGGGTAGACGAGCAGACGACACAGGAGCTCGGACAGACAAACAGAAGGAACTGCTAGCAAACTAGCGGAACAAAGGCGGGTCTCCTCAGCGCGAAGCTCAACAAGTACCTCTGAGATAGGAACACGACCACGAGCAAGCAAGTGAGCATGATGATGCTCAAACTCAAAACGAAGGCGAGATAAGAACTCATGGACACGTTGAAACTCCAAGTCGGACCGCATAGTCTGGCAGCAACGGCAAGCTCCACACACAACTGTCCGAAGAGAGTCATGCTGACGCCAGATGGCAGAACTTTGTATGTAGAACTCATCAACAGAAGAGTCGCCCTGCTGAAGAGCATGCTCCTAACATACCACATATAAGTAGAGAGCATCACCAGAGGGCTGATGGCGCTGACAAAGATAAGACCACATCGCTGCAACAGTGCTTAGGCCCATGAACTCTGGAGCAAACTGAGGAAGGACACTCGCAGTGAGAATGGCAGCAGCCCGAGCATCATCATGGCACCACTGAGTTTAAGCAGACAGATCATCACGGTAGACAGAAAGAGCATCAGAATAAGCTGATTCCTGCTGATCATAAGCATCAACCGCAACATCATCAAGCGCCTTGGCTGCATCCCGATCAGCGAGAAGCATCAGCAACAAGAACTGGCGGTGTCGACGGGGTAGGAGCCATGGGAGCAATCGGGCATGGCGGACGGGGACCTCGCTAGAGAGAACGCCCCACAGCAGAAGACCGCGCATATGGATACGCATGAAACCCGCAAACTCAACATAGTTGGTGCCATCAAAGATCACCAAGCACCAAGGGACAACGACATAGCCCGAAGAAGACATGAGGAAGTCTCTCTTCTTCTTCTGCTTCGGGTTTTTTTGGTTAACGAACACCGAACTCGATCTGGATCGGACAGGGAATCACTTGAGGCTGGGAAGCGAGCGACGACCAGGTAGGTCGACCACAGTTGGCCAGGGAGGCAGGAGGCAGGGCGGCCTGCCAAAGTCGGAGGGGCAGCGATGGCCAGACGGGTCGGCGGTGGCGGCCGAATGGGGAGTGGCGACCAGGCGGGAGGAAGCGGTCAGGGGCTGCGGACCCGACGAGGCCGAGCACGGCCGGCGGCGGGCTGCAACGGGGACGAGAAGCGAGCGGCCGGCTCGAGAGGAATCGGGCAGCGGAGGCTGTGGACCAGACGAGGACGAGGCTGAGCAGAGGACGGTCGGAGACTAGGGACGGAGCCTAGCAGCGGCGGCAGCGAGGATGGAGCACACGCGAAGTTGCATCATGCGAAAAAGAGGCTAACCTAGCATCTGATACCATGTTGGATAATGATCGATTAACTTTCACTGAGGGCCAAAGACCTATACATATACATGTGTGATAAAGTGCAAGAAACTCTTGCCTTATATAATGGGGATACACAGAAAAAAAAGACTATCACTAGTAGAAAAGAGGGCTTTGGTCCAGGTCGGGTTAGCCCGTTAGTCCCGGTTCAATCCAGAACCGGGACTAATTGGGGCATTAGTCCCGGTTCGTGAGCCCAGGGGGCGGCCGGGCCACGTGGGCCATTTGTCCCGGTTCGTCTGGACCTTTTAGTCCCGGTTCGTGCCACGAACCGGGACTAAAGGGTGCGATGCCCATTAGTACCGGTTCGTGGCACCAACCGGGACTAAAGGGTTAGACCTTTAGTCCCGGTTCGTGCCATGAACCGGTACTAATGCCCCATTAGTACCAGTTCATGGCACGAACCGGTACTAAAGGTCCCATTTTCAAACTCTACCCCCCCCCTTGGATCGCCTTTTCAGTTTTCAAAAAAATAAAAGAAAATGATGAAAATGTCAAAAAAATAAAAGAAAATAAGTTTCCCATGTGATATGTGGTCTAGTTGTTGGGAAAATTTGCAAATGTGAATTTCGACTTTATTTGCAAAATCTCTCTAGAATTTAGTAAAATGGACATAACTTTTGCATACTAACTCGGATGAAAAAGTTTTTTATATGAAAAATCATCTACTCAAAAAGTTACATCCAAATTTAAAGGGGGGAACCCCGTTAAACATTTTTAAAATCCTCAAAAACCTAACAGAAAAAAAGTTACGGGGCTTTTAAGATCTAGAGTGGAAAAAATTGAAAAAATTTCAAACTGTGTGGTCAAACTGTGGTCAAACAATGGTATAACTAATTATTCTAGAATATTAGTGTTACTAAATAATTATTTCAGTTATTTTGAATTTTGGTCAAATCTGGTCAAACATTGGTCAAACAATGGTCAAACTAATTATTCAAGAAAAAATAGTGTTACTAAATAATTATTGTTTTTTAAAACAATAGTTTCAAACTCAAACAGTGAAATGTGTCACTTCATGCTCACGCAAAATTCCTGAGGGTTAATAGGATTCACATCTTACTATTGTCAGGAAAACAACAAGTGCAGACTTGGAAACGAGGGAGAATAGAACCTGGAGGATGGGTGACCGTTCGGGAAGTTAGATGATTAGGAATGATGAGGGGTGATTAGAGATTAGAGGATAAACTGAGCAGTGATGAGGGGTGGTGATTGGAGACTAGAGGTTAAAATAATTCAGAAATTTGAAAAAAAAAAATCAAAAAAAATTCAAAAAAGAAACATCATAAAATTTCCTTTAGTCCTGGTTGGTGTTACCAACCGGGACCACGTGGCCGCGACCTTTAGTCCCGATTCTAGTTTGAACCGGGACTAAAGGGGGAAGGTATTAGTAACGACCCTTTAGTCCCGGTTCAAGAACCGGGACTAAAGGCCCTTATGAACCGGGACTGATGCCCCCTTTTCTACTAGTGTATACACATCTAACAACCTCCACTAGTGGACATATATATACCATTATTATGTATAGACTTATTTTTGAAGAAAATGTTAGGTAAACTTTTAGACTTCCAAGGCAAGTCCACTAATCAGGAGTTTCTTATTCGCTGCATGCTTTCTTCCCAGGTAATTTTGGAATACAAAGAGCATGTGAAATGTCACTGGCTAGCTTTGAGAACGGCACTCGAAATGTGTGCACACCAAACGCCTCACCTCCACTGCCATAAAAGCGGAGCGAGCATCCTCTTGGTATACCTTCTCCTTGGCTTCTCCGAGGCGCACTGGCTAAAAACCCTCCTTCTCCTCTCTCTTCGACTCCTCTGCTGCTGCTAGGGTTAGGGCCCGGTTGGGAGGGAAGTCAGGCGCCACGGCGAAGACGACCACCGGGCGGCGCCGACGAGGTGGAGCATCTAGCTAGTAAGCGCGGGTTTTTCTTATTGATATTAATCTGTGCCCGGGGCTTCGGTCTGTTCGTGCTGATTCCGGCGAGCGGGGGACGGGCCGATGGATCGCTCGGAATGTGTTTCTGGTTTTGGGGGGCGGGCTTTGGTCTGTTCATAGCTTCATGCGCGCGGTTGTTCGCGTCTCTGCTAGTCTGCTTCTGTAGGATATTGCGGTTTTTCTAGGGAAATTCTGGGGCGTTCCTATGACGGCTATGGATGGTTCTTGCCTTATTCGCAGCAAAGAGATAGATACTCCTTTCTTTGGAGGAGCGCCCGCGAGGATCCATTAATCAGCTCACTTTGGGTACTTTTGGTTTGATCTCTGACGAACTGAGTGTTCAATTTATCGATTTTGCCTTTTTTTGTGTGTGTGTGTGCTTGTTAGCTTTCTGTGGTTTGGGGGGGTTTTGGGGACGCGGAAATGCATGTGAGGTACAGAGCGATGCATGTGTCCCAACTCCCAACTAGCACTCATGTATGCATGCTTGAGGCCACCATAGTGGGCTTCTTGATCTTGGGTACTTACAAATCTATCAGTTGTCTTGTCCAGCCACTTTAATTTCTTCACTGATAAGAATTAGCGAAAAGGTTGGAGGGGGACCTTAGAAATCAATCAGTTGCCCTACTTTAATTTCTTAGAAATCAATCTGTGACGCTAGTTTGTCCCTTCTGTTGCAGAGTGATGGAGGATCCATCGGTCCCTGAAGGTGCCATCAAGAGCATTAAGCTTAGCCTATCCAGCGAGCATGAGATAGTAAGTTCTTCTTGTTGATTTTACTATTCATGCTGGCATGTAGAGATATATGCATGCTGAATTAAAAACATTGGCAATGTGATCTCTCACATTACTCATAATAAGGGAGTACAGTTGAGAGAACTGCTTCTGCATGCTGTCTAGATGATAATTCTTATTTTTGTTTCATCATTATCTGAAATCATTCAATGTGATTGGTATATGCTTTCGACAGTTGCAATAACTTTAAATTTGCAAGATAAATGGCCTGGGAGCACCCTATGGGCCTATGTGTTATAGATAATATATTAGTATTGAGTTCTGACATTTTTGTTTTCCTTTTGTGGACCATATAGGGACATTGTCAGTTGTTTAGTTAGCTAAGCTATAAATGTCGATTTCATGGACTGAATTAGTACTTGATGTTGCATGCTCCTCCATCCATATGGATTAATCTTTTATTTTTTTCATATATAATCATTTAATTAATGAGCTGTTTTACGCTGATTGGGTTAGTACTCGGAGTACTTAGCAGTACTTACATGTCTGATTTTTATTAGCCGTCAGATCTTGCGGGGAATTTTAATTGATTAAATTTAATATGTTAATTGCGATAAGGGCATAATGGTCCAGGGGGAAATATCTTTTCTTGAACCGATCACCTGAGGACCAGATCCATGTCTACTCGATCCAGTTCAGAATCCTCCTCCGATCTATTCGTCGCCGCTCGCCGCTCCTGACCTTCTCCGTCCTCGACCTGCCCGGCGAGAGGAGTAAATTCATCGTCCTCGTCCTCCACCCAACCAACCCCAGCCCCCCACGCCGTCACCGAAGAAGAAGAAGGCCGGATCTGCGCCGGCTGAATCGGCGGCGACCGCGGTGGGCGATCCCATCTCTTCGCGCGTACCATCCTTAAGGTATGAATTCGGCTTGGCATTCTGTTCGTTCTCTTGGCCGTTGCGCCCCTCCATCGTGCATGCAGTACAACCTCAACCCCACAAGATCCGGGTACTGACTAGAACAACGAATGGAAAGCTTCATCGTGGCATAGTTTCTCTTGAGCTAATCGCATCATGTTTGTTTAAGTAAGATGTTGACGTTTGAGATGAGATATACTAAAGGAAGATGAGATACTGGTTCCATAGTTCACTTAATTTAGTTTATTAAAGTCATCATCACTTTAGGTTTGCATAGCGCATGAAATATAGTTTAAAGGAAGATGAGATACTACTTGTTGGACGTTGATGATTGGTTTCCCTCACATGTCAAACCAGCAAAGTCTTTTCCATGCACTTGTCTTTGCCTATGAGCTATTTTACACCTGCAACATTGATAAACAGAAAGATGTTGATGATTGGTTTCCCTCACATGTCATATGCAGGAAGACATGGCGTATGCAAGTGATGAGAGTATGTTCGAGTATGTAAATGTTGTCAGCAAGATGTTTGATAGTGAGGCTGAAGGCTATGAATTCTACAACAAATATGCTCTTGAAAAAGGTTTTAGTGTGAGGAAAAGCTACGTTGAGTGGGATGGATCCAACAAATACATAATTTTAAGGAATATTGTGTGTAGTCGTCAAGGGTTTCGCGAAGATAAGCACATGAAAAGAAAGATGGAAGATAGAAAGAGGAGGCCATGAAGTTTTACTCGTGTTGGGTGTAATGCTAAATTGGTCATTACGAGACAGGAGGAAACCGGTGGTGGTTTGTCAAGGATTTCATTGATGAGAACAGCCATCCTCTAGCCCCACGAGATCTTTCTTGTCTGCTGCGTTCGCACAGACGATTTAGCGATGAGCAGAAAGCGGATATTGCAGACATGGAAAAATGTGGGATCCGTAAATACCGTATTATGGATATTTTGTGCTTTCAATGCGGTGGATTTGATAAGGTTGGATGCATAAAGAGGGACGTTTACAATTTCTGCCATGCTAATAAGCAGGAGACAATCAGTGTCGGTGATGCTAAAACGGTGATCATGCACATGATGGCGAGGCGAGAGCGAGATGTGGATTTTTTCTTCAAGTACTTGGTAGACGAGCATGGCCATCTGAAGGGACTGTTCTGGGCTGATAGTCAATTGCGACTTGACTACGAGGCTTTTGGAGACGTCATTGTTTTTGATAGCACATACAAAACCAACAAATACAATCTGCCATTCGTGCCTTTTGTTGGGTTGAATCACCACCGCAGCACTGTTATATTTGGCTGTGGTATAATTTCTCATGAAACAAGCCAGGCATACGAGTGGATGTTGCGGACCTTTTCTGATTGCATGGCACAGAAGCATCTGATATCTATGATCACAGATGGGGACCTTGCAATGCAGAGAGCAATAAGGGTGGTCTGGCCAGACTCAAACCATAGACTATGTATATGGCACATTCAGTAGAACATTGTATGCCATCTGCATGATGATGACGTAAAGGAGGAATTCAGATCTTTCATTTATGATACTTCTTCCATTGAAGAGCATGAGATAAAATGGATACAATTCTTACAACGGAATAAAGTAACCAGTGAGGAGTCTTGGCTGCATCAGATGTATCAGATGAGAAAGTTGTGGTGTGCTCCATATCTTGAGGGGCGTTGTTTCCTAGGATTGAGCAGCAATCAAAGGAGTGAGAGCTTGAACTCTATGCTACATATGCATCTTGAGGGTAAGATGTCGTTGTTTGAAATGCTAGAGCACTATGAGCATTGCCTTGCGTCGCGACGGATTAACGAAGCTCTCCATGACGTCGAAGCCTTGCAGTCCGTTCCATTTATAGAGGAAAATGCTTCGCCACTTGAGAAACACGCCGCAACAATTTTCACACCTAGGGTCTTTAAGATGGTCTTATGGAGCATAGATGCTGTCAGCAAATGTCAGATTAGAGAGATACTAGATGGATCCGAAGATTCCACTTATGTTTTGTCCAAGCAGGAAAGAATGGATAAAAAGTTTGGAGTGCGCATTGAAGAGCAAGGAGGTCTTTTGCACAGGGTGAGTTGTTCTTGCCGTAAGCTAGAATGCGCAGGCACACCATGTTCCCACATTTTTTACATATTGGGGATTTTAAAACAAACAATTCTGCCTGGTTGTTGCGTTCCCAGTAGGTGGACTATGAATGCAAAATGTGCATTCGCTAAGCCTCCAGAGGTACCGCGAGTTCCGGAATTGTAGTCACGCCGCAAGTTTCCAGGCATGCCACTCTGATGAGGACTATCACCGTCTAAAGATGCTTTTGCAAGCACAACATCATGGCAAGCAATCAAGTTTTGAACTAGCTGACAGCAAGGAGTCAACTAATGCTCAGCATAACAGCATTAGGTTTGGCCCGTTGATGCCGCACTCACAGAAAGTTGATAAGGTTCTGGATCCCGTGCATGTGCCAGGACGAGGTGCACCGAAGAAAAGGCTGCAGGCAAAGACAAGGAAGTCAAGATCACAGAATATCTGTGGCTATTGCAAGAAACCAGGTCACAATCGACGTAAATGCGCTAAATTGCTAGAGGTACGAAATATGTTCATATTTTTTTTGCATGTGTTTTACTCATAATTGATGTCCATGTGATTTATTCTATTCTTCTGTGTAGGATCTCGAGGCTGAACTGTGATATCTACATACAGCATGAACCGATGGTGAGCCAGAGAAAGTCGTGTGCCATTCAGCTTTGTGTGACGTGGTCTTTACATTCTATTTCATCGTGACAGTAATTTAGTGAAGTGCGGTTGTACTGCCATGTTACTGTATTAGTTCGACATCTTTCGTTTCCACTTTCTGTGTGTATCATGTGATGTCCAACTTTAAGAATGATGATGTATTTCGACAAATTGGGCACTATGATTCTTCACCCTTACTATGGTTGTCATGCATATTCATAATCATCATGCATATTCTTCATTTACAGAGCAATAATGACTGACGTATTTTTTAAATAAGCGGGGCCCACTCAGGTGTGCTTGGAAATCTTTGAAAAACCTCCATGCACGTTCATCTTTGCTGCATGCAAATCGGGCGGCAGCCGCTGTGCCAGTAGCT
>NC_041391.1:77804503-77837911 GCF_002162155.2 Triticum dicoccoides
GAAGAGATCATGTGTCCCAAAACTAAGGTGATTTGGAGGTGGTCAAAAAAATGCCCGCATTCCCGGAGGGACCATTTAACTTAAGCCATTTTTTTAAAAAACGTGAATTTTTCCACCACCTCCAAATCACCCAAATTTTCTTGTACATGGTCACCCACATGTGCAAAACATGTGTATGCAAGAAAATTTTGAAAAAAATTATTTTACAATGCCCCCTTGAGGCATAGACCGATGTTTTCAGCAGTCAGTCTAGAGGGCATTATAAATTCAAAAAAAAATTAAAAAATACAAAAACTTGGAAACCTAGTCTTGTTTGTGGAAGAGATCATGTGTGCCAAAACTGAGGTGATTTGGAGGTGGTTGGAAAAATGCACATTTCTGATATTTTCACAGGTTACAAAATATATTATTGGACAGAATATAGACAGCAC
This sequence comes from Triticum dicoccoides, assembly GCF_002162155.2. NCBI lineage: Eukaryota > Viridiplantae > Streptophyta > Magnoliopsida > Poales > Poaceae > Triticum > Triticum dicoccoides. Next base: position 77,804,935 of record NC_041391.1, read on the forward strand.
CACACAGCAACAGCACATTCATCCAATACAATAGAAGATAGCTCTCCGAATACAATTCATCATATTAGTCTCTGAATTCAAAAGACCGAACAAAGATAGAACATTACAAGTCTCGAGACCGCGAGTAGCGAGTTTGTCTTCATATTACAAGTCGATATCGATAATCTAAACTACCATCACAAAGAAGAGAGTTGTGGTCATCACGATGAGTATCATCGTGATGAAACTAGTCTTCATCCGGTTCCTCCAACGCTCCCTCCTCTCTCCCGCTAGATAGCGGGCGTATCTAGATACCGCCTCCGCCCTAGTGGTGTACCCTTTGTAACTGTTACCGCTGAAACGGTGAACCTGTCTCCGACACTCCTCCCAGTCGTCGTAGACTCCGGGAACCTTACCATTGTACATGACATACGACGGCATCTCTATGCACAAGCCAAACAACAGACAATACATAAGCAATAAATAAGTATGGAACAGAAGGATCGGAAGAGAAAAGCAAGACATTAATAGCACAATTCATGGTCCTAGTAATAAACAGCATCTATTACATCTAAGTTTAACGACTGTCCAAACCAAAGAGACATACAATTCATTAAAGTTTAATTACAACATGAGCCAATCAATGTTTCAGAACTACACATAGCATCACTACTTTCGACTCGACTCATGGGACCAGAATGTGGATGAAGTCGCCGTCTGTCCTGATGGTCATGAAATCGCGGGCGTTGTTAGCCTGCATTTGTAGCGTTGTGTCTATCTCACTGCACAGAACACGAAATGTTAGAAGAAATAAAGAACGATCGATGGATGCATTTTTTGCTATTTTGGCTGATGTTGTTTTGGTGCTGTTTTCGTGCCATTTAGGATGGCTGCAGTGACTTTTTGGTGCCATTTTTGATCTCTTAATATGGTTGCAGTGAGAGCAAAATATGGCTGTTATTTTTTTTGTTTCAGAAACAGGACAAACCAAAGGGCCCATGTCTCCCCTCCAGATTTTTCGAGGGCCAAAGGGCAGGACGTTTGAGTTTTCGAGGCAACTCCCCATGCCTCCCTTCCACTGGCAACTCCCCACGACTCCCCTCCACTGGCAACTCCCCACGACGCAGGGAACTCCCCTCCTATTCCATTGCCGCTCAATCTTCCTCCCTCTGCCTCCCTCCTCATTCCATTGCCGCTCCATCTTCCTCCCTCTGCCTCCACCATCAAGCAACTCCCCTCTTCCTCCACCATCGCTGGCCAGGAGGGCAATGGCGGAGGAATCGTGGAGCAACTCCCCTCCGTCTGCCAAGAGAATGGCGGAGGCATCGTGGAGCAACTCCCCTCCGTCTGCCAAGCATCACCAAGGTGAGGCATCTGGCAAGGAGCCGCTGGTGGTCGACGACGATGTTTCGGTCCCCCGGCAGAAGCAGGACTACACCGTGCCGCTCATGGTTGATATCCACCTGAAGAAGGAGAAGCTGGATGTCGTATGCACCAGCAATCCAGACGAAGCCGACAAGAGGATCCGCGAGATCAGGAGGAGGCTCGGCGGCATGCTTTCTCGGTCGATCGCCGTTGATGTCGAGTATACGAGGGAAGATGAACCTCCGCAAAAGGCTGCAGTTCTACAGTTATGCGTGGAGGATCTCGTCCTGGTATACCACATCACCGCGGCAACCAAATGGTAAAAACATCCAGTTCTAAAGTTTCTGAAGTTCTGACGTTTCTGTCTAATTAGTAGTTTCTGAAGTTTCTGAAGTAGACGCAATAGTTCTGTAGTTCTGAAGTAGATGCAATACTAGTTCTGAAGTTCTGAAGTTTCTGTCTAATTAGTAGTTTCTGTAGTTTCTGAAGTTTCTGAAGTAGATGCAATAGTTCTGAAGTTCTGAAGTAGATGCAATACTAGTTTTGAAGTTCTGAAGTTTCTGTCTAATTAGTAGTTTCTGAAGTTTCTCAAGTAGATGCAATAGTTCTGAAGTTTCTGAAGTTTCTCAAGTAGATGCAATAGTTCTGAAGTTCTAAAGTAGATGCAATACTAGTTCTGAAGTTCTGGAGTAGATGCAATACTAGTTCTGAATTTTATGTCTAATTAGTAGTTTCTGAAGTTTTTGAAGTAGATGAATTTGATGCACCAGATTAATTTGATGCAGGCCCAAGGAACTCCGCCCGCTCCTGCAGGAGAAGAAGCTATACACCTTTGTTGGCTTCTCCATTGGAGGTGACAAGGAGAAGCTGAAATTGTCTGGTTTGGAGATCAACCCCGACAAGTACGTCGACATGCAGCGCAAATGGAGAGTTCCAAAAAATGGAAAGAAGTGGCAGGCTTTGGCTGAGTTTGCAGCCAGCCTCATCCACCCATCATACAAGGAAATGAAGAAGAAGATCAATAAGGAATTCGACCACAAACTATGGGGGGACAGCCCACTGCCAAACAACCTCATCGAGTACGCAGCGAAAGATGCGTACGTCACCTACGAGGCATGGAAGAAAATCGAAATCGTCAAAGAAGGTTTGGAGTACTGGCAAGAGGCGGAGGATCATTGGGATGACCCCTACTACTAGGGATATTGAGTTGTTTGTGGTATTATGTGTCTCAGTTTGCAGTTATGTGGTTGAACAAGTTTGCTTTTGTAATGCTGAACAAGTTAGCTTTTGTTATGTTGAACAAGTTTGCTTTTGTAATGATGAACAAGTTTGCTTTTGTTATGTAGTTATGTGATTGTTATGATGCTGGTGCAGAACACTTATGGTTGTGATGTGATGCAAAATCCTTTAACTTTTGGTGATCATTTAGTTCAAGATTTGGTCAGATCGTACATAATGTTGTCTAGAAGTTTTTGTGATCATTTAGTAGTTTTTTTATACAGAAGCCTTTCACTATAACTGAAAAAGCTGAAGTTCTCAGCATGAAGAATCACACAACATAGCACCTACATTATGATGATACACTATCAACTGCAGACCTGAATGCATCCAATTCGTCCTTTCCCAAGCAGTGATGGTAACTGAAAGTATAACAACTAAAATGCAGCTCTACTGTATGTGTCCAATAGTGCCATCATAATAGAACTTTGAAAAGTCCTGTATTATACAATAGGAAGCATCACAAGTTTCAGATGGTTTTCTAGCAAGAATTTTCCAGAAAAGTGGATTGGTGGCACAAAATTGCTACACTCAGTCGATCTACCTAGCATTATCAGCATGGATACCATTGAGACGTCAACAGAAACTGGGGTACCTGCGCTGTCCTGCGGTGGTTGAGGAGATGGATCCGGCCGATCCCGTTGGGGGGCGCGGGGGCGGCGGGGGTGGAGTCGCCGACGGCGTGCAGGGGCGGCGGACAGAGGGGGACGAGTGGGGGATCTGGCGATGGAGGGAGGGAGGCCACAGCGCGAGGGGAATAGGTGGAGTGGGGGGAGGGTTCTAATGGCCTACTTTGGATGGGCCTAATTCGGATGGGCCGTCTCGTTGTCTGCGCCTGAGGCATGCATGCATGGGAATGGCGGCGACGTGGGTTTGCATGCGCGGGTGGCGGACGTGAACTTTATCTATCCGAAATATGTTATGATTTCTACCTGAAAACAAGCTCGCGTGCAACGCTCTCCCGTGCGACGCACGCCTCTCGCGTGATACGCGATTCCGATGCGACTGCGTGCCAAGTTTTATAGATGGAAACTTCTTTAGACACAATGCCATCTCAAAAACAACTCAGAAACAACTGTATGATTGATCATAAAACACATGCATTGTTGTTCAAAGAACTGTATCATGAATAAATTGTACCATAATTGTGAACATAGTGTGAAACAGAAAACAAAAGGTTTGCTTGCAACTAAATAATCCTGGTTTGAAGCTTAAACTGGTTGAAAAACAATTGAGCCTACTCCATATTGTCTTCCTCACTACCAAAATCCAGTGACCTCTTGCGTTGCGTCGTTGGAGATTGCGTCGGGCTTGGCGACGACCCATGTGCTTCAATCTTTTTCTCTTTAACATCAATGTAACCATACAACTTAAGTTGTTCTTGGTCTTTCTCTGCCAACTCTCTAGCAAGACCCTCCATTTCTTGGATTCTCACTTCCTGTAGAAAACCATAGGAATTGTATTAGGAAGAACTCAAAAAAGACGTAGCCATAAACTAGATGCATGCAACATGTAAAATTTGAACCTCGGAATCAATGTCATCCTCGGGAAAACAACCCGTAGTTCTATTGTACACAATGTACATGTGACATGTCTTGCTGCCATTCAGATCAGAAAGCATTTTTTGTACATCATCTGGTCCTGCAATCAAGAACATTCCTTCTGGCAGCTTGCGCGCAGACCCGGGTAAGAAGTAGTACAGTTCTACTCCCAGTTTGCAACCAAAACTATCTCTCATTTCACTCATAATGAGATTGTAGGTCACTTTGGCGGGTTCAAAAATTCTGACTTCTGCCGGGTGTTCATCAAAGTATGCTCTCGGGACATGTGACATCTCATCATCCCTACTAACAAAAAATTCCATGACCAGCACCTAGTATCTCACATCAGAGTTAATACATTCAATGAGTAAAGGGCCAAACATAACTTTTATGTGCATAGCAACATTGCGGCGTTGTTACCTGCTTTTGTGGAATGTATCCTTCATGTGGAGTGACTGGGGATTGTGTCATCTCAAACCTTCTCACCTTATTATGTTGAATGTATCCTTCATGTGGTGTGACTGGGGACTCTTCCATCACAGGTTTCTTATCCTGCGTATGAAACGTCGATAGTGGGTTTACACACAAGTTTTGAAAGGTCATACCATATCTTGGGTATGCATCGTTGCGAGGTACTTACAAGGGGAGAATTAACGATATGTTGTTGGGGTGGACTGATGTGGCATTGAACGGGTGACTCTATTGCAATGTCTCGAGTGAATGGCGACTGTGCCATCTCATGATGCTTAGCCTACATACAATCGCTGACATAAGGTTGCCACAAATTGAAGATGTTTGTATCATAGAATACGTAGGTCCTTAATATATAGAATCGGTGTGAGATACTTACAGGGGGAGAATAATTGAAGACATCTTGTCGGGGTGGCCGTGAGATCGCACGGTCTTCTAACATATGTCCTTCCAAGCAGACCTTCTCCAGCATGGCCTTATAATCCATGTCTGACCGCTCCTGTACCAGCTTACTGTCCATATCCGCACGTGCCTGCAACAAATAGGCATCCATCTTGACTTGCTCTGTCTGTATAATACTGTCCACAAGCTTCCGGTCCTTCTGCAACGTTTCATGCATTTCCTTGTAGCCTAAGAAAACTTTTTTTCCATGTACTCATGGTCCCTCTTATACTTTTCTTCAATCTCAAGACGCATCTTCGCCATCTTAAGGGAAAACTCCTGACGCTCCTCCTTTATCATCCTGTCCACGTATGAATGTTCTTTTTTCAGTTTCTTATCTACCTCAGCGCGATCCTTTTGCACCTTCAAGTCGATCTCCCGACGCGCTTCATGCAAAGACTTGTCGTACTCCGCATGGTTGTTATACGCCTCTGAGACCATGGTCCCTACAGCAACACATATACCCATAGTATGAAAACTGTATCCACACCCTCATCCACCTAATTCGAAACAATACGACCGTGAAAAAATATTCATAATCAGTTCGTACGATCAACTAGTACAAACTATCAATCAAAAAGCTCTTGCATGACATCCTGTACTCGAATCACACCAGAACTACTCAACTATGGCAAAAGTTGAATTTTCTAATCTCTTCGGAAATTACTTGTTGGTCGAATCAATGGAAAAAATAATCAACACTGCAATCGAAGATGAGAGAAGCCGTGGAAGAGACCTTTTTAATCCGGCGTCGGCGTGGTCGCTTGAGAAGCGATGGCGCGATCCCGGCGATGGCTATGTGAGGAGAAACAAGGTAGATGGGGGTGGTTAGGATAGGGTAGATATGCGGTAGAATGGGAAGGTATATATCCGTGATTGTAGGGTTAATTAGTTATTTTGAAGTAATGCGCTTCGATGCAAGTTTTTTTTAACGAGCGCGATCTTTTCGGGGCTTCCAAAACATGTGCACTGACCGCGGGTCGAACCACATATCACACAAGCCCGAGCCATCGCCGTGCCCGTGCCAACCCGCCGCCCACCATTCTAACTTATTGTTCTCTAAAAAAGGAAGAGCAATAAATTCAGTCCAAGAATTTCCAGATATAATTGTCAACCCATTTTCGTTGGTAATTACGAGATATGCTTGGCGCAATTAGTGGCTAACTGGGTTTTTTTTGAGGAATAGTAGCAACTTGGTTTGATACATGCCAAACGTTACGTTCAGATTAGTTGCATTATTTCTTTCATTTTTTACCAAAAAAATCTATACAAAGTGTTAATTGGCCAATGTGAACAATGTGGCATGAAGGTTGTCGGCCCAGCCAGTGGATGGAATGGATGGTACATGTACACGCAAGTACGATCTCTGACACACGCATTTCATCTGGTTCAGTGGATGCATGCATGCTCTATGTGGCACGAAGTTTGTCGGCCGAGCCAGTCGACGGACCAGATCGATGCTACAGGAGGGACTCCGTTGTAGACCAACGCTCCATCAATGTCCGGTGTGTGCGCTACGTCCACCGTAAGACAAACATAGTTCCGTCAACCCTAAAACCCTTAAACCCTAAACCCTGATAACCCTAAACCCCCCCTCCCACTAAACCGTAAAAACATTCAAATTTTTGCCCCACATGGAAACCATTATGCATGCATTCTCTATGTGGTCTCATGGGATGCCATGAAAGATTTTTGGGATTATACACGCAAGTACGATCTCTGACACGCGCATTTCCGGCATAGCATATCAACACCCCGAAAGCACTAGCTAGGTTCCTCACCTGTATGAAACCAACCAAACATCGATCCGGTCCAGTGGATGGATGCATGCCCTATGTGGCATGAAGTTTGTCGGCCGAGCCAGTCAACGGACCGGATCGATGGTACCAGAGGGAATCCATTGTAGACCAACGCTCCATCAATGTCCGGTGTGTGTGCTACATCCACCGTAAGACAAACATAGTTCCGTCAACCCTAAAACCCTTAAACCCTAAACCCTGATAACCCTAAACCCTCCCTCCCACTAAACCGTAAAAACATTCAAATTTTTGCCCCACATGGAAACCATTATGCATGCATTCTCTATGTGGTCTCATGGGATGCCATGAAAGATTTTTGGGATTATACACGCAAGTACGATCTCTGACACGCGCATTTCCGGCCTAGCATGTCAACACCCCGAAAGCACTAGCTGAGTTCCTCACCTGTATGAAACCAACCAAACATCGATCCGGTCCAGTGGATGGATGCATGCTCTATGTGGCACGAAGTTTGTCGGCCGAGCCAGTCAACGGACCGGATCAATGGTACCGGAGGGAATCCATTGTAGACCAACGCTCCATCAATGTCCGGTGTGTGTGCTACGTCCACCGTAAGACAAACATAGTTCCGTCAACCCTAAAACCCTTAAACCCTAAACCCTGATAACCCTAAACCCCCCCTCCCACTAAACAGTAAAAACATTGAAATTTTTGCCCCACATGGAAACCATTATGCATGCATTCTCTATGTGGTCTCATGGGATGCCATGAAAGATTTTCGGGATTATACACGCAAGTACGATCTCTGACACGCGCATTTCCGGCCTAGCATGTCAACACCCCGAAAGCACTAGCTGGGTTCCTCACCTGTATGAAACCAACCAAACATCGATCCGGTCCAGTGGATGGATGCATGCTCTATGTGGCACGAAGTTTGTCGGCCGAGCCAGTCAACGGACCGGATCGATGGTACCGGAGGGAATCCATTGTAGACCAACGCTCCATCAATGTCCGGTGTGTGTGCTACGTCCACGGTAAGACAAACATAGTTCCGTCAACCCTAAAACCCTTAAACCATAAACCCTGATAACCCTAAACCAACCCTCCCACTAAACCGTAAAAACATTCAAATTTTTGCCCCACATGGAAACCATTATGCATGCATTCTCTATGTGGTCTCATGGGATCCCATGAAAGATTTTCGGGATTATACACGCAAGTACGATCTCTGACACGCGCATTTCCGGCCTAGCATGTCAACACCCCGAAAGCACTAGCTGGGTTCCTCACCTGTATGAAACCAACCAAACATCGATCCGGTCCAGTGGATGGATGCATGCTCTATGTGGCACGAAGTTTGTCGGCCGAGCCAGTCAACGGACCAGATCAATGGTACCGGAGGGAATCCATTGTAGACCAACGCTCCATCAATGTCCGGTGTGTGTGCTACGTCCACCGTAAGACAAACATAGTTCTGTCAACCCTAAAACCCTTAAACCCTAAACCCTGATAACCCTAAACCCCCCCTCCCACTAAACCGTAAAAACATTCAAATTTTTGCCCCACATGGAAACCATTATGCATGCATTTTCTATGTGGTCTCATGGGATGCCATGAAAGATTTTCGGGATTATACACGCAAGTACGATCTCTGACACGCGCATTTCGGGCCTAGCATGTCAACACCCCGAAAGCACTAGCTGGGTTCCTCACCTGTATGAAACCAACCAAACATCAATCCGGTCCAGTGGATGGATGCATGCCCTATGTGGCATGAAGTTTGTCGGCCGAGCCAGTCAACGGACCGGATCGATGGTACCAGAGGGAATCCATTGTAGACCAACGCTCCATCAATGTCCGGTGTGTGTGCTACGTCCACCGTAAGACAAACATAGTTCCGTCAACCCTAAAACCCTTAAACCCTAAACCCTGATAACCCTAAACCCTCCCTCCCACTAAACCGTAAAAACATTCAAATTTTTGCCCCACATGGAAACCATTATGCATGCATTCTCTATGTGGTCTCATGGGATGCCATGAAAGATTTTCGGGATTATACACGCAAGTACGATCTCTGACACGCGCATTTCCGGCCTAGCATGTCAACACCCCGAAAGCACTAGCTGGGTTCCTCACCTGTATGAAACCAACCAAACATCAATCCGGTCCAGTGGATGGATGCATGCTCTATGTGGCACGAAGTTTGTCGGCCGAGCCAGTCAACGGACCGGATCAATGGTACCGGAGGGAATCCATTGTAGACCAACGCTCCATCAATGTCCGGTGTGTGTGCTACGTCCACCGTAAGACAAACATAGTTCCGTCAACCCTAAAACCCTTAAACCCTAAACCCTGATAACCCTAAACCCCCCCTCCCACTAAACCGTAAAAACATTGAAATTTTTGCCCCACATGGAAACCATTATGCATGCATTCTCTATGTGGTCTCATGGGATGCCATGAAAGATTTTCGGGATTATACACGCAAGTACGATCTCTGACACGCGCATTTCCGGCCTAGCATGTCAACACCCCGAAAGCACTAGCTGGGTTCGTCACCTGTATGAAACCAACCAAACATCGATCCGGTCCAGTGGATCGATGCATGCTCTATGTGGCACGAAGTTTGTCGGCCGAGCCAGTCAACGGACCGGATCGATGGTACCGGAGGGAATCCATTGTAGACCAACGCTCCATCAATGTCCGGTGTGTGTGCTACGTCCACGGTAAGACAAACATAGTTCCGTCAACCCTAAAACCCTTAAACCCTAAACCCTGATAACCCTAAACCAACCCTCCCACTAAACCGTAAAAACATTCAAATTTTTGCCCCACATGGAAACCATTATGCATGCATTCTCTATGTGGTCTCATGGGATGCCATGAAAGATTTTCGGGATTATACACGCAAGTACGATCTCTGACACGCGCATTTCCGGCCTAGCATGTCAACACCCCGAAAGCACTAGCTGGGTTCCTCACCTGTATGAAACCAACCAAACATCGATCCGGTCCAGTGGATGGATGCATGCTCTATGTGGCACGAAGTTTGTCGGCCGAGCCAGTCAGCGGACCAGATCAATGGTACCGGAGGGAATCCATTGTAGACCAACGCTCCATCAATGTCCGGTGTGTGTGCTACGTCCACCGTAAGACAAACATAGTTCCGTCAACCCTAAAACCCTTAAACCCTAAACCCTGATAACCCTAAACCCCCCCTCCCACTAAACCGTAAAAACATTCAAATTTTTGCCCCACATGGAAACCATTATGCATGCATTTTCTATGTGGTCTCATGGGATGCCATGAAAGATTTTCGGGATTATACACGCAAGTACAATCTCTGACACGCGCATTTCGGGCCTAGCATGTCAACACCCCGAAAGCACTAGCTGGGTTCCTCACCTGTATGAAACCAACCAAACATCAATCCGGTCCAGTGGATGGATGCAAGCTCTATGTGGCACGAAGTTTGTCGGCCGAGCCAGTCAACGGACCGGATCGATGGTACCGGAGGGAATCCATTATAGACCAACGCTCCATCAATGTCCGGTGTGTGTGCTACGTCCACCGTAAGACAAACATAGTTCCGTCAACCCTAAAACCCTTAAACCCTAAACCCTGATAACCCTAAACCCCCCCTCCCACTAAACCGTAAAAACATTCAAATTTTTGCCCCACATGGAAACCATTATGCATGCATTCTCTATGTGGTCTCATGGGATGCCATGAAAGATTTTCGGGATTATACACGCAAGTACGATCTCTGACACGCGCATTTCCGGCCTAGCATGTCAACACCCCGAAAGCACTAGCTGGGTTCCTCACCTGTATGAAACCAACCAAACATCGATCCGGTCCAGTGGATGGATGCATGCTCTATGTGGCACGAAGTTTGTCGGTCGAGCCAGTCAACGGACCAGATCAATGGTACCGGAGGGAATCCATTGTAGACCAACGCTCCATCAATGTCCGGTGTGTGTGCTACGTCCACCGTAAGACAAACATAGTTCCGTCAACCCTAAAACCCTTAAACCCTAAACCCTGATAACCCTAAACCCCCCCCCTCCCACTAAACCGTAAAAACATTCAAATTTTTGCCCCACATGGAAACCATTATGCATGCATTCTCTATGTGGTCTCATGGGATGCCATGAAAGATTTTCGGGATTATACACGCAAGTACGATCTCTGACACGCGCATTTCCGGCCTAGCATGTCAACACCCCGAAAGCACTAGCTGGGTTCCTCACCTGTATGAAACCAACCAAACATCGATCTGGTCTAGTGGATGGATGCATGCTCTATGTGGCACGAAGTTTGTCGGCCGAGCCAGTCAACGGACCGGATCGATGGTACCGGAGGGAATCCATTGTAGACCAACACTCCATCAATGTCCGGTGTGTGTGCTACGTCCACGGTAAGACAAACATAGTTCCGTCAACCCTAAAACCCTTAAACCCTAAACCCTAATAACCCTAAACCCCCCCCCCACTAAACCGTATAAACATTCAAAATTTTGCCCAACATGGAAACCATTATGCATTCGTTCTCTATGTGGTCATGGGATGCCATTAAGAAAGTTTGGGATCATTACTACATATACATGCAAGTACGTTCTCTGACACACGCATTTCCGGGCTTGCATGTAAACACTCAACCCTAAACCCTGATAACCCTAACACCTGATAACCCTAAACCCCTAAACCCCTAAACCCTAATAACCCTAAACCCCTAAACCCTAAACCCGTAAACCCCACACCGAGTTCACAAGATTTTCTTATTTCTTTATATCATTTATCCAAATCTCACATAACTCACGTGGCCCACCCCTCCCTAAATCCCGCGATTACAGCTCCGCATTCTAACCACCCGGGCCGTCCGCACCTCCCACGACCGCTACAAGATCAGATCGGAGATGCCGGTCGCCCACGGAATACAGGAGTCGGCGGCCACCACTCGCCGCCCACCGCCAACGTGATCTGAGGGCTCGGACGTCAGTGTTCTTCTCGCCGCCTCCTCCTCGTGTGAACGCGCCGTTTTTCCTTTGCGCCGTCGACCGTGCTATACCGGCACTTATAGTTTCCGACGCACTAACCGCCGCCATCTACTCGGTGGCACCATCTCCGAGATAAGGTATTAGCTGATCGTAACTCTTTATAATCGTTGTCCGCCGATGCTTTAGTTGTTGAACCCTCATAGGTTTTGCACCCAAATAGGTTCTGTGCTTAAACCATAAGTGGATCATATGTTAAATGACCCAGTTAATTTTGTTAAAATTAATTCTCTGCTAATTTTGTTATACATTTTCCAATTTTGTTCAGATTAATTGAGCCTGCTTTTATCATTGCATACGAGGCAGCAATGTCAGTTTCAGACGAACATTAATAATGGAGAAAAGCCCATCTCCGAAACTACCGATGCGTTAAGTAATTGACTATTTGTGTACAATCGTTTCATACACATAATTCATGTGTACTCAGTTTTATTTAATGGAATGTAACAGGAACTCGCCAGAAAGCATGGTCATATGGAGTTAGTATGCTCACAGACAAGGTTCGGAAACACCATGAAACTGTTGTCAGAAGACCACAAAAAGTACATCATATCAGAAACCAGTCTTGGCGGACTAACCCAGATGCATGAAGTGACTCTACGTCGCATAATGTTGGTTAGACTAGCCAAGAGCATAGATATGGACACGAAATCCATTACCATCGGTAAAACGCCAATTCCTATAACAAAAGAGGACGTGCAAGGTATATTTGGCATTCCGATAGAAGGGAAGGATATAGAGCAACATCTGGAAAATCAAACTGACACAGAATTGTTTACCGCCTATGCAAACAATGGGCAAATTTTGATTTCTGACCTTGAAACGGCGATCCGAGCTTCCAAAGCCCCAGACGGGGATTTCCTGAGACGGTTCATTCTGTACGCAATTGGTACTGTTCTAGCACCAACAGCACAACATTATGTGGACTTGAAATATCTCAACCTTGTTACAGATCTTGAAAACCTTCGAAAATTTAACTGGGGATGTTTCACACTTAATAACTTCTTCAAGTCCGTTCACAAGTTTAGAAATTGAGATCACGTAAATATACAAGGAAATCTAATTCTGCTCCAGGTTAGTGCTAGATCACTACTTAATGTCCTTTAATTATTGTTCTGTTGCATATCTGTATGGTGATGAACTAATTTATTGTGTAGTATTGGTACTGGGAGCACGTGCGTAGTGGCCGATTAATGTATGCTTCTAGACCCCCTCCATTGATCGCACGATGGGACGAAATGATGGCTACTATAAGAAGTGATGCTTACGAGAAAGGAGGTCTTCATAACGGGCTGGTACCTATCTACAATTGAACTTTCTATATCCGATTTTTTATTTGGTACTAATGGTTCATTATATTTAAAAAAAATAGGATGTCATGGAAATTTGTGCTCCTCAACGACCGTCCGAGAATTCTAATAATTTTCCAAGAAAAAAAGATGAACATGTGCATCAACATGATTCGTATCAAGCACCATCACAAGGACAGCAATTTAGTAGCCAGCAAGTGTGTACTCCAAAGACTATTTGTTTTTGCAATATCACAAATAGGTGTCATGGAACCTCATTCATTTAGCTATTGTTATCAACGGGGTTTTATTTTGTTTACACAGATTGAAATGGTAGTTGAAGTCATGAATGCACGCATTGCTGATCATGAAAAGAAGGTAGGCAGGAAGTTAATGGAAATTGAGCACAGATTTGATGTCAAATACCAGACTCTAGGTGAAGACTTGATCGACATGAAGACTAAAACTGGCACTAATCCTAGGTTGTCGAAGGCCGAGGACGAAATTAAAGACTTAAGGAGGGAACTCCATGTATGTCATACTGTGCATTTTGTATTTTTTATGAATATGTTCCTTCATGTTCATTATTGTTTGCATTGTTACAGGACTTAAAATACGAATTTACAAGGAACCGACAATCAGTGTCACAGAAAGGAGGCGTGCAGGTGATCAATATGGCCCAACATGTTAATATCTAAAAGTAACAAACTAATGATGAACTACCTTTGTTCATTGTAGGATCAAGTCAATGTGTGCAATTCATCCCTAACAGGAACTCCTAGGGCTAGCCAAGTCACGACAGGGACTTCAAGTACACCAAGTGCAAGACATGTGACGGAAAACAATGAGGAGCCACAATTAACTCTGATGAAGCCTGTCTTTGGTAATGATTACAAGTTCACGCATGAGGACATAGAGACAGCCGTTTACATCCGCGGAACATACGACCCTGTTGAAATAGCTAGAATCGGAGACATTACCCTCACAGCAGAAAATCTGAAGCGAAATTTGGACGACAAATAGATTTATGGTGATGTAAGCCCATTATACTCTATTCTACATCACTACTGCAATAACTGTCTTATTATTGTATGATTGAAAATTTGGCAGGTTATTCTGGCATATGCTAGCATTAGCCAAATTGAGAATGATACTACCTCAATCATATCCCATCAAGAAACAGAAAAGCTGTTACAAATGAAGGGGGTGGTTCTTGTTGGACGTGCAGCCTCATGGTTAGCTCGTGTAGCAAGAAAATTTGTAGGGCGCCGAAAGGTACACGTTTTCCACACTTTCATAGTTTACGTACACGACAACTTTCGGTTCTCAACCCAACCCGAATTTTACTGCAGGTGCATGTCCCACTGAATGTACACCAAAACCATTGGATGCTAATGATGTTTAATTTTGACAAAAAAGAAATTCAGACTCTAAACTCCATGAATTATCATTGCGACAAGACCAAGGAAGATTCTCTTGTAAGTGTTCTCTTGCTGCCTCTTTTAATCCGCATGGAACATGAGCTCCCAAAGTACCGTAACCCTATGTATAACTCGTCGTACCCTAGGTGGACTCGATTCAGTTCTGCATTGATGAAGCTGTCAAGAAAGGGTTGATATCACCAGCTAAGAACATCAATTTTGCCGAATGGACCAAAAAACGCTATGAGAACATACCACAACAGACCGATGGGTACGCATGGCCTCATAAATTATTATTTGCGTACACGAATAAGATTACTGATCTTTAACTAAACATCGCAGGACTTCCTGTGCGGTTTGGACACTGCAGTACATGTTGTCATGGAACGGGGATGAAATGACCGATATTTTGAACCAGGTAATTGAATGCCTAATTTATACTTGTACTTTGTTTAGCTTGAAAGTTATGTTGACGTCATTGTCGGTTATCCAATATAGGCAAGGATAGATATTTTTAGGTGGAAAATATGTACAGCCTTACTGCATTCAGATTGCAATGCGCTTCGTCTCGAATCATATAAGTTCCCCATAACGGTTAGCGCTACATCAAGAATATATCATTTATTTCACAAGTCTCGTGATTAGAACTAACACAGCACTCTCTCTTAAACAGAAGGAAGTGTACGATGCCCAGCAAGCAGTTCTACCTGATGCTTCAGAAGAGGACGTACAATTAGTCAACAATCCTGATGGTTCGAACGAACCTGACACATCCAACTCCCAGAAGGATACCGGTGCACTCAACTCCCTCGAAAATGGTGCACCCAACTCCCCCAAAAGGAAGAGAGCACGTGGACGCCCGAGAAAGCAAGTCGATCCCGAGCAAACAGCAAAAACAAAGAGTCTTAAAGAACTAAAACATAAATTTGACAGCAAGACCATAGCCAACCAAGTCTCTTCGTTACCATCACGGTCACGCAGAGAGCATAAACCAACACCAGCTTTATTGATCCCATTCAAACACAAATAGGTAGCATCAATTGATCATTAATTGATACATGCTCATGCTCATGCTCTACTTTTAGCATCATTTGATACAAGTTTTATTTTTCTTATCAGAAAGTGGAAGTAGGTGCTTTTGGCAATCATGAGCATCGTCTACTTATTGCAATATCTAATGCATTGATACATTATCATGCCCATGCTCTACTTTTAGCATCATTTGATACACGTTGAGTTCTTATCAGAAAGTGGAAATAGGTACTTTTGGCAATCATGAGCATCCTCTACTTATTGCAATATCTAATGCATCATCAGTACAAAGCTTGATTTGGCAATAGGTGGAATCGGCAATCATTTGCATGCTTTAATTTTGTTAAAAATTAATGCATAGTTCAGTTGTATCTGCTCATAGATATGGCAGGAACATGCTGAGTTATACACTAAACATACTCATGCCAAGCTATAACTACCATAGTCATATTATTAGAGTTCCTAGCATGCATCACCATACGGCAGAATAACACAACAACCATAACATAGACCACCGTGCGATACTTGAGTTGGTAAGGCCTTGTACAATGCAAGGTGCTTAGGGGAGTTGCTTATAGAAATAAACCAGGCTTTTCTTAAGCACATGTGCTTATTTGTACAGGGTAGATGCATAACTAGGCGTCTCTCCTGTACAAATATGCACCGGTGCATCAGAAAAACCCTGTTTATTTTTCTAAGCACCACCCTAAGCATCTAGCATTGCACAAGGCTTAAACATGCATCACCAAAATATTATTAACAACTAGGAACACTAAACCAGAGTAGCAGCAAATTCTTAACATAAACGGCAGATCAACCACCGCTCAGCATAGGTTCAGACACACCATAGGACATCAGTTTTAGACTCCAACAACAAAGAAACATAGATAACATAAGAGGACACGGCGGTCCTGGGGCAGCATCAGCACTCTAGCAGCACATCACTTCTCTCCCTTCTTCAATGCATGTTGTACGGCTCATTGACTTTGACAATCTCAAGGAAGCGTGCGTAGGCAGCATGTTTAGCTAGAGTACTGGCACTACGATTCTTGCCATGTCCATTGCCAGTGCTGAAGGCATGCTGGATCATGCCATCTATGCCGCCACCGATCACCTTGCAACAGAAAGGGCACCCAATCTTGCCAAAGAAACGGTACTTGATCTTTCCAGCAATCAGATGCCTCAGGGTGTACCGGCTCTTGCTGTGCCTGCTGTCCATGCTGTAGTCCACGTCGTCGTCATCCTCCTGTCAATTAGTGAATTAGTACACATAGAATAACTCAGGTGATATATTATGGTACATTGACTTTAATTACAATGTTTTGAAAGTACACATGTGAAACATGGCAACTATCTATTTGCTAGAAATAAGGCGTATGTGCACATACATAATTGAGCCAAATAAATTGACATGCACAATTATGGACGGTGGAATAGTTGCATTTATAGATTAGTGCACAAGTAGTACATAACTAACACATGAAAGACTACATGAAGTGGCTTGGTTTAATGATATTTGATACTTGTTACAGGTGTAATTCTTATTGGAATCAGAAAAATGGCTTCATTGTACTCCTCCATGTTTCACACAAGGGGGGTTTGTTCTATCTACTGGAATGAAGAAACAATTATTCTTTCTGACAGCGGCAATACTGCTTCTCCAACATTGTTAGACCCTGATAACTTTCAGAAGGAAATTGGTAAAGGGGCTATGGGGTGTCTCACTGCTCATATTGATGAGAGATGTGGCTGTGATCGTCTAAATAAAATACTATGGAAAATTGGGTAGATGAGATGTTTTGATTTTTCGGTATCTAGTGGATATGTAATGTCAGCCCATAATTATTAAGGGAGCGATCACTTCCTTTGCAAAATGGAAATCTGTATAGAATTTGCAAATGGATCATCTATGAACATGTGTGCAAACTAATCATCTATGAACATGTGTGCAAATTAATTCATGTACATAAACTATAATGAATCAGGAACTTCAGCATTTAGTCACTGTCCTGGGGAAGCCAATGGAGAATCCTGCCATATATCCATTGTTTAACCCACTTTTTTCATTAATGTATCCCTGCCATGAACATTTTCTTGTATTTGGGTTCATTACCCCACTTCTTTCATTAATGTATCCCTTGTGAAACTTATGCTCATCTAGTTAACAAGACTAACCCCAATGCCATGAAAAAAACCCAGAGTATCTGCTGGAATCAGAATGTGAATCAGATTTAAAAATCCACATCCAACATGAAGATCTATGCTAGATCCCTACAATCCTACATACGTACAACTAGAACGCCCAAGTGAAATTGATGCTCATCTAGTTAACAAGAAAAACCCCAATGTCATGAAAAAACTGAGCAAAAAACAGAGTACTACCTCAGATAGCTCGTCGATGGCATCCTCGTCGAAGTCGCTACCCTTCCTGCTATCTAGGTCGAACTCCTTTATGGCGTTCTCCTCCATGAGCTCTTCGATTTTGTCATACACCTTGCGCTTACGCCTTCTCATCTCCTCCTCCTCCAGATCTTCCCCAACCTTGTGCTCGCCGACGGGTGCCTCGACGGCTGCGATGGCAGTGGGAGCAGGCACAATGGTCGCTGCACCGCCAGCTTCCACCGCTACGGTAGACTCAGCCGCTCCACCCACGGCTGCAGCCACAGTAGCAGACTGCTCTGCTCCGATGGTTGCCTCCGGCTCGTCCACCGCATCTTCACGCCCGCGCTTCATCGTCGGTCGAAGACAGGAGGAGGGAGGCGTAGGAAGGGAGGAGGGTGGTGACGAAGGAGGAGAGGGTGGTGAGGTGGTGAGGAAGGAAGAGAGGGTGGTATGGTTCAGGAGACGACGAGGGTTTTCTACCCGATTTGGGGAAGAAAGGCACTGCTCCTGCCTCTTGGAGTTACCGAGAAGCCGCGGGTGCCGATTTGACTTGACACACCCACCCGACCATCCCGATTCCACGTGGGAACGTGGCGGTCGTGCACGCGGTCGTGCACCTCCTACGGTTTGCCATCAATTGTTATCAGTCTCACAAGTGGGTCCCCTTGTCATCCACACAACCAAGCCACCACATGTACCACATTTTTCTTTCTCCCTGTCTCGACCACTCCACATCTTTCTTTCTCCCCCTCTCGACCAGCGCCGCTGCCTCCGCCGCCATCTGCCACGACCCCTCTCTTCACTGCCGGTGCGCGGCCGCCGCCAACTATGGCAAGTACGTCAGATCTCCACTCTTCTTCCCTTCCCCAAATGCGTCTCCCTACGGAGGCGGATCTGAGCCGATTGGTTTGGACTGAAACTTAGTTTTTGGATTGGATCTTGATTTGGTTTATATGGTTTGAGACCAAATCAATCAATTAGTTTGAGCCGCCACTACCACCTACTACTGCTTCAAATCCAAGAGCCGCAGTTGCCGGCCGGAGCTCGTCGGCTCTCTCGAGCTTTGACGCCATGTCTGATCTAGATTCATGACGTGCCCTCGCATATGGCTTTGTCCACGGTTTGAACCTTTGGAAGTTGAAAACGGTTTGGACTGGGTTGGATGACGCGCATGTATAGTTCGGTTTGGTCTAGATTCTAAATGAAAATATCTGGATTGGTTTGGTTTTGATGTGTGCCGTGGATTGGACTGGTTTAAGTTTCGATGCCCAACTATTCCCAGGTTTAGATGAACCGGGCATTGCCATTGTCATTGCCATTGATTTATTACATAGATGATAGAAAATAGATTGATTGGCCATTGCCAGTATAGGTTATCACTATGATTTATTATATGTATGATCTTTGTATTGTACTATGTACAATTCAACTTAGAGTTCAACATGTTCTGTGTAGAATGGAGGAAGCACAATGTGGACGCTGCAACTCACGGTGTCGGACCAGCCTTTCTACTGCCATGTTGTTCAGCATCTACTTCCAGCCTTCTTTTGTTGTTGCAGTGGCAATAATTTATATGAACCTTCTGACAGTACATTCTTTTTTTTGCTATTTGCACTAATGTATTGTGTCTGCTATTTGTTTTTATCTTACACAGATCGTACCATGCAATGTGAGATTGGCATTCAATGAGCTCGTCGCAGACACCGTGACCTTCGACGCTCTTGGGGGCCCATACACTATGCAGGTCGAGAAGGGGCGAAAGATAACCCAGATAGGAGGAGATGATTGGGATCGTTTCATCGCCCGCATGCGTCTTACTGGGGGTGAATTGATCAGCTTCTTCTTCAGAAGAGATAGGCCCAGGATTTCTGTTATCTATCTAAATTTCATTCCGGATAGTGAGGATGAAGTTCACGAGGACGAAGATGGTGCTGATTCAGATGATGATGAGAACCCACTTGTTGAATACCTGTATGCCCAAGGACTCAGCCTGGGCGACGAGGAAATCGGCAACCCCTGGGACATGCTTCCGCTACGTGAAGACTACCTAGGGAAGCCATTTGTGACCCGCCTCACAAGGATGAATGTTAAACGGCATATCATGGTATGTTACTTAGTGTGGTAATTACATGATATGCATGCTTAGTTAGTGTAGTACTTCATATGATATGCATGTTGTAGTATTGTGATGAGAGGCCAAGTTTAGAATTCATTTAGTGAAGAATTTTATGACATGCATGTAGTGTAGTAATATGCGATGATATTCTTAGTGCACGGAGTAATCTAATGATATGCCTAATTACTGTAGTAATTTGATGCTTGGCGTATAGTGTAGTGATGTGATGATATATATGCTCAGTGTTGAATCCAATGATATATGTGTCTTGAAGTGTATGCTTTGTTGATAATTGCACGTGACATGATCATATATCATGTCAACTGTTTTCAGAAATTACCTAAGAGGTTACTTGATAGCTGTGGCATCGACCCGGGCAAAGAAGGCATGGCTGCTGGACTACGCCTTACCAGAACGGGCTCCATCACCAGCTGTGCCTATGCAATGGACACGGACGGTCGCACTGTCTTGAGCAGGGCAGGGTGGAAGAAGTTCCTTCGTGCCAAGAATCTTCGGGTAGGACAGGCCATCCTACTCACTGTTGCGAACACCCATCGCCATGACTTGAGGATGATGATCACCATCCACCTCATTTAGAACTGGGGTGGGCCATGTATCAATGTGAAATGAACTTGTTATGTCAGCTCTTGTTTGCGAGTACTTGTCGTGTATTACCGTACCTATATCTACTCATATCTAGGTACTATTGCTTGTGATGGATTGCAACTATTATTAACTGGTACCTAAAGCTCTACTAGCTATGATTATTCCACTGTGTGATGTTTTATATGTTGTATTGTGACATGGTAACTGTTATATATGGTAGAGGCTGGTCTCTAAGACCTTGTACAATGCAAGGTGCTTAGGGATGTGCTTCCATTGTGTGATGTTTTGTACGTGCCAGGTTGTAGTATGAAATGCTAACTGTTCTATATGGTAGTAGCTGGTCTCTAATTGGACCGACATGTTGAACTATAGTATCAATGGTAGAGGCGTTTCGTTGTGCGCCACATCTAACAGTTCACATAATTAATTATCCAAAGATTAAGGTATGAAACCCTTGGTCCTACATAGCAACATTTCGTTCCAAAAATTAAGGTACTTCCACATTCAAACTAACTAATACTACAAATTCGAAGGAACTACTTAATACATTAACAGCACATAGGGAAGTAGCCCTGGTCCAACGGCTTGATAAATGACGAACAAAAATTGAAAGAAGAAGGATCAGCCAGTAGCAGCACCATCAGTCTCCCAGCCTCACAACTTCAGCCAGCCTGGTGAACTCCAGGTTTTTTCCTGCAAAACACACATGTGATGTTGGAGGCAAGAAAATAAATATGCCAGGGGTCTTGTCATGGCATCTAATCGACAGAATGCTAGTACAAATGATGGAGAATAAAACATCCAACATGAGCAAATTCATAGGAGTTCTAGATCCATGGATACCATCAAGAAAAAATGCTCAGTTTTAATTCAGACACAAGACTTGGTGAAAACGTGCATATCAGCAACATTGATATGTCATCTTTGCAAGCTTGGGTCAGTGACTTGTCTTGTGTTTCATGGCATGACAATAATTTTAACAATAAATAGACATGAAATTGACCCAAACTCATGTACAAAGTTATGCCATATGATGCATGGATTGATTCACACATAAATGACAAAATGCCAACATTGTATAGAATTTGCAGTACTGAAATATTTCAGTGTGTACTGAAACTGCAGTACTGAAATAATTCAGTGTGCATCGGTGTGTACTGAAATTGTAGTAACAAAATATTTCAGTGCCTACCGGTGTGTACCGAAATATTTCAGTGTCTACCACTACAACATTACAAATTTTTCCTAGGGCAGTACCGAAATATTTCAGTGCCTACCGGTGTGTACCGAAATATTTCCGTGTCCACCACTACAACATTACAAATTTTGCCTAGGGCAGTTCCGAAATATTTCAGTGCCTACCGGTGTGTACCGAAATATTTCAGTGTCTACCACTAGAACATTACTAATTTTTCCTAGGGTTCATATGATACCTAGGGTTCACATACATCATAATCCATCCTCCAAATCCATGTACTCAAATATTCATGCAATTCATTGAGATTAAAATGCCATCCAGCATTCCCTCTCTGAGCTATTACGATCAGTATCACCACGATGTAAGCACGAGCAGTAGGAAGATGAGGAGTGGGGAAGCTTACTCTAAACATAGCTACCGCCGCCGTTCAGACGAGGAGAGCGGCGAGTGAAGCATGGAGAACGGCGGGGAAGCGAGGTTGCGACCACTGTCCTCCTCATCTTGCGCTTCGGAGTCTCCGGTGACTCGGTTGGAGGCTGCACAATCTGCAATGGCACCTCGTGCACGGTGGGTTCCTGATCCAGTGGATGCTCTACCCTGGATCTGAACGCCCACCACCTCCGCCTGGTCCACTCGCTGGACGAATTGGCCTGCTCCATCGCCCAGAGGAGGATCTCGATCTTGTCAATCGGTTGTGCGGGCGGGGGGCAAAGCTTTGCCCTCTCCTTCTTCGTCATATTCTTGAGAGTGGCCATTGCCATCCAGTTCATCTACCTTGTGTTGTCAAACCAAGAACGGATCTCCCTCAACCTGGCCAACTTGACCTGGTCGCCGCTAGCGATCTGCACGAAGTCGGTGTTCTCGTCGCCGGCCATCAGCTCGATCTGCCGTGTAAGAGGGGGTGGGGGTGGGGGGGGGGTTGCCTGAGTGGAGCGAAGTTGCAGCGGCAAGAAGGAGGAGATGACTGAGGTGGACTTGGAGGAGAGGGAGGAGATGGCCACCGATGAGTAATTGTGGAATGTGAATCACCATGGCGGCGGTTATGCATTCGACGAGAGGGGCGGCACGTGCAAATTTTCCTAGGACTAAACTGCCCCTAGATTAAAACGCGTCCCCACCTTGTCACGAGTACTGGCCCCACTCGTTTTAGTACTTTCACGTACTTTCATCGGAGTACTACCCAGTACTTCGTATTTGTCTGCCGTTAGATCGACATCAACGAACGGTTCTAAAAAAGCCCAACCACTCTAAAACTTATATTAATTAATGGGTATATTCTGCACAGTGAAGATTTTACAACCATATTTGTTATACTTTTGCAAGGAGTATTTGTATTTTTGAACATTACTGATATGCAAAATTTTATGTTCCCCAGCGTACGTATTCTACAAATGACTATCCTGTTACTCAACCAAAACAGCTTAGGGATTCTTTCCTTGGCTTACCACTCGAAACTGGAGAATGCAACTCATGTGGTGCCTCTGAAAATGGCAAATGCGAAGGTTCTAAAACAAAATCTTATTAGTTTTCCTTCATGCCCCAAAACATTGTCCTCTAGCACTCCAGGATCCCCTTTTCTCTTGTTACTAATAAAGTCAATATGACCTTCTAGGGCATTTTGGGTACATTGAGCTTCCTGTACCTGTATATCATCCTTGTCATGTTAGTGAACTTAGGCAACTACTGAGCTTGCTATGTCTGAAGTGCCTAGGTATCAAGAAAGGAAAGGTATGTATAGGTCAAAAAAGCTTATAATATTACTATATATGTTATTCTTCTATACAGATTTCCCTGTTTCAATCTAAATCTAGACATTTCATGTCTCAGGTTAAGAAGAGGAATGGAAAAGAAAATGTGTCGGCATGTGACTGTCAGGTACTTGTCACTCTAATAAATTCTTCTTATGCCCTGAATTTGCTAGATGCGGTACTTTACTGTTGGACTATAGCACTGCGTATATACTCAAGCAGTAGCCAAGTAATCGTCCAATTTATATAGATTAATCACTGGTCTTTTACTTGACCAAAAGTCCGGTAGGCGAGCATATCGTACACTGCTTGTTTTATAGTGTTGGCTTGGTAATCTCAAGTATGATTTCAGGTTCCTTGTTCTTTTTTCTTTTCAGTTTATAGTGAATGCACATAGTTGCTAATTGATTGGGAGGTTCTTTTCTCTAGAGAAATAGAATATCATAATAGTGTACTTGATTCAGTTTTATTTTGGTATGCGACATGTTGTCACCAGATTTTTACTGTTCACATAATCCACTAATGCTATCGGTTGAGAATACTATTGAAACTTGGAAGAAATATATAGTCGACAACCATGGCATCAGAGACAATCACCAGTGCCATTGTTTTTGTTTCCAATCAGTGAATGGTTTCCTACTTTACAGTCTTAGTTGCTGCTAGTTTTGTGCCAGCATGCTTACTACACAAGTGCGTTCTAGACGAGTTCTAATTGATGTTTCTCGTCTTTGTTTCTTTTATAGGATCTCCCGGCTTTATATTTGAAGGAAATCAAGATCGAAGATGGTTCCCTGCAAAAAAGGAAAAAGAAAGCAGAGGTTGTATTTCGTTTAGAGTTGAGAGCACCCCCAGAGGAACATATGACAGAAAGCTCTTGGAACTTCCTTGACAAATATGGGTTTCACTATGGTGGAGCCTCCCGCTGTAGGGTATTGCTTCCAGAAGAGGTAATAATTTCATCTTGTTCTGTTTTCAAGATGTTGTTGTATAGCATCTTCTTGGACATCAAAGATCCAGATAACCATGTGTTTATGTACACCCTATAAAAGTTTGGGTGAAACATTGGGAAAATTCTCAAGAAAATTAGGATGCAATATATCCTGGTACAATCTTGCACATGAATAGGTGATGTGTGTACAATCGGTACCTAATACATGTGAAATATATATTTGCCGGTACATTTTTCCGGTGTGAAGCAGTACCCTGTATGACCATGCCGTTTGGATATATGTCCACCGCATTTTGAGGTCTCAATCATACGGTTTGTAGGATTATCATAGGAAAAACATATGAATGGGGATTCCGGATCATAGTTTCCTATAGATCTATTCGGTTTGTGCGGAACGAGTACATGAATTTCATAGAAATACTATTCGTTTGTTGTGTTTTTTTGGAACTACACATCCATTGAAACCCCATCTTTGCGTAGGACCGATGCAATGCAATTCCTTAGGATGACATGTCATCCTTTCTCATACATACCCTACTAGGGCATCTCTAACGCGGACCCTCAAGCCGCCCGCCTATGTCCAGACCGCGGAAGCCATCCAACGCGGACCTGTATCGGCCCGTTGAGCGGTTCGGGCGCACTTTTTCCCGCAAACCTCACGCGCCCGTGTGCCTCCCTGCCCGACGCTAGCTGCCCGCATTCATGCATCACGTATGTTGTACGGGACGAATATCTACCATGCCCGTTCAATGCATGTCTGTCCTTATGCCGCGATTAAGCATGCTCCCTGACCGAGGAATGAACTCCAGTGCCACACATTACCGCACTCGGACGCTTGGCCTCACTGATATTCGCTATTTAAAGGCGGCCACACCCGGCTAGACTCCACGCCATAACTCATCCTCCTCCCTTGCACCACATCCATCATGATAGCAAGTGGGAACGCTTTGTGGAAGAGCATATCGACGGAGATGAAGCACGAGGTGGCCGCCCCTTGCAGTCGTCTGGCAGTCTTGCCGTGTGAGGCGGATCGAGCTGGGCATGTCGGCCAGCTCGCCTGAGGTCTTCGACGGCTACACGGCATCGATCCACGCACTAGTGCATGCCAGACTGACCATGGAACAGGCGCAGGTGCACTACGTCGCCACCATGGCAGAGAAGGATCAGCGTGCGCCAGCTCCTATGTTGGTGTTCCGGCAGGCGTAGGAGGAGCGAAGGTACAACCTGCTCCTCCTTGAGCAGCATCGACTGGCGGAGGGCCAAAACTACGGGGAGCACGCAAGCGAGGCGCCCATGGTCACCATGGCAGCAGTGAACCCAAACTTTGTTTCAGAGCAACACGCTCTACGAGGCTGCATGCGCCACTCGCAACGTAGTTCTGACACAGCTAGACGCAGCAGTGGCCGCTAGCTGCGCGTTCTATGCGTCGCGTCCAACTTTTGGGGGCGCACGTGGCAGGTGGACAATGATGAACCATCCACGCCCATCATCGACCTCACGTCCACCGATGCCGGTGATGAATAGGTCATGAACTCCTACGAGGATAAGTAGGGCATGGGAGGCGGCAGGGCATTGTGTCCCAAGTGGGTCGGCCCGTCTCCCATATTCTAATCTTCCTCGCTGGAGACCGCACCTCAAGTTCTTGGGTCTTGAACCCCGTTGCCGTTCATGGAGACAGCAGATGGATGATGTGGTCGCTGATGTAGAATACAAAGCAAGTGGACGACAACCACAGTCGCAGGGTAGGTTTTCAGAGCGTTTTTTGTTCTAAATGTTTGAAATGTAATGAAAATTCACCGTGTTTTGCATGAATCCCTTTCGGTTTATATGAAAATCCGCCGTGTTTGCCTGAATTATGTCTGATTAGTGTGAACCGTGGTTGAAATGCATGCGGGCAGCATTGGATGGCAGCCTTCGGCATCGACGTCCGTGGACTGCCTCACCCTCTGTCCGTGGACGGATGGCGAAGCATGTTTGCGGGTTAGTGTTGGAGATGCACTTATAGCGCTTGTTTGATTTGCCCTGGCTGAGTAGAAACAACCTTCAGCCCATGTTGTGCAACTAGTTTGGTTGCCAGCATAGCACCATCGAGCAGTTTTCTGCATATTGATTGAACGCCAACATGTGTGGTGTAGGGGTGAGCAGATTCAAATCATAACTGTTTGGTTTTGTGCAATGTGTTGTTCTGCCCACCTCTTTCAAACATGATGACCTTACCATCACATAACAAGCACACATCACATGAACATCACACTAGCACTAGTAGAAAAAGGGTCAAATGTGAGACACATTAGTCCCGGTTTGTAACAGAACCGGCACTAATGTGTCCATTAGTGCCGGCTCCAACGGCTAGCCAGGAGGAGCTCTTTAGTACCGGTTCGTGGCAAACCTTTAGCACCGGTTCGTGCCACGAACCGGTACTAATGAGAGTGGTGGCAGGATGTTGTCAGAGTGGGGCCCTTCCAGCACCTTTAGTACCGGTTCGTGGCACGAACCGGTACTAAAGGTCGTCCTATATAAATCGTTCGTCCACCCGCACTCTGTTCTTCCCCCTTTCCTCTCTCCCTCTCCTCTATTCTTCCCTTCTTCCTCTCAAGTTCATCACAAAACTTGCCCCAAATTTGTCAAGATTTGCAGGCCCTCATCCATTCAAATGATCACCAAGGTTAGCAACTTTGTCCTTTCATCTCTCATTGCTAGATTAGCTCTTGCATTGGTTTATATAGTGATTAATTGTGGGTTTTAGTAATTTGGGAGGAATTATATGTGGTAGTATTTGATTTATATGCAATTTGAGGTCAAAATAACACTTAGTTTGCATATGTAGGTGTGGTTTACTTAGTGCCTTCTAAATCTTCGTCGTAACCACCGTCGATCGGCCGCACCGTCCCGTCGCCGGCACCACCTTGTGGTGAGCCTCTTGTTCATGAAATTTTATATAAAAAATTGATGTTTGTGTGATTTTGATATATAGTTACTCATATAATAATTATCTTACCCGTACGTTGTTTGTTATACATAGTGCCATGGTTTTGATATCCGTCCCCGTCGGCCCTCGTCCTTGTTATGATTCGGATGTGGTATATTCTCTTTTAGAACTATTTGTTGCATTTCGTGTTTATGACAAATTATGCCCACCAAGTTGACATAGATATTTTTATCTAGGAGGTATGTGAACCGGAAATTCCAACCGACCCTATTGTCGAGAGGTTAAATTTAGTTGAAAGAGAAAACGAGTACTTGAAAGAAAAATTGAAAAGAATTGAGGGGGAGAAGATGGAATTGGAGTTGCATGTTGCCGATGTCGTCGATGATCACAAGATCAAGATGGAGAAAATGCGCTTGAAGATTAGAAAGATTAGAAAATATGCCATCGATAGTGAGGCTTGGTATCATTATGCTGTTGGATCAATTGTTACCTTAGTTGCGATCTTGATCGCATTTGTTGTTGCATTTAAATGCTTTAGCTAGAGAGTTATTTGTTTGTTGCATTTAAGTGTTGTATGAACTTTATGTATGAACTTGTATTAATTTGGTCTATTCGGTGTTGTGTAATGAAGATGAGCCGGCAATGGATGTATGATGACCGATGCTCTCCCCAGTTCGTTGAGGGCGTGCATACTTTTCTGCTTGCGGCTGAGGCAAACAAGTGGGCGGATGGTTTTATGCCTTGTCCATGTGCTGGCTGTAAGAATGGTCGCAATTACTCTACGTCAAGAACCATTCACGTCCACCTGTTTGAGTCTGGTTTCATGCCCCACTATAATGTTTGGACCAAGCACGGAGAAAGAGGGGTTATGATGGAAGACAATGAAGAAGAAGAGGACGAGGACAACTATCCTGGCCATGTGTTCCCTGAATACGATGATACAACAATGGGGGAAGAAGCTGAGCCGGTAATGCGGGAAGAAGCTGAGCCGGCAATGCGGGAAGAAGCTGAAGAAGAGGCATCAGATGAGCCCGTTGATGATCTAGGTCGGGCCATTGCCGATGCAAAGAGAAACTGTGCAAGTGATTTGGAGAAGAAGAAGTTGCAGCGCATGTTAGAGGATCACAAAAAATTGTTGTATCCGAATTGCACTCTAAGATCAGCCGCGATGAGCATGGTGATGTCAAGGGCGAGCGCCCCAAGAAGAAGATTCCTGCCAAGGTGATGTGGTATTCTCCTATAATACCATGGTTGAAACGTTTGTTCCAAAACAAAGAGCATGCCAAGGCGATGCGATGGCACAGAGAAGACCGTAAGAAAGACGGAAAGTTGAGAGTACCCGCTGACGGGTCGCAGTGGAGAAAAATCGAAAGGAAGTACGGGAAGGAGTTTGCAGATGACGCAAGGAGCGGGTTTGGTCTAAGCGCAGATGGCATTAATCCTTTTGGGGAGCAGAGCAGCAACCATAGCACCTGGCCTGTGACTCTATGCTTGTATAACCTTCCTCCTTGGTTGTGCATGAAGCGGAAGTTCATTATGATGCCAGTGCTCATCCAAGGCCCTAAGCAACCCGGCAATGACATTGCTGTGTACCTAAGGCCATTAGTTGAAGAACTCTTACAACTGTGGAATGGAACAGGTGTACGTGCGTGGGATGAGCACATGGGGGAAGAATTTGACCTAAAGGCGTTGCTGTTTGTGACCATCAATGATTGGCCTGCTCTCAGTAACCTTTCAGGACAGACAAACAAGGGATACCGCGGATGCACGCACTGTTTGGATGATACAGACAGTATATATTTGAATAGTTGTAAGAAGAATGTGTACCTGGGACATCGTCGATTTCTTCCGAGCAGGCATCCCGTAAGAAAGAAAGGCAAGCATTTCAAAGGTGAGGCAGATCACCGGACGAAGCCTCGCCACCGTACTGGTGCTGATGTACATGATATGGTCAAGGATTTGAAGGTGATATTTGGAAAGGGTCCTGGCGGACAACCTGTTCCAAAGGACGCTGACGGACGCGCACGCATGTGGAAGAAGAAATCTATATTTTGGGACATGCCATATTGGAAAGACCTAGAGGCCCGCTCCGCAATCGATGTGATGCACGTGACGAAGAATCTTTGCGTGACCCTGCTTGGCTTCTTGGGCGTGTATGGGAAGACAAAAGATACACCTGAGGCACGGGAGGACCAGCAACGTATGCACGGAGAATACGACATACATCAGGGTCATGCAAGCTACACTCTTACCAAAGAAGAGAAGGAAATCTTCTTTGAATGCCTGCTCAGTATTAAGGTACCGTCTGGCTTCTCGTCGAATATAAAGGGAATAATAAACATGGCAGAGAAAAAGTTCCAGAACATAAAGTCTCATGACTGCCACGTGATTATGACGCAACTGCTTCCGGTTGCATTGAGGGGGCTTCTACCGGAAAACGTTCGATTAGCCATTGTGAAGCTATGTGCATTTCTCAATGCAATCTCTCAGAAGGTAATCGATCCAGAAATCATACCAAGGTTACAGAATGATTTGGTGCAATGTCTTGTCAGTTTTGAGTTGGTGTTCCCACCATCCTTCTTCAACATCATGACGCACGTCCTAGTTCACCTATGCGAAGAGATTAGCGTTTTGGGTCCTGTATTTCTACACAATATGTTCCCCTTAAAGAGGTTCATGGGAGTCTTAAAGAAATATGTTCATAAACGTGCTAGGCCAGAAGGAAGCATCTCCAAGGGCCATCAAAATGAGGAGGTCATTGAGTTTTGTATTGACTTTATTCCTGACCTTAAGCCGATTGGTGTTCCTGAATCGCGGCATAAGGGCAGACTGGATGGAAAAGGCACGCTAGGAGGGGAACAAATAATATGTATGGATAGACATTCTCTCACTGAAGCACACTACACAGTTCTACAGAATTCCGCCTTGGTGGCTCCGTATATGGATGAACACAAGAATTTGCTACGCTCCAAACACCCGGAGCGGTCTGATGACTGGATTACACGTGAACAAACCAGGAGTTTCGCCAGCTGGTTGCAGACACGTACCATGCATGACACCTCTATTGAAGATGACATGTACTTGCTGTCCCAGTTACCATCTTTGAATATAATGACTTTCAAAGGGTACGAGATAAATGGTAATACATTTTACACGATCGCCCAAGATAAGAAGAGCACCAACCAAAACAGTGGTGTCCGCTTTGATGCAGAAACCAAGACGGGAAAGGAAACATATTATGGTTATATACAGGACATATGGGAACTTGACTATCGACGTGGTTTAAAGGTCCCTTTGTTTCGGTGCAAATGGGTCAATATGACACGAGGCGGGGTAACGGAAGACCCGCAGTACAGAATGACAACAGTGGATCTCAACAATCTTGCGTATGCAGATGAACCATTCGTCCTAGCCAATGATGTGGCACAGGTTTTCTATGTGAAGGACATGTCTACCAAGCCAAGAAAAAGAAAATATAAGGAAGCAAATGCATCGTACGATGAGCCAAAGCGGCACATAGTTCTTTCTGGGAAGAGAAACATCATGGGAGTGGATGACAAGACAGACAAGTCAGAAGATTATGAAAAGTTTGATGAAATTGCTCCATTCACAGTGAATATTGACCCGAGCATCCCGTTAAATGATGAAGATTTTCCATGGTTACGGCGCAAAGGGACACACGCGAAGAAAAAGTTTCACACCCAAAGATCTGGGATGTGATCGGCTTCACTAGCTATCATCACTTTCTTCTGTGTTTCGCACCCAGAGGGGAATCTCTGTAATAGTTAGGGTAGTTATGTGTTTTGGCATTTGAAACGCGAAGAAATTTTATGTGCAAACAAATTCACACTAATTTCAAATAATTCAAAATTTAAACTATTCAAATTTGAAAACTACGGGCACTAACAGAAAGTTTGTAATTTTTTGTACCTAAAGAGGATGTGTCAGCCTCCGGTCAGGCTATGGCCCCACCATCACCATTTAGTGCCGGTTCGTACCATGAACCGGTACTAATGAGGTTGTGTCAGGTAAGGCTGGGGCCCCACGAGCACCTTTAGTACCGGTTCATGGATGAACCAGACGTAAGCTGTTTTTTAGTCCCACCTCACGAAGTGAGAGGGACTAGGAGCGGTTTATAAGCCCTGAGTGCAGAGACGATGAAGAAGAGGATCAATGCTCACGTTTCTTAGCTTCAAGCCTTCAGGAATACGATAGACTGCACGGAGCTATGCGCAGTGCAGTTTACACTATTCCGAAAGGCTTGACGCAAATTAACGAGCATTGCACCTCTTTTTTTATTTTTAATAACTTATTACAACTCCGAACTTCTTCTGTTATGGCAAAAACTAATTGCACGTCGACATTTCTTTTTTTAAGTTATAACTCCAGACTTTGACCATCAAGTTTTGCAGAAAAGAAAAAATAGCAGAAAAGAAAGAAAAACTATAGTTGAAAAGAAAAAAACTATATAAAAAACTACTCAAAAATAAATAGAAGAAAATAAATATAGCAGAAAAGAAAAAACTACTCAAAAATAAATAGAAGAAAAAATAAAGCAGAAAAGAATTTTTTTTTGCTATTTTTCAATCGTTTACAAAATGACCGTGAAATTGAAAATCACTAAAAAAATGAACTCTGAAAATGTTGAATTTTGGCAAACTAGATGAAAAACTACTCACAAATAAATAGAAGAAAATAAATATAACAGAAAAGAAAAAACTATACAAAAAACTACGCAAGAATAAATAGAAGAAAATAAAGTAGAAAAGAAAAAAACTATAAAAAAAATTGGGGCGCTGCCCTGTGGGCCTGATAGGCCACAGGTGTGTAATTACAGGACTTATAGGCCCAGCAGACTCACAGGGCAGCGCGCAGAGTTTAGGCCCACAAGCCTGCTATACAGAGGAGTTCGAAGTGGTAGCCGCGGCTGGGTTTATAAACCAGTGCGGCTGCCCTTCACCCGGCGAGGTGGGACTAAAATTTGGGGTGGCAGCGCGAGGCCTTTAGTACCGGTTGGAGCCACCAACCGGTACTAAAGGGGGGGCCTTTAGTACCGGTTTGTGCCACCACCCGGTACTAAAGGGGGTCGCTTCCCGCCGCTTGGGCTGGCCAAAACTGGCCTTTAGTACCGGTTGGTGGCACAAACCGGTACTAAAGGCCCCTCCTATATAAACAACACTTGCGAAAATTTCATTCTCCCTCTGTTTTTTCCTATGTTTCCGTCGTCTCCGTCGCCGTCGCCGCCCCCGTCCCTGTCGCCACCCTCGTCTCCGTCGCCGCCCCCGTCCCCGTCGCCGCCCCCGTCCCCGTCGCCGCCCTTGTCTCCGTCGCCGCCCCGGGCCCATCCCCGTCGCGCCGTCCCCGCGTCGCCGCCCCGGCCCGTCACCGCCCCCGGCTGTCGCCTCGCCGTCGCCTC